>NW_028270162.1:24332247-24635197 GCF_037043375.1 Chiloscyllium plagiosum | reverse complement strand
CTGTGGGAGGAAATCCACACAAATAATGGGGGAATCTGCAAACTCCAACAGCCAGTCGCCCAAGAGTAGAATTGAATGTGGGTCTCTGGCATTGTGAGGTAACAGGATAAATCACTGAGTCACCGTGCCATCCTTGAGAACAAGAATGAGCAGGAGATCCACTTGGTTGCGGTGGGGAAATATTGTTAAATAGACTTATGAACAAATTAATGCAGCAGATGCAACATTGTTGCTAGATGAGCTGAGACAAACTCGAAAGTAATTATTTGACTTTCAAAGAAAAATTAGCTGTACCAGTAAAAGAGGCAATGCTACGTGAGCAGCAATCCTCTATCATTTTGGTTGATGACGTGAAAATATGTAGTTTGTCAGGATCACACCCAAAGGACAAGGAAAATATCCAATCTACTCAAGAAGTTGGAGTAAAGAGTTTGCATGCTTCGATATAAACATATCAAGGTTGAAAATAAAAGTTTACTTGATCAAATTGGTGATGAGCTGCCTATAACTCTATGGAAACGAGACCAATATCCACAAATTTCAGGACCCAGTCAAATAAAAAAACAAATTGCCTATTCTGAACATTAGCAAGAAAGAAGATACTGTTTCTAAAAAAAAAAGCATAGCAATCATCTTCCATAGCGGACATCATGAGATGAAAGCTCCTCAAGGTGA
Source organism: Chiloscyllium plagiosum (assembly GCF_037043375.1). NCBI lineage: Eukaryota > Metazoa > Chordata > Chondrichthyes > Orectolobiformes > Hemiscylliidae > Chiloscyllium > Chiloscyllium plagiosum. The sequence continues at coordinate 24,634,522 of NW_028270162.1, read as the reverse complement.
TATGATCAGAAAACATCCTGAGATAGTGGGAACAGTGCTTCTTTGAACTTAGTTCAGGGATTGTGGGTTTACTTAATGAAGGCATTAGGAGAAAGTGAGGACTGCAAATGCTGGAGATCAGAGCTGGAAAATGTGTTGCTGGAAAAGCGCAGCATGTCAGGCAGCGTCCAAGGAGCAGGAGAATCGACATTTCGGGCATAAACCCTTCTTCAGGCATTGACCAACTATCTGGCTCAGCAGGAATGGCAACCCCTGCCAAGGACATCTGAGAGATAAAATGTCATCTCGGAGTTAAATAAATGACAGAAGATCAGAAACAAGGTCAACATTCTTCAAGCCAAAGACCTACCAATTTTTAAGGACAAAAGGAATGCGTTCTGGAAAAATTGTGAAACTCTCAAGCCACCTAAATTTGTAAAGTCAGAAACTTTGGAGGAGTTGGAATAGTTGTAAATGTAAAAGTAGTTATGCACCTGAATGCATAAATAATAACTGTGGGGAAAAGCCTTGGCGGGGCAAGAAGTTGTCTGGAGTAACTGTGCTGAAAGGGTTAATTTTGGGGATTGTATTAGACACCAGCCAATGGGGGATGGCAATGAAGCAGCTGGTGAGCCTGGATGGCAGTGAACAGTGATAGATTCAGTCCAGTGCGGGGCGAAAGTGTATCCTTGTGGGGAAAGCCCAGTAACCGCAGGCCCATGGCCATAGAAGGACTGTAATGTTGAACTTTTAATTAAAATCTTTACTTTTCTACCTAAGTTGGCATTGGGGATAGCGGCTTTGTACACTTTTCACGGTACTCCTGTACTTCTGGACTAGAGTACAGGTAACAATAAAACCTAATTCTAATTCTACAGTCTTGGGTGGGGAATCAAGAAGTGGCTCTAGCTCCTGATGGGGTCATAACTGCCACCCCAGCTTCTTGTGTCCTAAATAATTATCTCTAACTGTCCAAAGTGATTTGAACCTTCTGAGATTATGCAATAAATTACACATGCAGTTTGTTGGGCCCTGAGCAATCATATTGGTTGCTTATTTCTTACTGATTCTTCAACATATTTACATTTGCCTCACAAGTGGGAATGATCTTTCTATGTCGACTCATTCCTTTTTCTCTAACTACATGGCCTTTCCCAATTTCCAACTTTGATAACCTAGGAAACAAGGGACATTGTAACATTCTACAGTTTTTTTAAAGAATGAGAAAGTGAATTGTGAAACTTAGAAATCTCTCGCTGAACATCAAAGGATGACTTTAAAAAAGGGAAAGAGCCCCACTAATAATTGTACAGCTTTATGAGGAATGAAATGAAAACATGTGGATAATCCACTCATTTCAGAAATGTAATCTTTATTTCTGGAGGAAGGGCAAGCACTTAATTCAGAAAAAAGAAAGCAAAGCAACTGAGGGTGAGAGGGGAATAAGCTGTGTGTTTCACTTTGCTCCCACCTCCTGACTCTCAGGCCACATCTTGATTCAAGATGTTGTTAGAAAATTATTGATCTGAACTGAGCAGCAAGCACAAAAAAAGTTGTAATTGCCTCTGCTACTCCAATGTAGGACACCAGCCCGAGGGGAAATTTAGCTTTGTAGCTAAATAGTTTCTATGATACTTCAACCTTTGAAGTATTGAATTTCTGCTGGGACTGCAGATTGCCCAGGCGTTTTCTGAAACAGAATTTTATTTCCTCAAATGTCACTGTGAGAGCAGAACAGCCAACAAAACATGTCACATTCAGCATCACAGATTCACAGTTAGATGAATGCTGAGACCTAGTGTTTCATCTGCTGATGTCTATTTTTTAATATATCTTCAAACATGTAACTGGTGATGTCTGCGTGTGAGGATGGGGTGGGATTTGGGAAGAAATCTGATTTCTATCAGTCTTTTTTTCCCAGATTCTGCAAGACCTGTTACCCATTTTCTGTTTTTATTTCTAATTTCTAACCTTATTCCTTTAATTTGTTCCAAACTTTCACTGACATATTCATTCATTTGCCTGTCCGTACAAATATATCAATTCCAAAACAGGACCATAAGGCCGAGGAGCAGAAACTAGGTCATTTGACCCTTCGAGTCTGGTCCACCACTCAATCATGGCTGATAGGTTTTTTCAATGTCATTTTGCCACTTTCTCCCCTTTGATTCCCTTAGCAATCAAAAACCTATCTATCTCTAACCAATTTGAGGTTTCAATTAGTTATGCCGAATTACTAAATGAATGCTTCCATTGGCATTCTTGCATATTTCCTGCAACTCATCTAGACATCAATCATTTGATAATCCAACATGTTGACTGAACAGTTGAACTGGCTAGCTGCCTGGATTGGGCATACCTATGGGGATAATTGATAATGGGCAGAATCTGGACTCCTCACATGTGGTAAGTTGGGTGGCAGGGGATGTTTATATAGGCAAGAGAGTAGGAGGGGATGAGTCCTCACCACATTTCCACCTACCACCCTAATTATTTCTCACTCAAGGGCCTCATACTACTATCACCGGCACAACCTAATAGAGCAGAGATATTGCATGTCAGGAGCATGACAAACAAGTTACAGTGCATTTGCTTGCAAGTTCTCTCATTGAAAGACACTCAGACCCTGATCTAGGCAGCCAGCATGATGAGGGAAGAAGTCTGCTGGAAGCTGCCTCCACATCTTACCCTAGCTGCTGATCCCCTTAATGCCTCTCCTTCGTGGACTCCACCTTGTAGCTCCCATCCTATCATCACTCACCTGCACCCTTCCTCGATCTGAACCCCCTTGTGTGTGTGTGTACTACCAACTATAGCCACCACCTCCCTGAATGTGCTGCTTTTAACAGGAGAACTGCAGCCTCTAATTGGCGGACAGCCCTTGCTGGCAGGCCTTGCCCGCTGGGTCTGCTGTTGGAGGAAAGATTATTCCTATCCTGTTACGTTCCTACGTGGTACAAGATGCACTGCAATTTCTCAAAAAGAGGTGACACTGGGGTCTTGTTGGCTTCCCATAGTTGAGACCCCTATCAACATTCTGTACTGTATCTAACTCAATACTTGCAGAATCACAAAATTGTTACAGCGCATTTGGCCCCATCAGCTCTGCATTGGCTCTCCAATGGGCATGATGACTACTGCTATGTGCCTGCTTTTTCTCCATTTCTTTGCTCATTGTTTCTATTCAGATAATCAATCAATGCTCTTTTAAATTGCTCAATTTAACCTACCTCTGCAACACTTGCAAACAGTGCATTCCAGACCCAAATGATACATCATATGAAAAAGTTTATTTTCCAACTCACATTTGCTCGGTTTCCTATTTCACTTTAAATCTTGCTATTGATCCTTTTAGGAGCCAGGAATTTCTCACTATCTGCACTATCTCAACCTCTCATGATTTTGGAAACTTCGAGCAGATCTCCTTTCCTTTTTCTCTTTAAGGAGAACAGTCCTACCTGGTCAATGTATCCTCATAACTGAAGATTGCCATTGCCGGACCAACTTTTGTGGATCTTTTCTGCACTTCCTCCAATGTATTCACATGCTTCCTGTATCATGACACTCAGAACTGTACTCAAAATTCCAGCTGAGGTTAATAAGCAGCTTAAACAAATTCAGCCTAGCCTCCTCACTCCTGTACACTGTGTCCTTCTTACTAAAGCCCAAAAATACTGTATACTTTATTAACTGCTCTTTCTACCAGGGTAGTCACTTTCAATAGTGGAGGCACATACTTGGAACCTTCTAAGTATTGTACCCTTGATCTTATATCTTTTGTCCATGGCGTTCTTATCAAAATAGATGACCCTACACTTCTCTGCATTTTACCTTTTCTGACATCCATTTTCCCACTCCACCAACTTGCTTATGCCCTTTTAAAGTTCTAAACTGCACTAAGCAAAGGTTCCAAACTGACACATGGGCAACAAATCTTCCTCCAGCCCTAACTATCAATTGAGCTGACTCTATTTCCTATTGTTCAGCCATTTTCTTCTTTATTTATGTTTCATGAATTATAGTGTTTCTCACAAATGTTCTGTGGCACTGTATCAAGCATCTTTTAAAAGTCCATACAGATACATCATTGATATCAACATCAACCTTTTTGTTATCTCTTCAAAAACTGCAACAGATTTTAGAGAAAGTGAGGACTGCAGATGCTGGAGAGTCAGAGTCAAAAAGTGTGGCGCTGGAAGAGCACAGCAAGTCAGGCAGCATCCGAGTAACAGGAGAGTTGACGTTTCAGGCATAATCTCTTCATCAGGAATGTTGAGGGGGGAAGGGGGGGGTGACAGATAAATAGGGAGGTGGGTGTGTGGCTAGGGGGAAGGTTGCTGGGAAGATGGGGGTAATAGTGATGGGTTGGTGGGGAGGCTGGAGTGGATAGGTGGGAAGGAAGATGGACAGGTTGGACAGGTCAAGAGCATGGTGCTGAGTTAGAGGATTGGATCTGGGGTGAGGCGGGAGCTGGGGAGATTTGATTAGATTGACCCGCCGAAGCGTATACCACCCAGACCCATACTCCTACGTTTACCCCTTCACCTAACACTACGGGCAATTTAGCATGACCAATTCACCTAACCTGCACATTTTTGGATTGTGGGAGGAAACCCGAGCACCCGGAGGAAACCCACGCAGCCACGGGGAAAATGTGCAAACTCCACACAGAGAGTTGCCTGAGGCGGGAGTTGAACCCGGGTCTCTGGCGCTGTGAGGCAGCAGTGCTAACCACTGTGCCACCGTGCCGCCCAAACCAGTGAAGTTGATGTTGAGGCTGTGTGGCGGAAGTTAGTCAAGCACAATGTTCCCTTTGGAAATCTATATTGGTTCTTCCTAATATAGATTTAGAAAGATTTACAGTTACGTCTAAACCGTAATTCTATTAAAAACAAATTGTTCTGAGAAGGTTTTCAGCCATTTGAATTAAATTGAGTGGTCTGTAATTGCTGGACTTATCCTTCAAACTTTTCATCATAAAATCCCTAAAGTATGGAAGCAGGTCATTTGACCCATCAAGTCCACACCAACCATCCAAAGATCATCCCACGCAGACCCCCTCCCTACTTTGCATTTCCCATGACTAACCCACTCCACCAACTTGCTTATGCCCTTTTAAAGTTCTAAACTGCACTAAGCAAAGGTTCCAAAACTGACATGTGGGCAACAAATCCCTGGTCATCTGCACATCCCTGGTCATTATGGGAAATTTTGCATGGCTAATCCCCCTAACCTGCACATCTTTCGGAAAACAGAGCATCCCAGAGGAGAATGTGCAAATTCCACACAGACGGTTGCCCAAGGGTCAAATTGAACCCAGGTCCACGGTGTTGTGAGGCAGCAGTGCTAGCTACTGAGATATCATGCCACCCTTTGTTAGAAGGCCTCTAATACCCCAGTCCTCTGACAGTTCCCTTGAATCTAGGGAAGACTGAAAGAATGCAGCCCCTGTAACTTTCACTCCCACTTCTTTTAATATCTTTGGATGTATCTCATCCTCTCCCAGTGCATTGTCAACTTTAATCTTGCTAGCCAATCCAAAACTTCCTCTTTATCAATTTTGAAGCCTTCTAGTGACAAAGACTCTTCCTGTCTCACCATAGCCTGAGTAGAATTCTTGGTTAAAACAGATGGAAAACATTCATTAGCGGACGTGGATTATCTTCTCTTTGAAGAAGGCTTTTAACAATATCTCACATTAGAAATTAGCACGAAGTTAAAGAATGTGATATTGGGGTAATATAGAGAACTGATTGCCCAATAGAAAACAAAGAGTAGGAATAAACAGGTCTTTTTCTGAGTAGCAACCAGTGACTAGCAAGGTACTGCAGGGATCAGTGTTTGGACCCCGATAATTCATGATTTAGATAGAGAATTAAATCTAATGTCTTGCAATTTGCAGATGATACAAAGTGGCATAGGACAGTAAGCTGTGAGCAGGATATAGAGATGCTTCAGTATGATTTGGACAAATTGAGTTAGTGGTCAAGTGCATGGCAGATGCAGTACATTATGGATAAATATGAAGTTAACGACTTTGATGGCAAAAGCAAGAATACAGACCACTATCTGAATAGTGATAGATTGGGAAAGTTGAAAGGTACAATGAGACCTGGGTGAGCTTGTACACCAGTTTCTGACAGTAAGCATGCAGGTGCAGTAGGTGGTGAAGAAGCAAATTATATATTGGCCCTCGTAGCAAGAGGATTCAAGTAGAGGGGTAGGGATGTCTTGTTGCAATTTTCCAAAGCCTTGGAAAGGCCACACCTGAAGCATTGTGTGCAGTTTGTTCTCCTTATCTGAGGAAGGAGGTTCTGGCTATAAGGGAGTTCAAGATGGGATGGCAGGACTGAAGTATGAAGATATATTGGATCGGTTAGCACTATATTCACTGGAGTTTAGAAGAATGAGGGAGGATTTTATTTTAGAAACCCATAAAATTCGAATTGGACTAGACAGGGTAAAGGCAGAAAAGAAGACTTGGGAGTTGAGAACCAACTGTTACAGTCTCAGGATAGGCTATTTAGAACTGAGATGAGGAGTGATTTCTTTGCCCAGAGAAAAATGAAACTCTGTGAAACTCTGCCACAGAAACTGATTGAGACCAAATCATTGAATTTTTTCAAGAATGAGTTAGATACAGTTCTAAAAGATAAGGGATTAATGGGAATAGGGAGAAAGTAGGAATAAGATACTAAGTTGAATGATCTGCCATGATCATATTGAATTGCGAGTAGGCTTGAAAGGCTGAATAGTCTACTTCTGCTCCTATTTTCTATGTTTCTATTTAACACTTTAGTCATGCAAGCCACTTGGCTCCTAATCAGACCTACTCCTTCCCTTACTACACTTTTACTATCGCTATGTCTGCAGATGACTTTGAGATTCCTCTTCTTGTTAGCTCTTAGTCTTTGCTCATACTTCCCTGCTATGCTTTTTCACCTTCCCTCTGAACCTTTGGTGTTTTTGATTTTCAATTGTGTTTACTACCGGACCCCTGTCATAAGCATACCTTTTAACCTTTATTTTAATTTCTAACTCTGTTTTTATCCAGGGAGCGTTGGATTTTTTTTCCCTTTTCAGGAAATACATCTTGACTGTGCCCAGTCTACCTCATCTTTGTCTATTTATCCTATCTGTGCTCCTCATACTTTTGTAAACCTCTATAAGGTCACCCCTCAGCCTCCGGTACTCCAGGGAAAACAGCCCCAGACTGTTCAGCCTCTCCCTGTAGCTCAGATCCTCCAACCCTGGCAACATCTTTGTACATCTTTTCTGAACCCTTTCAAGTTTCACAACATCTTTCTGATAGGAAGGAGACCAGAATTGTATGCAATATTTCAACAGTGGCCTAACCAATGTCCTGTACAGCCGCAACATGACCTCCCAACTCCTGTACTCAATACTCTGACCAATAAAGGAAAGCATACCAAACGCCTTCTTCGCTATCCTATCTACCTGCGACTCCACTTTCAAGGAGCTTTGAACCTGCACTCCTTTGTTCAGCAACACTCCCTAGGACCTTACCATTAAGTGAATGAGTCCTGCTAAGATTTGCTTTCCCAAAATGCAGCACCTCGCATTTATCTGAATTAAACTCCATCTGCCACTTCTCAGCCCATTGGTCCATCTGGTCAGGATCCTGTTGTAATCTGAGGTAACCGTCTTCGCTGTCAACTACACCTCCAATTTTGATATCATCTGCAAACTTACTAACTGTACCTCTTAAGCTCGCATCCAAATCATTTATGTAAATGACAAAAAGTAGAGGACCCAGCACTGATCCTTGTGGCACACCACTGGTCACAGGCCTCCAGTCTGAAAAACAACCCTGCACCACCACCACCCTCTGTCTTCTACCTTTGAGCCAGTCCTGTATCCAAATGGCTAGTTCTCTCTGTATTCCATGACATCTAATCTTGCTAATCAGTCTCTCATGGGGAACCTTGCCGAACACCTTACTGAAATCCATATCGATCACATCTACCGCTCTGCCCTCTCTTTGTTACTTCCTCAAAAAACTCAATCAAGTTTGTGAGACATGATTTCCCACGCACAAAGTCATGTTGACTATCCCAAAACAGTCCTTGCCTTTCCAAAATACATGTACATCCTGTCCCTCAGGATTCCCCCCAACAACTTGCCCACCACTGACGTCAGGCTCACTGGTCTATAGTTCCCTGGCTTGTCCTTACCACTCTCCTTAAACAGTGGCACCATGTTAGCCAACCTCCAGTCTTCCGGCACCACACCTGCGACTATCGATGATACATTTGATTATTCTTGGTCTGCACTGCCTGTTGTCTTTCCTATTATTATCTGGAACCTTACAATACAATGGTCAATATCTTCTAAATGTTCACCATTGACACTTGATCTGCTTGGTTTACCTCATTTCCAAAACCAGTTGCAACAGTGCATCCTTTCTAGTTGGACTGGACACATAATGCGGCAGGATGTTTTTCTGAACACAATCTAGGAATTTTTGCCCCTCCTCACCCTTAATATTATTTGTATCTATGAATTCCAGTCTACACTCAGGTAGTTATATTCTCCAATTAAAACTGCTGTTTAATGTTAGCATCGCTCTGCAATGTCCCTGCAGATATGGTCCTGTGTTTCTTTCCCACTATTTGGTTGTCTGTAGCACACACCGAGCATTATAATTACACCTTTGTTTGTTCCTTAGGTCTAGCCAAGTTGATTCTGTCCTTGAACTCTCTGTGACATCCTCTCCCTGCAGCAGTGCAATGCTTTCCTTAACCAATACCATCACCCCTCCATCTTTTCCTCTTTTTCTATCTGTTCTGAATACCTAATACGTCAGAATATTTAATACTCAGTCACGCTCTTCCTTTATTATCGCTACAATATCATATTTCCAGAAGACAATCTGCATCAGTAACTTCCTGATCTTATTTACTATTCTCTCTGCTTTCACATACAGGCACAGTTTTACTGATTTAGACTTCATTACTTTCTCCCTTGTTCTGACTTCATCGATTGACTTTCAATTCACTACATTACTGCTATCCATCTCACCAAGTATTTTGTGCACCCTGGTATTTCTCTCTAACAATCTCTCTTGTTTCCCACACCCTTGCCAATTTTGCATGCACTTGATTAATTTGAGTGTTTTGATGCATAGCTTATGGAGTTACTTATTGCAGAAATAGTTCTCTTCACCTACTTCTCAGTATCCATTGATTCTGTAGAAAGTTATGGAGATGAGAATTACCTAGATCAGTGTTCTGAGTGAGCTCCTCAGTTTCTCATTCCTCCTCCTTGAACACAATGAACTTTTAAGTATCCTTTACTCAATCCTAGAGCACAGTAACATGTTGAAGTCTAACTTCCCAAATAATAACGATATAATACATACCTACACCATACTTGCCTGGCCAGCAACCAATTGAGTATGGATGGGGATGGGTCTTGGAAGGGTAATAATGTGTTCATGTCTTCAAAAATTAGATCAAAATGTATAACAAGTGGGTCCTATAATCACAGTTCCTCCAGGATATATTATTGAAGATGAATTCTCTAAATTCATGCAGTAAAGTATCTTGAGTCAATCCAGAGAGAATAAACAATTAAATTTTGTCAACTGAATGAATGATTAATCATTATGTACAGTAACAGAAGTATAAATGATTTGAAACTGCATTAGGACTTGAATATTACATGTACTGAGTGAGGAACAATATTATGCACTCTTAAGATTACATGAATCTGAGAACGTATGTCGGTTTTCATAATTGAATTGTAAGTTGAATCAATCCTGAATACTTTTTGAAGGTGTGTTTATTTGATTGTTGAATTCCAATCTATGCCTATGACCACCTCCATGTTTCCCACTAAGCTAACCTGTTACTTTTTTTGCCACTTTGGATAAACCACTGTTCTCCATCTGAAATCTTTCATTTTTAGATGGAATCCAATTGCATTGTCTTTGACAGAACATCAAAGCAAAACACTGTGCTCATCTCTATTTCCAGCCATTGGTCAGATGACTTCTTCTCTGTGGTAGGTCATTTTATTGTGGAGTGAAGATGTTTTGTACTCTTATCATACAAAACAGCTCTACATTTATACCCTTGACACCATCCAGCCTCCAGCAAATGAAGTTTGACTACATCACAAACTAATCACATTTGTCATTGTTTGACCAATTAACTCCAAGCTTGCATCACCTCGGAAAGAGACTTTTAATGAACTAAGATCTCAGATTCAGCTTGGGCACACTGTCCACAGGTGTTGTTCATTCAACCATGTGATAGTTACATAAGACAATACTACGACAATCACAAATTTCAACTGATAACTAATCCATATTTGCTTCATTTTGTCTGCTTTAAATAAAATGCAAGCCTTACTGCGTTACTGTGACAGTTCAGTCTATTGGTGCTGAATTACAGTACATTATCTAAACACATGCACATTCCTTCAGGCTAACACAGAAGCATTTTAAAACCAATGACCTTTTTATTAATTAGGTCATCATTACATCACCAGACTTCATTTGTTTTCTCTTCATTTCACTTAGTTTCATTTCAACTAATCCAGCAAATTTTAGTTTATTTTTTAGGTTGCATACCAATAATCCTGTGCACAGCAAACGCAACTTTCATATTGATCAATGATGCATAGTAATTGATCATGTAGACTAATGCCCAATTCCTGAGTGCGCCTATGGCAGCTTCATCTTATCCTCATCATCTATTCCCTTATAATTCAGTAGTAATCTCTGGCTGGTTCTTTGGAGTCCTTGGCTATCGACAGATGATCTGTACAAAACCCCAAGCAAACCTGCTGAATACAGATACATCATCAAGAAAACTAGTGAAATTTCACAGCAACTCTGAAATTCGATGGAATAGCAACTCGCTCAAATAGATCTGAGAGAAAATGTTTAGTCAAGGATTTTAGTTTGTCGCAGTAACAATCTTAAAAATGAATGTTCTTGCTCTGCATAGTGCTTTGGCAGTTTTATTTTTAAGATGAAAATTGAATAGGTGCAGTGATTCTTCATAATGCTGTGACCTTATAGTACTTCCTGTTGTCTTAAAATTGTGGCATAATTCCCCTCTTGGAATGCAGCTACAGCTCATTATCATCTCCCAGATCTGTCAGAGATTTGTATTCCTTTTTATAAGTTATTGCTTCTATTAGGATTGTAACAAACTTGGTAATGTTACAACCCTTGTGTGAATGATACCAGGCACCTGCTGCAGTTAGCTTGTCCAGATAGATGGTCATTTTTAAGTCCCATACATGCCAAAGTAAAGCTTGCCACTTTATGATGTGCTGCACATTTAGTTAGAGCATATAAAACAATGTTTAAATACATATTAGTTAATCCTCGATATTAATGCTGATGCCTCTTGTGCATCAGTGCAGCATGACTTGTTATTTTCATTAACATGATTCTACATGATAATAAAAATCAATTCTTATTGTGCTGACAGTGTTAAGTTGAGTCTTGAACTGAAAGTGACTGAGAAAATCTGAATAAAATACAGCTGACTGTACTTGGATTATTATTGCCTGATAAAAATTAATTGGATTGACCCCTTCCAACCCAAGTAATTGGTTAATCACTGCTGTGGAGCCACCAATGTTGAAATATTACTGCCCTGTTTAACTCTCGTAGGAAAAAGTTGTTTTAGTGGCCAATAGCAATTGACAAGGTATCAGAAGTTTCATAGAGTTGTTACCCAGCAGGCTATATATATGCTATTGTGTTCAAATGCTGAGCTTTATTATTCCTGTATGCAACTATCAATATAACTGTATTGTCATTAGCTTGAACTGTGTTGGTCTGAAGAAGGATTAGTGAAGGGTTAAATAGTAGTCCCCCACCCAATCTTCCACAGTGAATAATCCATTGGAGTCTGTTTTGGGAAGTTATGCCAATTAAACAGGAGCTTATATGTGATAAATATTAAAATGACATTGTTATATTCATCAAGAATACATCAAATTTAAACACAAAAAATAGACATACACGCAGACAGCAAAATAATAATACAAAATAAACGGAGACAAGGATATATGCACACAAAAACACAACCATGCATCAACACACACACACACTGCTACAAACAAGGAGAGCCATGCACACACTTGTAAACACAGATACAATGATACACACTGACAGGTACACAGATGAACACATAAACATATGAACAAGCAAACTGGCAGACACAATGGCAGTGTGAAGCTGAAAGAGGTTTATGAAAGTGTGCGTGAGGTGCATGTGCCTGGCCCTCACACAGCCTCAGTAATTCCACATTATGATGTTACTCTCACTAATTACACTCCAGTTAATTGGCAGTTTACAGCTTCAGCAGAGAAAAGCAGGAGGGGATGCCCGGCAGGCACATGACTGAGTACATCGCCCTACCATCACAGGAAGCACCACATCGATCGATGACCCGCATGTTCAAAATAAAAGGTGTCAGACATTTGTTTCTCCCATATCACTAGACACAAGCCTCACTCCTGATCCCTGTTGTGGGCGGCAGGCAATTTATATTGATGCGCAGCACGTAATTAAATCAATGTGAGATAATGAACACCAATTAGTGGTCCAGTTAGGCAGATCTTCTCGTGTAAATACTCTATCTTTCCCAACGGGTAACTCCTTTTTATAATCTGTTTATGTTTAATTTCCAACAGCCACAGACACTTTGTGTGTTTGCCACCAGCTCCCACATGTAGCAATTTAGAGAAGTGATTGGTGCTTCTGTTTAATTGCCCAAACTGCACTGTGGCAGACTATAAACTCCTCTCAACCTCTCCTGGAAGTGGAATGATTAATATCCAGTGCATTTTGGTGAAAGCAACAAGCCTGGATGATCGACAGAGTGAAAAAAAATGCAAATATAATAAGGCTCTGTTCAAAATGGAAAAAGAAGGTACAGGATAGACCTAAAGCGAAAATTAATTGAGGCTTTGCAAGAAATACGGTGCATGAGGAATTCATGTTGTTTATGTGTGCCAGCAGTTTGCAGGCAGATTGTTCTCTTTTCCTGAGATTCTGGACAGTTGCATGTGTTGGTGTTCTATTAACAAATCTCTACAGGCAAAATGCTGAATCTATGATGCTACCTTTGCAGTAACTGAACTGCTGTAAAGTGCCATTCATTCAAAGTTGCTGCAAGTATCGTCAGTATAATGGAGTATACTTGGCACAATGGGAAAGAAAGGTGTATTCCAAAGCTCTCAACCTTTCCATTATTGAGGAGGTTGAGCAGTCACCTCCTCTCCTTCATGTCCTCAGAAATGCTTCACTTAGACATTGTCCAGTGATGGATATGTTGGTATTTCATTGACTTCTCTGAGGGATCTGGGAGATGACAATGAGCTATAGCTGTGTTCCAAGGTGGGGCCTTTTTGTCACTATTTTATGACAACAAGAAATACTATAAGGTCACAGCATTCTGAAGAATCACTGCACCCATTCCATTTTCATCTTAAAAATAAAACAAAATCTTTCTTAAGATACATAGTTCATATCATTTGCTCAATTTTCTCAATTAATTTTCATTCACAATTAAATGATTTCACACGGACCTGAGTGTGTAAGGCTTTATCATCATTCCAAAGGGGAACTCTTTAGGTCTGGCTGATCACAGACAGATATGGAATCAAATCGGCTTTGGAATTCATTGACCAAAACTGCTTGGAAACCAAAAGCCAAATGGTTATGCTCGGTCCCCGGGAGTTATCTGTTTATCTTGGATGGCAAGTCCTCCAACCAAAACCGTTAAAATAAACTATAACTTTATTAATTTTAACTGATCGCTATTTATGGGATCCTACTTGGTGGAAAATGGTTGTCATGTTTCCCAACATAATGACAGAATTACTGTATGGGTCTGTGAAATACTTCAAAATTTTTTGATGCTGTGACATCTATTTTTGAAAATCAATACACTAAGAGATTTAAGTTTTGGAGAGGACAATGCCCCTTTAAGAAATATTTTATTCACAGCTTGAAAGTCCACCAATCTCTGAGATTTCCTCACATTGATATTTTACTTAAGTAATTTTATTAAATCTCTTTAAAGAGCTGTTGTCCCAAACAGTGTTAATCTAACCTTTAATTCTATAATTTGCTCGATTTATTGATCTCTTTGTGCACAGTTGTGAAGTGAGGACCAGTCATTTTCCCAAAGGCAGAATTATACATCCCAAGGGCTAATAGCAGAGGAGGAATTATTATTTCCATAGAACTCTTTTCCTAGTTTTATGTATATTGATATAGTCATGTTTCCCTTTAACATCCTCACCACAGAGGGGGGGCCCAATAACAAGATCCAACAACTTTTCCAGTCAATAGCTTCCCAATAGAGGCCCCAGGACACATTGCGAAGCCAGTGAAATTTTTCAGGTGGAGCAATTAGGCCTTAGAAGCTCTGCGGGTCTCTCTGTTATCACCAGTTTTCTACTTTACATTTGGATGTCTGTCAAAATTAAAATACTGCTTTAAGAGCTTTATTGCTAATAAACCAACAGTAGGAACAGAGGAGTAGGTCCATACAGCCTTTTGAACATTACGGGTCTTAACACTACTTATTTGTCCCTCATTTATCCCCATAATCCTTGATTCTCTTGTCTATGAAAATTGGTTGTAACACAATTTGTGTTGCAGATGTTTCGTCCCCTGTCTAGGTGACATCCTCAGTGCTTGGGAGCCTCCTGTGAAGCGCTTCTGTGATCTTTCCTCCGGCATTTGTAGTGGTTTGTATCTGCCGCTTCCGGTTGTCAGTTCCAGCTGTCCGCTGCAGTGGCCGGTATATTGGGTCCAGGTCGATGTGCTTATTGATTGAATCTGTGGATGAGTGATCAATAAGCACATCGACCTGGACCCAATATACCGACCACTGCAGCGGACAGCTGGAACTAACAACCCGAAGCGGCAGATTCAAACCACTACAAATGCCGGAGGAAAGATCACAGAAGCGCTTCACAGGAGGCTCCCAAGCACTGAGGATGTCACCTAGACAGGGGGCGAAACGTCTGCAACACAAATTCCCAGCTCGGCGAACAGAACCATAATAACGAGCACCCGAGCTACAACTTTTCTCACAAACTTTGGTTCTAACACAGTTAAAAATCACACAACACCAGGTTATAATCCAACAGGTTTATTTGAAAGCACCAGCTTTCAGATCACTGCTCCAAAGGCTAGTGCTTCCAAATAAACCTGTTGGACTATAACCTGGTGTTGTGTGATTTTTAACTTTGTACACCCAATCCAACACCGTCACCTCCAAATCATGGTTCTTACACAACCTTAATTAAATTTAATGACTCTATCTCCACTGTTTTCTGTGGAAGAAAACTCCATGGATTAAAGGCTTTCTGAGAGAATAAGATCTCCTCATCTCCATCCAATAGATGAGACCTCTTATTCTTAAACTGTGTTCCCTACTTCTAGTTTATCCTAAAAAGGGGAGGTATCCTCTCAGAATCCACCCTATCAAGTCCCTTCAGGGTCTTATATGTTTCACTCTTCTGATATCAATGGTTATAGGTCCAGCCTGTTCAACATTTCTTCTAGGCCCTATATGTCTGCAGCAAATTTTCCATGCCATTATATTCTAATCCCCTAGCACCAACACTGCATTTGATATAAGGTACAAACTATTTTTTTGAGACTCGTGTACCAGAACACCCAGGTCCCTCTGTACCTCCAGGTTCTGCAAACTCTCTGCATTTAAATAGCAAACTACATCCACACTCATATAATTGATTTAAATTCCTTTGTAGACTCTCTGAGTAGTATCTTTTTGGGTGTCTGAGAGTCATAGATGATAACGAGATTTGTGGTAGAATTGACAAGAGATTCGACGAGGCCCATCCTGATGTCACCATTGTTCCATCCATTAAGCTTTCCATGAGCAGTTCAATGAGGTTTTCACTGGGCAATGGTGAGTCGCCAGTTAAGAGAGATTATTGCTTGACAGCCCAGCTCATCTCATTAATATTCAGCTCCCTGTCTCACCAAATCTGGGAAACAAGCAAAATGTCAAGAAAACTTAACATGGAAACTAAAGCATATGCTTGGCAAATTCACTGCACCCCTTGCTCCAAGTGGCACCCATATTGAGTACCAGGCACACCCACTGCATGCTCATGGACATTGGTTTTCGGTTTAGGTCAACATCTAAGAACTCTAATGGCACATCCACTTGCAGGGCAGTTCTGCACTTCAATGTTACACCTGAGGCTGTGGCAACAATTATCGTTCTAATGCTGCAGCAAGGACGCTATATGCCCAGGGACATGCACCCAGTTTATGGACTAGATCAGGCTGCATCTCTGCCCCTTCATTTGCAGTCTTCACTCACTCTGAGCCTACATGAATGTTCACAGCAACCCCCTTTCTTCCCTTTTTGTGCTTTGCCTCCGCAGACAAAGATATCATACCCATATCGCTTCTAATTTACCATGGTGGTTGTCAGAGACTTTAAGGAAGGAACTTGTCATGGTTGTCAGCAGGCTTTTGTTGAGTTGAAGGGGAATAGCCTTCATTCAGGGAATGTTGCCCCTGTAAGTCCAAGGACAGTTTCTGAAATCAGTCCAGAGATCTGGAACTGGTCGACCAGCCACTTGGGGCAGTTGGAGTCAGAACACTCTCCACAAAACAGGTGAGGAGTTAAATATGGGGCAGCTCCCACCTGTCTTGGAGTCTTTCTGCTCTACTGCGTACTGCTTCCCTCCTGGAGATGGAAGTTCAAGGAGTTGAAAATGTGCGACACAGCTGTTACTGTTACTGTGCAGGTGGGGAGGTGTCCCGAGTGACTGAGTAGGCAGAGGGCATGAGGATTAATGGTGTCAGGGGTTGGGGTGATTGAGAGTTTGTGTGGGAAGATGTTGCAGGCAATAGTGAGAGCAATAGAGTATAAGCCTTGGTAGGAGGTGGGTGCAGTAGCAGAGATAGAGGTGAGGCAGGGGGGTGGTGATGGAAAGATATTGGAAGGAAGATGGAGGCACTTACGCAGGCAGATTGGAGAAGATCATTGACCTTCCTACACAGCTGATCATTCCTCCAGATGACTGAGCAATCACTGATCCATGTGGCAAATTCACAACAGGCTGGCATGGTCTGCTCTGGTCTCATGGCCTCCACTGCTGGTCCCGAGGAAGAGAAAGTCCCACCCGTGCACCATCCCTTCCATTAGATCTATCAATCCATGCACCACATGGGGCACCAATATCTCCCTGCCTGCCACGTCTGGGGCAAATGTCAGGAACCTTGCAGGGCAGCCCCGGACTGGCAGCACTTGTCTGGGTACACAATGGGCTTTTAAAGATGGCATGGGCACAAAGGATGCTGATCAATTCTGAGGTGTCCACTGACAGGCAGTTCTGAGGAGATGGTTTTGGGATTTGAGGCCCATTGTAATGAAGCAGAATAAATTCAACCATATCCTTTGCCAAAAAAGCCTTCTCAAGGACACTGTCTGAGGGTGAGAGGTGGGCTGCGTTCGCTCTCTCTCAGACTGTAAACAGACACACAATCAGGCACAGGCCTTTGTTGAGTCTGGAAGAGTTTCCATGGTTTCTTGGAGGTCGGGAAAAAATGCACAACATAGAACAGAGCCTCCAGTAATGCACTGTGTCAATCACTGAAAGGGCTCATGTCAAAGACTTGCAAAGGCACTCACTGATACCTAGGAACCAAGGACAATGCTATTCAGAAATAAGACGATTTTGCAGCCTGACGCTAATGGAGACTGTATCTAAGGAAATACATCAGAGCTGAGGGAAAATATCTCCATGCTCAACTGGAGCTTCCTCCAAACTGTAAGAATCCGTGCCCCTACCCACTCATTTTGGTCAGGATCAATTGCCAAACCAATCTGTTGTATTTCAGACTTTCCTGACAGTGAAATTCAAACCCTGCCTTATAAGTGAACAGAAGTGGTTTCAAAGACCTAACCTATTGCTTCCTACCCCCCATTAAGATCGGTACAGTCTCCTCCTTAAAAGGAAGTTTCATTTGGCACTGGCCCATTGTTTGATGCCAATTGTGACTGTGCGACTGTAGAATTACATCAATGAGATAATCTAGCCTGCTAGCATCTCTGGGCACTGTATCCACCAATCCTCAGTGCCCCTGCCCAGAAGGCAAGCTGGCATTAATGTTCCAGTATGTTAATTCTAGAGTCGATTCTCTGAGGCTGCATCACACTTGCTGCCCATAAAACACCCAGCAAATCCTGGCACCATACCCAGGGCAGCCGCTGAGGGACATGAACCTTAATCTAAACACATCAAAGATAAGAATGCACAAGAGTTCTTGTTTCTCCTCAAAATATTTTCTTCTGCTGCTCATTAAATAATCGCGCTTCCCACTGTTAACATTTTACAGCAAGCGAGGAAAACCCCCAGACTTCAGAAAATTGGAATATCTTCAACGCAAAAACATTGGCTTGTTTGTTGATTTTGATTTTTTAAAACTTCTTGAATTAGTGGCAAATGATTTTGTGCCTGTTAATTTTTCAATTAATAATGGCATTAGACTTTTCCCAGCTTAATCTGCGGGGAGTACACAGGACATAATATTTGCTCGGGTACTTGGAGTTTTGCCTTTTAAAATAGGCATTAGGCAACTAAATGGGCAAACCACGAATGCCAAGGTGCATTTATAAAGCTTCTTCAGTGTCACAAAGCAGGATCCAATGTCAGTTGCATAATCCAGAGAGGAAAACACAAAGACACAAAGACCTGGTGGCCTAACTAACAATTCTCAAAAAACGTCCAGGAAATGTTCAATGTTTCTCCTAATTCCACTGAAACACTCAGGACTGCTAACATCCACAGCTCTTTGTTGAAATCTCCCTCTTCCCTCAGACTCAGCCTGTCAAGGAAGAAATCAATAAGTAGATTAAATTACTTACAGTGTGGAAACAGACCCAAGTCTCCTACCTATGCCCACATAGGTAGGCTGCGGTGAGGCAGGCTGATGATGGTCAGTGACATTTAAGTGAGATCCAAAGCCAGATACAGCTGACATGATTTGGAGATGCCAGTGTTGGACTGGGGTGGGCAAAGTTAAAAATCACACAACATGAGGTTATAGTCAAACAGATTTATTTGGAAGTGCTCTGAAAGCTAGTGCTTCCAAATAAACCTGTTGGACTATAACCTCGTGTTGCGTGATTTTTAACTAGATGCGGCTGATGTTTCGAACTTGTTCAATTGTCTTCATACTTATTTGGAGAGGAGTAACTTTACAATTATTTTGTAACTGTACTCTTCAGTGGAATAATAAACCTTCTATTATGACTGTGTAATGATGATATTATATATTTTGTAAAGAAGGCTAATCTTTTTAAAATGAACCAATCTTGCAAGATGGCTCCCAGAACTCTCATGCTGGTTAACTGCAACCAGAAATAAAACCACACTGATGGATATGTTATTTCAGTATTAACCACAAAAGGAAACATTAGAATTCAACTCACTCTTGGACAACACAATAGGTCCTTCTAAAGGTATGTGAATTCAAAGCTTCTGGGATAACAGGTGGCTGGAAGAACACCACAGGAAATTCAAGCATTGTTAACTTGTTGGTCTGGTAGATTTTTTTATATTCATATAAGAGATGAGGGAATCATTGACTGGGCCAGCATTTATTACCAAGCCCTAGTTGCCCTTGTGGAGCAGGGATTGGGCTGCCTTTTTTAACTGCTGCAGTCCATTTGATGTACATCGACATACAATTCTGTCTGGGAGGGAGTTCAAGGATTATCACCTGTGACAGTGAAGGAACAACAGTACATTTCCAAGTCAGGATGGGAAGGGACCTGGAGGGGAACATCTCCACTTCTGACCCTATAATGGAGGGAAGGTCACTGATGAATCAGCTGAAAATAGTCAGGCTTAGGACACTACCCTGAAGAACTCCTTCAGAATTGTGCTGGAGGTGTAACAACTGACTTCCAACCATCACCACCATCTTCCTTTGTGCCAGGGATACCTCCAACCAGCTTCACTGTGACCAGCTGGGAGGGCATCAGACCTGGATGTCAGGGTGACCAGAGATGGCGGGTGGGGAGGTGCTGTCCCCACAGGGCCAGTGGAGAAATTGGTGGATCTTCCTGTTTGCGTGGCTCCTCTGTCTTATTTTCTTTAACATTAGGAACACATTTAATTTGTCCTTAATTTGATCATGAGTTTAGAGGTAGCTTGTTAGGACACTGTTCCGAAAAAATTGCTGAGAAAGTTGCGCTGATGGTAAGTGATGGCTCAGGTATCCCCCATTTCATCCTGACTTCGGGGTCTTGAAGCCTGCGATAAAATCCTGCTCATTATTTTTAAAAAGCTCCAGCTCCACGATACAAGGCTGTTGATATTCTGGGTGCACTGCATTAAGCCTGACACACTCATCCTAATAATGGTCGCTCCAGTAATAAAATAAGATAACTATTGATCCATTAATGCGATTAGTCCATTTTGCTGATCAGAAACATCCTGAACTGCCATTTAGTGAATAAACTGTGCCAGCCCTTTTACTCAGGATCTCTACAGAACTGAAATCTCATCAGAAATGAAACAGGTCTGTATACATTTTATCAAGTTCATAACAGCCAATTACAAGCCCCCATGACTTCTCTTAAAGTTGTGCTTTACCTAGCTCTGCTGGAAGCAAGCTTAAATACATCAGTGCTTGAAAGAAGTCAAATGGTACGTTGCACTTTGCCACAAGGGGATTTGTGTGCATGAGTAAAGAAGTCTTGCTGTAGTTGCAGAAACCACATTTGCAGCATTGCGTAGTTTTGGACTCCTTATCAGTGGAAGAATATATTTGCCATAGAGGGTGCCAAAGAAGGTTCACTGGATTAATCCCTGGAATTTTTTAATGAGACAAGGTTGAGGATATTGTTTTTTTTTAAGAGTATTGAAAAATGGAGGGTGTGATCTCATCGAAAGTGGTAAGATGTTTACGGGGTGTTGGGGGTTGGGGTGTAACAAATTAGATCTCAATAATATATCTCCCTGGCTGGTGACTCTGAAACCAGAGCACATAATCTCAGGATAAGGGACAGGCCAATTAAAGTGGAGATGAGGAATTGCTTCACTTTCAGAGGGTGGTGAATCTTTGGAATATTCTATCCTGAAGAGCTGTGGAAGCTAAATCATTGAGCATGTCCAAGACATGAATTGATTGTCTGGACATGAGGGACATCAAGGGTATGGGAATACAATGGAAACATAGCATTGAGGTGAATAAACAGCTGTGATCAGATGGAGCAAACGCGGCAGGCTCTATGACCTCTTCTTGTTCCTATAGTCCCTAAATCCTTCCATCCAGAAAGTATTGATATGCATTAGGCAGAACATTCAGCTTTGTACAAGGCACATAATGGATTGGCTGCCTGTTACATGTTGAAATCGAAACAATGCAAAACCAGGTGGATGAGAAAAGGTGGACAATGTGCCCATTTGGTCTGTCTGCCAGAGTTGAAAGTATCTGTATGTACCCATTCTGATCAGTATGCATCATAACAATTTGTCATTTTCTAATCAAAAACTACTCCTATTCAACTACTTATATTTCTGTGTCTGCTTGTCAGATCATCTGCTTATCTTTAGGCATGTGTGAATCTATCTAGATTTAGCTTTGTGTAATTCTCTTCCAGTCTCTCTCTCTCTCTCTCTCTCTCTCTCTGTCTTTGATTGCCTCTCTCGATTTTTCAGGTTCTTAGCCATCGTCTCGCCTTTCATTTGGTCTGTCACCTCTTCTTGGTTTTGTTTACATTTGTTTATCTGTCTCGATACTTTATTGTGTCTGTCTGCTTTTCCTCTTATTGTCACTTACTGTATCTGTATCTGTTTCTTCGCATCCTTGCCTTTTTTTCTGTATCTTTGACTGTTTGTGGCTTGCTTACTACTTACAGGCGGGAGGATGCACAAACAGACCAACTAAAGCTCTGGAATAATATCCCTAGCACTTTGCCAATTATCACAGAGAACACATTAAAAAGTTAGGAGCACACTCAAGATTCCCCATGCTCTGACCTGCTGACCTCTCTCAGGATGCTCTATCCACCTTACTCCATTGAAGGGATCCCCAGATAGTTCCAGATATCCCCAGCAGTTGGTACGTGTTTACCAGTGCATGTCTGTGGACAATTATTGGTTGCAGTTACTGTTTCCAATCCTGGCAATGGGGTTGCCCATCCTGCAGGATGTTGGAGCAGTTTCTTGTCTCAATTCCAGCTGGGACAGCAGGCTGGGCTGTTTCATGATTAGTCTTGATCTATGCAAACATTTATGATGGCCCCTCGACAAGCCTTGCATTTAAATGGGAATAGATCTCTTTGGGATTAATTCTGGTTCCTGCATCACATTTTACACCTTCTCCATGCAAAGCTAATGATTATAGGTTGCAAACATGGCGCAACGGAAAGGGGAGTCTAAATTAGATAATCCCTGAAAAAAGGTGCAGAGATCACAATGCATAGTTATCCAATATCCATTCGAGGTAACAAAGACAACACCACTACTCTGTGCTCCCTGCTCATTATAATACTTTCTGCATACAGCCAGTTCTACTATTCATTAACTGTACACTTTAGTGAGGGCTCCAACAGTGAAGCTTCCCAGCACACTAAAGCCTGAACTACTTCAAGGGAACATGTGTTGTGGAGCAGCTGCTGCAAGCAGTTTACTGAGCTGACTCTGACCTAATAGACAGAAAGGATTACTTGACATGGGAGATTGTGATGGCCCACTTGCTAATAGCAATGTACACTGGAGACCTTGGTGGAAGAGGTGGAGAAGAGGAAATGACTAGAGAGGACCAGGAGATCTTCTGAACTGGTGATGAAAGGACAGTGGGAGTAAATGGGCGTGGAAGGATCCAAACAAGGGATTTCACCCGGAGGATTTCGATGCTTAATAATCGTATATGAGTGATTATTTCTTCAGCTGTTCGACCCTACCATCTGAATGATTAACCTCAGCCTAGTTAAAGCATTTCACCCCCATCGCCGCCCTTCACTTAATGCCATGCATGTCTCAGACCCACATTTTATATAATGGATTGCAGGCACTGTCACTCAGTGGGAAACACCACTGCCAAACTCCAACAAACATGATCATTTGTTGTTTTTGCTCTGGTGGGTGAGAGATAAATACTAAACATTGGTTGGGATGCCAAGGAGGACTTGCCCGTGCTTCACGAATACATCACTGGGGGAGGTTTGCACCCTGAGAGGGCAGATGGGGCATGACGTTTATATCAAGCTCAGCATTCAGGCAGTGATGACTCCCTCAGCATTGGTTTCCGAGGTGAGACTTGAGCCTACAATTTCCTGACTCAGAAATGTGAGTGCTAACAACTGAGCCATGGCTGAACATGGCCATATCTGGACATGGTCATGCTAATACTGTCTGAGTTTGCACCTGGAGAATGGTTGTGAGGATGAGGTAATCCCATGCATGGGGCCAGACCCAGAGGGGATGACAGTAACTGGGGGATCCATGTAAATGGTACGTAATGGTGAGCACGCAGAAGAGCTGCTGTTAGCAAGTGGGCCATCCCACGTTTTAACTTGGGTGAAACCAGACAGTGTTATGACATCTGGAGATTTGAGAGTGGAAACACAGATTTCAAGGCCAATACCTATTTCATATATTAGATATTAATAAATCCAGGTATTCGTAACTAGGAAGGTTTAAATCTCATTAAATCTGTCTTTAGTCCCAAATAATGTGTGTTTGCTGTAGTCAGTAGGAGGGTAATGAGCAGCCAGTGCTTCTAACCATCACTAATAGATTTCTAATAGACCTTTACTGTTAAGTACACAGCAGACAGCGTGTTTAATGTTTAATACATAACCCGATTAGTTCACGGTTCTGCTTTATTTAGTGTCTGCTGCTGCAGAAGATAGAAGGTTCATTTTTATTCTCTTAATGAAGTCATGGATCTAGAAAGTTAAAAGAAGGAATGTGAGTAAAAAAAGGAAGAAGGATGATGAGAGAAATATAGTATTTCTCTCCAGCCTGAGGGTACTCTCAGGTAGGCTCTCTCTGTCACCCTCCAGTTATAGTCATTTTAATTGAGCTGTATTATGTGTATGTTCTGACACACAATAGGTGAAACTTGAACCCGGTCCTCCTGGTTCATTGCCAGGGACACTACCACAACACCTCAAAATCCCAAACCCTCCAGTTATAAATATTTGCTCACGATTTGACACACAGGAAATGCCAGCAAATGTCATTAATGGATAAATAGAGAGTGGGCCATCACTTAAAGTAAATATATGGCCACAAGTATAAGTAGTCTAATTATCAATGCTCCCTGACTTCTCACACTCGATCTTGCTCTATGTCTTGACAATAGCTCCCAAAAGCCTCCTGCCAGTCCTTCTAAATTTTGAAACGATTCTTTGTCCTCTTCTGGACCTTCAGAGCACAGATGTTAAGTCGCATGTGACCAGCTCAAATTATTCCTTGCAGCTTGTCGTGACTTCACTAACCAACACAATGACTGGCTATTTCTCAGTAAAACAGATTATACAGTTAGTAATTGTGGTTAATAAGCCAGCATTACTGCTGTCATTGTTTAGAGGCAATAGTTAATTGTCAGGAGGGAGGAGCTGAAAATGCTCTCCTCCATGCCACAAACATTTTTACATTTTTAAAATATTTGCTTTACTCTTTAGTCTTGTTGGTTCTCCAGCACTTCCAGGAGAGGTGGTAGATTGGAATGAGTGCTGAAAATTGACAGCAATTTCTTTGTTTATGCAGAGAGCTCCATATTTGCCCTTTCTGAGCAATCGCACAAGAAAGTGGTGATCAAGGCCTCTCTCTGGTGGTTACACTGAGCAGCTCATGATGAAAAGATTTTCCACACTTGCAAATCATTTTGATCTTAAATTTCGAAATTGCTGCCAGTGAGGCAGTAGAGTGAGAAAATGAGGATTGATAAATTGGAATATAAAATCTTCGCTACAGCTGCATAGGGATCTAAAAGTGTAGCTAATGCCACCTGCGGAGGTAGCATTTGCAGAATGTTTAAGTTTTTAGCAATATTGCCAGCATTCCTGTGAATGTAAGTTAGTTCAGAAATCCTGTGCGTCTATAAATACCATCAGGATGTTCCATTGGAAGCAGGCCTTAGGCTTAGGATTCAAAATGCCATTTTCAAACACAAACATACAAACAGGGAGCTGGAGTAAACCACTTCACCCCTTGAACCTGCGCTGTCATTTAGTTAGATCATGGCTGATCTGATTACTCAACGCTCCGATTTACCCTCGATAACCTTCTGTCCACTTGCTTAGCAAGAATTTATCTATCTCTGCCTCAAAAATATTCAAAGACACTGCTTGCACTGCCTTTTAAGGAAAGGAGTGCCAAAGACTAATGACCATCTGTGAGAGAAAACAAAATTCTCCTATCGCTGTGTTAAATTGACAGCCTCTTATTTTTAAGCAGTGAGCCCTTGTTGGCGATCCTTGCAGTTTAAGTTTTCCCTCTTTATTAATCTTTTTGTTATTCTTTGCTTTTGAAAATGTCCAATTTTCTGATATGGCATCCATCTTTATGCAATGAAATGTTTTTTTCTTTCATTTAATACAAATATCTAATAATTTTAATTAATTAATTGATGGGTCCTCCGCTTGAGATTTTTTTCTTGTCCAGTTGTGTGTATCCTGTGTTCTGAGACATTCCCTTCAATATCTGCTGACTGCATCTCAATCAAATTTGCTCGTTCTATATAGCTAGCTCTGCTCTCATGCTCTCATAATTACCTTTATTTAAGTTTAAAATACTGATGTTGGACCTCCTCTTCTCTCCCTCAACCTGAATGTAAAATTCAATCATGCTTAGTTCATCGTTAACAACAGATTGGCTGATATTTTTGTATGTAACTTGGAAAGCCATTTCCTTTCGACCCTACAGCCTCTACAGCCTGATCTGGATCAAATTTTTCGCCACCTCATTTCCATGTCTGACCCTGACCACGTCTCTCCTTCATCACCAAGGCAACTTCCTTCTATCACTGTAAACTTTCCCAACTCAGCCCATCTACTGCTGAACCCTCGTTCATGAAGTTCTTTTCCCCTTATGGCTTTAAAATTTCAACCAATCCTTTCCTGGTCAGCCTCCTTTTTTTCACCCCCCCCAACATCATCTTGAACTCATCCTAAGTCCTGTCATCTTTGGGAGCTCTACCACCTTCTGAGATATCAGCCCTCTACCAGTTTTGGCCCCAAGAGCATCACTGGCTTTAATTACTCCAGTGCTTTTCTTTATTCATTCACAGGACGAGGCGTTGCTATCTAGGCTAACATTTATTACACAGCCTGAATTACTCTGAGGGTTGTTAACAGCCAACCACATTGCTGTGGGTCTGGAGTCACATGTAGGCCAGACCATGTAAGGAGGTTTCCTTCCCTAAAAGGATATTATTGAACTAAATGGGATGTTTTGGCAATGGATTAATTCCAGATTTTTTTTTATTCAGTGCAGAATCCATCTGCCATGTTGGGATTTGACCCAAATCATCATAACATTCCTGGTCTTGGGATGAATAGTCCAGTAATAATACTACAAGACCATCACCTCGCTCTAGCTGTTGATGTAGCTTGAGCTGCTGAGGTATCATGTTCTGAAATCCTTCCCTAAACCTCTCTGCCTCTCTAGCTATCTTTCCTATTGAAGATGGACCTTAACCCAAACCTCTTTAACCAAACATTTCCTCATAGAGTCATAGAGACGTACAGCATGGAAACAGACCCTTCAGTCCAACCCGTCCATGCCGACCAGATATCCCAACCTAATCTAGTCCACCTGACAGCACCCGGCCCATATCCCTCCCAACCCTTCCTATTCATATACCCATCCAAATGCCTCTTAAATGTTGCAATTGTACCAGCCTCCACCACTTCCTCTGGCAGCTCATTCTATACACATACCACCGTCTGCGTGAAAAGGTTGCCCCTTAGGTCTCTTTTATATCTTTCCCTTCTCACCCTAAACCTATGCCCTCTAGTTCTGGACTCCCCCACCCCAGGGAAACACTTTGTCTATTTATCCTATCTATGCCCCTCATAATTTTGTAAATGTCTATAAGGTCACCCCTCACCCTCCGATGCTCCAGGAAAAACAGCCCCAACCTGTTCAGCCTCTCAAATCCTCCAACCCTGGCAACATCCTTGTATATCTTTTTGAACCCTTTCAAGTTTCACAACATCTTTCTGATAGGAAGGAGACCAGAATTGCACGCAGCATTCCAACAGTGGCCTAACCAAAGTCCTGTACAGCCACAACATTACCTCTCAACTCCTGTAGTCAGTACTCTGACCAATAAAAGAAAGCATACCAAACGCCTTCTTCACTATCCTACCTACCTGCGACTCCACTTTCAAGGAGTTATGAACCTGCATTCCAAGGTCTCTTTGTTCAGCAACGCTCCCTAGGACTTTACCATTAAGTGTATAAGTCTTGCTAAGATTTGCTTTTCCAAAATGCAGCACTTCGCATTTATCTGAATTAAACTCTATCTGCCACTTCCCAGCCCATTGGCCTATCTGGTCAAGATCCTGTTGTAATCTGAGGTAACCTTCTTCGCTGTCCACTATACCTCCAATTTCCTTCTCCATCTAACTATGCTTGATTATTTGACTTAGTATGCCATGAGCCCCTGAGTGAAGGCTATCTTCCCTGACTTGACTGAGACCTGCTGACCACCATGATAAGCTTCCTAGCTTTGTGCCTGGAATGGAACAGTAAGGCAGAAATGCTGTGAGCATTAAGGTAGGCTCAGTGTGAATGAGCACCATGGCAGCAAGCAAAGAGCTCTGAGATAAAGCCTGGTCCAGTCCATGAGCTGAGTGTGTGTCCCTGAGTACACAGTGTCCTTGCTGCAGCATTACAATGAGTGTTGCCAGTGCAACCTGAGGTGCAGCATTTAAATATAGAAGCATCCTTTAAGTGGATCAGAGATATACCATAATGGTTCCCAGAGGCTTGCAGGTATCAGATGCAAATGTTCATGGTTTACAAAATATGGGACTGCTGCCAGTGGAACATATCCTGAGATGTTAGTGCCCAGTGTCTAACATGAAGGTATTTTGGAGGGAAAAGAAATTCACCAGGTACCATCCCTCCTTCCATGTTGAAAATTCTCCATGTTGTGCTTGTTTGAAATGTATTGTAAATTAGGCAGCTGAATATTAATAAGCTGGATTCAGGTGTTAATAATGCATTTAACAGCAATAATCCCTCTTAATTGGCTAATGAGAAGCTTGCCTCAACATAAAAGGCACAATGGGATGCTTCCAATGTGGAGATCTGGTCATTTTGCAACAAATTGTACCACAGCCTTTATCCCTCAGGCTCCAGAACGTTCCACCCATTGTAACGGACAAATGAGTTCATGATTTTCTAGCCAGCATATTTTGGAGAGATTAGCACTCATCTCCAACCTTCCTATGCCAGATCTATTGGCAATCATCTCTCTGACTATTAACCTCACCTCACATCCACCAATGAGTCTGTTTTGTACTGTTACCCACTCCACTGCTCTCCTCAGTTCATGCTCATCTGATTGTGGCCTCAACTCCACTTTCCTACTCATTCCCAGTACCCTTTGATTCCTTTGTTTGTCAATAATCTACCTACCTCCACTCAATAACTCAGCCTCCACAGACTCCCAATCTTCTGACAGATACGTTATTAGATTTTTTTTAGATTAGATTCCCTACAGTGTGGAAAACAGGCCCTTTGGCCCAACAAGTCCACCCCGACCCTCCGAAGAGTAAGCCACCCAGACCCATTTTCCTCTGGTTAATGCACCTAACACTACGGGCAATTGAGCGTGGCCAATTCACCTGACCTGCACATCTTTGGATTGTGGGAGGAAACCGGAGCACACGGAGGAAACCCACGCAGATACGGGGAGAATGTGCAAACTCCACACAGACAGTCACAGTCACAGACAAGGCTGGAATCGAACCTGGGACCCTGGCGTTGTGAGGCAGCAGTGCTAACCACTGAGCCATTTATTTCCAAACTATTGCGCCAGGGAAAGCTTCCTTTCAGCATTCATCCTGTAAATCACCTTAAGGTCTTCATTTTTTCAAAAAGGTCACCTCTAATTTTTCTGAACTCCATTGGATACAGGCTGAAATATCTCTTCCATCCTAGAAATAAGCTGAACAAACATTCTCAGAGCTGCTTCTAATCCAATAATGTCCTTTCTTAAATACAGCCATAATTGTAGACTGTAGAGGAGCTGTGATCTCAGTAACAATCTCTGTTACAATTTAGGAAATGTGGCAGACAATTTGCATCTTCCCACACACTGCAATGTGGTAATGACCAGGTAATCTTGCTTTGTTTTGAGACGTTAATTAAGGCATAGCTATTAGCCAGGGCCTGAGGGGCAATTCCCCTGCATTTATTTGAAATGATGCTGTGCCGCTTGATTTTTACAAAATATTTACTCAAGCAAGCAGATCGCGGTCTCATATTTAACAATACATCTGAAAGACAGCATTTCTAACTAGTGCAGTGCTCTACAGTATTGTATTGGACTATCAACATTGATTATTGTGCTCAAGTCCTGGAGTGGGACATCACTACAGAACTTTATGGTTCTGAAGCAAAAGTGATACTGTGAGCAACTATGGATTCAGCACAACCTGTTTTCGGAGGCCAGGGCTCATCTGTAACCTACAGACAGAAATTTCTGATCTTTCAAAGATTCAGAGGGAATAGTGAGCTCGAATGTACAGGTTGAGTCCTTGCTTGAGGTCAGTTGTATGGCAGAAGTGAAATTCGGCAGCTCACATTTTCCAGCCACATTCCAAATGAGCAGGAGCAGCACTGAGTAGACATGTGGGCTGAAGCAAGGATGGTTCTTGCTGTGCTATCTGACAGCCGACAATGGAGGGAGTGGTTTGCAGCAAAGCTGATCGTAGTGCATTGAGTGGGGAATGTCTGTATTCATGCTCTCTAGAGGTTAGAGGGAAAGAGGCTTTTTTATTACCTCTGTCACAATTACCCTAACAGGATTGCTCCCATTCTTCTGCTGAATGTCACCATCTCTTGGTAGCTCACTTTAGGATGATTTTATTTCTAATTCATTACCACTTCTTGACAGAGGAACTGCTTATGATATTCTTCACTGATGCTGCCAGTCAGATCCCACAGCTCTGTGCTGGAGTCGACTCTCTATGTACCTTCGTGTTGATGGTTTGATTGATTCATCCAGCTCAGTACAATGGTCTCTACAGGAAGTGCTGATGAGGAGTTCTTGGCCTCACATAGATTTAAATAAAAGGCTGGGCTATCAGGAACAGCCATTTCCAAAGCAGTGTTCCCTGTGGATAATGAGGCCCAGTGTCCTCTCCGAGGAGAAAGTGAGGTCTGCAGATGCTGGAGATCAAAGTTAAACAACCCAACCGAACCAACCCAACCACCCTGTAGCACGAACCAACCCAACCACCCTGTAGCACAGCATTTCAACTCCCCTCCCACTCCACCGAGGATATGCAGGTCATTGGACTCATCCACCGCCAAACCACAACAACGCGACGGTCGGAGGAGGAGCGTCTTATCTTCCGACTGGGAACCCTCCAACCACAGGGGATGAACTTGGACTTCACCAGTTTCTTCATCCCCCCTCCCCCCACCTTGTCTCAGCCAAATCCCTCCAGCCCGGCACCGCCTTCCTGACCTGCAGTCTTCTTCTTGACCTCTCCGCCTCCATCCTACTCCGACCTATCACCCTCACCTTGACCTCTTTCCACCTATTACATTTCCAACGCCCCTCCTCCAAGTCCCTCCTCCCTACCTTTTATCTTCTCCTGCTGAACACTCTCTGCTCATTCCTGAAGAAGGGCCTGTGCCCGAAACGTCGAATCTCCTGTTCCCTGGATGCTGCCTGACCTGCTGTGCTGTTCCAGCAATAAAGTTTCAACCAGTGTCCTCTCCACCTCGGTACTAATCACTTTCAGTGCTGTATGAACAAGTCGATATAATTTTGAAAAGACAGGTGACCTAATTGGCAGCTGACCAATATATTTGCCTCACTGGAATGAAGCTGAACCCAGGGGCAGCGTGCAAGGTAACTGGGAGGCAAGCAGACAGTACGTCTGGAATAAGTACAGAAAGTGCTGGAGAAACTCAGCAGGTCTGGAAGTGTCTGTAGAAAGAGAAGTAGAGTTAATGTTTCGGATCCAGTGTGACTCTTCTTTGGAATGGAAGACTGGATTCGAAATGTTAACTCTCATTCTCTTTGCACAGACGATGCCAGACCTGCTGAGTCTGTCCAGCACTATCTGTATTTACTTAGGTTTCCAGCCTCCACAGTTTAGTTGAGAGGAAATCTGGTCTAGCACTGCTTGGTAGTGTTCAAACTTTTTAAAAGAAATCCATTTATATTCTCTCATTAGGTCGCGAGAGCATACACAATTTGCCTACTGGGGGGCTTGTGTTATAATATGCTGCAGGGTACCTTAAAGAATCGTCGAATTACAAAAAAACGATGCCCGAAAGATGTTATTCTGCCTATCAGATCTATGCAAGCTCTTTTGAAGAATAAACCTATCAGTCCCACTCCACAGTCTTTCCCCAAATCCCTGCTTGATTAAACAGTTGCGAAACCAGAGGCTGCAGACCTTACAGCTTTATCGCAATGTCCTGTTTATTGTTCCCTAAAGACTGAACTTAAGAAAAACAACATAAAGTTGAGATGGAATTGAAACATCAAGGAGCTGTTACGGTCTCATGATCCATCGCTGTTGCATGATGAATTATGTATCAGCTGGGGCAGCAGTTAGCGATGCTGCACTTGACCCTCAGTGGCCCAGGTAATGGAGAGGATAAAAATCAACCAGCTCTTCCTGAGATTTAAGCTCCTGCTCATCACTTCTCTGCCACTCTTGCAGAAGGCGTTTGTGTGTGGGCAGAGGAGGAGGGCAGCACCAGGATCGGGCATGATTTCCTGATGTGAATAATTCAGCTGCTGGCATTCAATGATGAATCCCTCCTGAATAAAAGCAAGACACTGCAAATACTGAAAATCTGAGACAGACACAGGAATGCTGGTGAAACTCAGCCGGTCTGGCAACAACTGTGGAGAGAAACAGAGTTGATGTTTTGAGTTTGGTATAATTCTTCTTCAGAATAAGAGTTTCTCCAGCCTTTTCTGCATTTGTTTCTTAATTCCTCTTCTCTGCTGTCAGCAGGTGGGATTGATCATGCTTACCATTGATGCTACATAGCCCTGTCCTAGCCCCTAACTCCTGCATTTTCACACATCTTTGTCCATTACTATCCACTCCCAAGGTGGAGGATTATCCCTTGTGAGAAACATTTGCAAGGTGAAAATGGATTTCTTTCTCGGTAAGATCAAAACATGCCAATCAGTTCCCTTTGTTCCGTCCCAACATTGCACTCGCTCACAAGGTGAAATTTCCCCAAATGATTCCCCATTATCCTGCCCTGAACTTGCATCTCTCTCAGTTTCTAACCTGTCTTCCCTCACAATTTTTTTAGTTCATCATGTTGACAAGAATCACATCCTACCACCTTGTCCCTATCTCCTTTAAACTGCTGACTCTTCAGGCTCCCATGTTAACCAGTAATATTGATGGTTTTCTTTCATCACGTGCTGTCCATCTCTCTATTAGATCTGAGGTCGTCACCCCTCTTTTCAAAAAAAACCCTTGACTCCAAATCTCCAAACTTCCTTTCCAATTCTTAATTTGCACTCACTTCCACTTATCTATCACCCTGTTCCATGCTGATCAATATTGGCTTCTAGTCAAACAATGTCTTGGATGGCATGGTGGCTCAGTGGTTAGCAGTACTGCCTCACAGCACCAGGGACCCAGGTTCAATTCCAGCCTTGGGCAACTGTCTGTGTGGTGTTTGCACGTTTGCCCTGTGTCTGAGTGGGTTTCCTCCCACAGTCCAAAGATGTGCAGGTCAGGTGAATTGGCCATGCTAAATTGCCCATAGTGTTAGGTGCATCATTCAGAGGGAAATGGGTCTGGCTGGGTTACTCTTCAGAGGGCCGGTGTAGACATGTTGGGCCGAAGGGCCTGTTTCCACAATGTAGGGAATCTAATCTCAATTTTAAAATTCCTATCCTTCTTTTCAAGTCCCTCCATGACCTTGTCCTCCCTATCCCTAAACACTTGCCCCTACCTCCCTAAATATCTGCAAGCATTGAATTTTGGACTGTTAATCATTCCTGATTTTGAATGCATCACTATTGCTGGATGTGCTTTCAGTCCTTAAACATGTCTCACCTTCTAAATCTGTGCTGACCTTTCCTGGAGCTTAATGTTAAAATCCCTCCAATCAGGCCTTCTTTTGCTATGCCATGGTTTTGAAATACCTCTTATCAATGTCACAAATGGCATTGTTTGTGATTGTGACTATCCTTCTTGGCCAGACTGCAGCCTTTGTTAACATCCAACACCTCTTCCCCATCATCCAGCTTCTGTGACAGTTCTCATCTGGTTCCATTCTTATCTGTCTAATCATAGCCAGAGGACTACTTGTAATAGTTGCCCACCCCACTCCTCACTGTCATCTCTATTGAGTCCTCCATTGTTGTCAAAACTATCAGACTGTTTATCCAACATCCAGTATGACATAGTACAAATTTTCTCCAATTAAATTGTATCTTCATTTGTCCCCTCACTACTGACTCCATCCCTCTCCCTCACAACTCTTTGGCCCTAAACCAGAATTTGCAATCTTGGTATCATGTCTGAATCCCAGATGTGCTTCTACACATAGATCAACTTTGGCACTGTTTCAATCCATTCTCTGTTGAAATCTTCACAAGTGCCTTTGTTATCTCTACACTTATCTATTCCAACACATTCTTTGTTGATCTCTCATGCTCTACCCACCCCCCTCTCCCCTTAAGTCTAGGTTCACCTAAAATTCTACTGTTCATTTCTTAACCCGCACCGACTCCCAGTTCACCCCTCTGTGTTCACTGAGGCAATGTTGTGAATTTAAATTTCTGTTCCTTCTTTACAAATCGCATCACAGCTGTGTGCCTCCCTATCTTTTTAATATCCTCCAGCTTCAAAACCCTCCAAGGTACTGGCAAACCCCTCCTTCTGGCTTCCTGAGCATTCTTGATTTTAATTGCTTGGCCATCTCTTTCATGGCCTTCGCCGCAGTTGGCGTAGGCCCTGACCTCGGGAATTTTCTCCCTGCTTTTTGCACCCCTTTACCTCACTTTCCTCCTTGAAAAACATTCCACTAAACCCACTATACTATCCAAGCCTTTGGCCATCTGATCTCATATTTCCTCAATGTGTTTCCATGTCATACCTTGTTTTATAATGCTCCTTAAAGCATCTTGGGAAGTTTTTATTACATTAAAGGTAGTATAAACCATACATTCTCATTGACATCGTGGGTGAAATTTCCCCAAATAATCCCCCAGTACCCTGGCCCTGAACTTGCATCTTTCTCTAGTTTCTAACCTGTCTTCCCTCATGATTTTTTGAGTTCATCATGTTGACATGATTCACTTCCTACCGCATTGCCCCTATCTCCTTTAAACTGCTGACTCTTCGGGCTCCCATGTTAACCAGTAATATTAATGGTTTTCATTCATCAAGAGTCCAAATGAGAATAAACTTCACAGATTTATTTTTCCTTAACTACGCCAGTTTCTTTATTAGCAGTTTAAACATTACAAAGACTTTCAACAACTTGGAGACGGTAAGGACTGCAGATGCTGGAAGCTAGAGTCAACAGTTGTAAAGCTGGAAAAGCACAGCAGGTCAGCATCCGAGGAGCAGGACAGTTAATGTTCCAGAACGAAATGGGTACTCTCTGACCTGCTGTGCTCTTCCAGCTTCACACCCATTGTCACTTTCGACAACACTGGACAGCAGGAATGTTGAGGTGGCTCTTAGGTCCAACATGCCTGGAGCAATAGCAGAAGGATTAATGTCCTTCATTCACATCGTGTCATCATGCCCTGGTTTATTTGCAGACCATAAGCATAGATCAGTGGCTGGGTGCTCCAATCAGCAAGAACTTGGCACTGGATCGCATCTCAATTTCTTGTGGTGGCCTGGTCAGCTGACACTGCTTGAACAGTGAAGGAAGCAGATGAAGTTCGGAGACCTGTTTCTTAAGCCACATGTGAGGAATTGTCACAGGGAGGTGAGGCTTTTGCAACACCTGAGGGGCTGTCCCCCAGCACAAAGCAATGCACTCCCCGGGAGGAAAAGTGATAAAGAGAGCAGGGAGTCACTAGCTTCCCCCTCGTCTGCAGCGATGTCTTGGGAGAGTGCATTCAGCTTTGTAACTCCTTCCCATCATCTGATACCATGTGAATCATCCATCAGGTCACCCTGCAATTCCCTTATACGCTCAACTGTGAAGCCGTAGCATCAGAAGGGAAAAGCTGAGCTCCGACTGGGGGGGCATTCATTCTCAATTATTCCACATGATCCGGAGACCAAATTGAAACTCATCGCAGTGTGGGATTAGACACATTTTAATAGTCATTACATCTAAATCAATGAAATC
This sequence comes from Chiloscyllium plagiosum, assembly GCF_037043375.1. Lineage (NCBI taxonomy): Eukaryota > Metazoa > Chordata > Chondrichthyes > Orectolobiformes > Hemiscylliidae > Chiloscyllium > Chiloscyllium plagiosum. The sequence goes on along the minus strand of NW_028270162.1, from coordinate 24,598,981 downwards.
GGAATCACTTATGGGTTGCAGTTTAATTTCCATTATCGTCTATCTCCTGTTTCTGCCGACTTTAACCCTCCCCCTCCTGAGCAGGAACGTGAAATTCAAAAGGAAAATCAGCTCGCAAAATAGGGAGAAGGAACTGCAGAGAGAGGGCAAGGAGGACGTTGTGCGGTTTGATGATTGAAGGGGGGGGGAGTATGGGGAGTGGGGTATGACAGCAAAACTCATTTAGTGCAGGAGCAAATGTAAATTGTGCTCTGTATGTGAAACAGGGAGGTAATCGTATTTGAGTAACATGTCGAGCTCAGATCATCAGCAAACTTGCTTCCTCATTCTCATTGTTGTTGCTGACAGGCAGGAGATTGTCTTGTTATAATACACTGCCGTTCTGCATGCTCAGTGCTGGCAGCTTATACCTTCAATGAGGCAGCTGCTCCCTCAAGTGACAAAACCTACATTAAGAGAATCAACAAGGCCCATTGCAGAGAGGCCCGAGCAGGAAATAACAGGCCTCTTGTCTCTAATGGGACTGATCAATTATTATCTGCACCCATATTTCTTCGACGGCTGATTGTTTCACGGGTTCTGACATCTAATGCAGCCTTAAATTACTCACACCCAGTGCGCCTCTACAAGATAGCAGTAAAATCAAGAGAGAAGATCAGGGGAAGGTAATTACAGTATGGAAATGACGCTGATCACTCATGCAGAGCGCAGACCTTGAAGCTAACCCAATACCCTCCCCCACACAGTACTGGGCAGCAGGCGGATAACAAGTGCTGCTGCCAGTCTCCCCCTGCCAGCCTCCAGCTCTTCCACTTCGTCTGCACAATTTAATTTCTTATCCTCACTTTAATATGTTCCAGTTAACCCCTTATTACAAGAGGTTGGGGGAAGGGGATGTGGGTGAGTTGTTAAGAAAAACCTATCCCTCTGTGCAGAGCAGAACTGGGCCAGGTCTAGCAATAGGAGCTCAATCCAATCATATCAGAGCTCAGGATTGATGGCACAACTGAAATAAATCATCCTTAACCTGAGCTCTCCATCGTCTGGACATGTTCTGAGTCCACTTTTTTCTATCTTTGCTGAAGGTGGCGACGTGTGTTACAAACAGTATACTGATGGATGATAGGAAGTCAGGCAATGCCTCAATTCTTAAAATTCTCTTTCTCATATTCAAATTCAACTATAGACATCTCCCTCCATCACTCTGTAACCTCCTCCAGTGCAATAAATCCACATAGTGTGCTTACTGGTGTTGTCTCTTACAAATCTTTGATTTAGATTGTGTCTTCCCCCCCCCCCCCCCACAATCTCGATTGGTGGTCATGCCTTTATCTGCCTAGGCCTAAGTTCTAGAGCTTTTCCTAAAACTCTCAATTCTCCTCCTTTAAATTGCATTCTAATTCCAACGTCTTTGATCAAACCTTTTGTCATACTGGACAGCGAAGAAGGTTACCTCAGATTACAACGGAATCTTGATCAGATGAGCCAATATGCAGAAGAGTGGCAGATGGAGTTTAGTTTGGATAAATGTGAAGTGCTGCATTTTGGGAAGGCAAATCTTAGCAGGACTTCTACACTTAATGGTAAGGTCCTAAGGAATGTTGTTGAACAAAGAGACCTTGGAGTGCAGGTTCATAGCTTCTTGAAAGTAAAGTCGCAGGTAGATAGGATAGTGAAAAAGGCATTTGGAACACTTTTCTTTATTGGTCAGAGTACTGAGTACAGGAGTTGGGAGGTCATGTTGCGGCTATACAGGACATCGGTTAGGCCACTTTTAGAATATTGCATGCAATTCTGGTCTCCTTCCTATCAGAAAGATGTTGTGAAACGTGAAAGGGTTCAGAAAAGATTTACAAGAATGTCAGAGGCTGAGGGGTGACCTTATAGAGGTTTATAAAATCACGAGGAGCATGGATAGGGTAAATAGACAAAGTCTTTTCCCGTGGGTTGGGTGAGTCCAGAACTAGAGAGCATAGGTTTAGGGTGAGGGGGGAAAGATATAAAAGAGACCTAAGGGGCAACTTTTTCACACAGAGAGTGGTGCATCTATGGAATGAGCTGCCAGAGGAAGTGGTGGAGGCTGGTACAATTGCAACATTTAAAAGGCATCTGGATGGGTATATGAATAGGAAGGGTTTGGAGGGATATGGGCCGGGTGCTGGCAGGTGGGACTAGATTGGGTTGGGATATCTGGTCAGCATGGACGGGTTGGACCAAAGGATCTGTTTCCATGTTGGACATCTCTACGACTCTGTGACTCTTCCTAATATCTCCCTGTATGGCTTAGTGTCAGATTGTGCCTGATAATATTCCTTTGGAACACCTTAACTGTGTTAAATTGCATAAGCTCAAAACTGGAAGTCAAAATCAGGCAACTTCTAAGATGGGTGGTGGTTTTGAACAAAGCTGCCAAGTCAAAAAATCTACTGCTCTTTTCTATGGTGGGTCAGTAGGGAAAAGACTCACTTCAAATTTGTCTGACAATCCCCGATTAAAATAGATATCCATTCCGTGATTCAGAACCAGTAAAAGTGGAGGAAATGTGTGACTTTTCATAAATGTTTGGCAACACTGTCATTTTTTTCTTAAATTTGAAAAGGAAATTTATGAATTTATACCATTTACAAAAAAGAGCAAAGGCAATTCTTGGACAATAAGAAATACTGATCTATGTGTCTGGTGACCGGTGCCAACAAGAAGGAATGTTTTTAAAGAAGTGAAGTCATATGGCCTAGAACACTGAAGCAGCCAGAAAGTCAAGCAGAAGAATTGTAGAAGAGTACAGAAGGTTCCAGAATGAAGATTGCACAGTTAGAACTCTGTTTACATGGAAGCTGCAGAAAATCAGTTAAGTCCTTGAAGCAAAGAGACTGGAATTCTGTTTGGAAATATTGTGTGGAATGGGGACCTACTATCAGTGTAGACTAGATAATAAATCTGTAAGGTCATCTCCATTGTATCAATGGTTCCATGTGCAATTTATTGTTTGTATAGAGTATAAATTGCCTGTTATTTACAATTGTTCTACAATGATTCTGATTTATGTTAAAGTAAAAGTGAAGCCTTGATGGTAGTTTCTTCATTTGGTGTGTTGTCCAATAAAAAAGTTATTTTGCTTTACAGGTCCCTATGTAAAACCTCTCACTGTGGGTCTTTATGTTCAATCTTATCTGATTTAATTTAATTTAATTTAGTTTTGTTATTCCTCACTAATCTGTATCCCAGCCTGCTCTCCTGCTCTTATATCTTTCCACTTAAGGTCTTGCTTTTGTTATGTGGAAGAACAACCCTGGATGTGTTTAAAATCAACGAGGCGAAAGTGAGGACTGCAGATGCTGGAGATCAGAGTCAAGAATGTAGTGCTGGAAAGGCACAGCAGATCAGACAGCATCCGAGGAGCAGGAAAATCGACGTTTCGGGCAAAAGCCCTTCATCAGCCTTCCTGATGAAGGGCTTTTGCCCGAAACGTCGACTTTCCTGCTCTTCGGATGATGCCTGACCCGCTGTGCTTTTCCAGCACCACACTCGTGACGCTGTATGCGTTTAAGTCTATAATTTATTGTTGACAATGTTAGCAAGATGAAAGTTTAACGTGACCAAGAGAGATTTCCTTGTTTTCCACTTTCACTGAAGTGCCGAAATAGGCAAATATTAAATTTTGCGTTATTGAATATAAATACAAAATAGCTCTTCATTTTTGTAATGTTTGATCTAAAAGACTCAGTCCATGGCTACATTAACTTTTGAATCTACAAGGTTCCAGGTTCAAGTCTCACTTTGTAATAAGTGAGCAGAAAAATCAAGAGATACTGTAGGACAGCATTGAGGGTGCACTACACTGTTGAAAGGGTCTTCTTTCAGTTGAGACATTAAAAGTGAGGTTTCATTTGAACACTGGGATAGCTGTAAAAGCTCCCATGGAACTCTTCAAAGGAGAATTATATCCGAGCAATGGTTACTTCTCACTCAACAAATCAACATCAAATTTTCTGATCAATGTTCCATTGTTGTTTGTGGGAATTGGCTGTGACATTGGCCGTTGCATTTCTCACATTAAAATGGTAATTAGACTTTAGGAGTAGAGAAAGGCTGAATAGGGGCAGATTTCCCTGTAACATCAGAGGCTGAGGGGTGATCATATAGAGGTTTACAAAATCATGAGGGGCATGGATAAGATAAATAGGCAAGGTTGGGAAGTCCAGAACTAGAGGGCATAGGTTTAGGGTGATTGGGGAAGGATATCAAAGGCACCTAAGAGGCAACTTCTTCATGCAGAGGATGGTGCATGTATGGAATGAACTGCCAGAGGAAGTGGTGGAGGTTGGTATAATTACAGCATTGAAAAGGCATCTGGATGGGTATATGAATAGGAAGAGTTTAGGGGGATATGCGCCAAGTGTTGGCAAATGGGACTAGATTAGTTTAGAATATCTGGTCCACATGGATGAGTTGGACTGAAGGGTCTGTTTCTGTGCTGTACATTTCTATGACTCAAGACTCTAAGTAACACATTGAATGTCAAGCAATTTGAGACATCCAGTGGTTGTACAATATGCTACATAAATACATGTTTTTGTCTCTAAGAACTAAAGGACTCTAATCTCAAATTATAGAATTACATTGACTAAGTGATAATGTCAACCTGCATTTATATAGCATCTTTAACATGGAATACTGCTGGGAGGAGCTTCACAGAAGTATAATCAAACATTACTTGGTACAAATGTGAAAATGTACACATTAGGTTCAGGCTTTAAAAACCTGAACAAGAAGATTAGTTTCAAGTATGAACACTATAAAAAGAAATGGTGAGGCGGGGGAGGCGGGGGGGGGGGGGCGGCGGGATGAAGTGAGTGGTAGAGAGGTCTTAGAATTCCAAACCATGGGATGTAGACAGTTGAAGGAAGGGTTAATGATAATGGGGCAGGAAAAACAATGTAGTAAAGAAGTCTGAATTGAAGAGAGGCAGTTCTTGAATGGATGGGGAACGATAATAGAGAGGGACCAAGTCAAGAAAGGATTTAAGCATAAGATGTTTTTAAAAATATATTTGAGTTGGGGTGACTTGGAGCTGATATAGGCCACTGTGCACAGGTGGAAAAATTGAACTTTATGCATGGTGATGGATGGACAGTGGTCAGCAATAGGACAGTGAGTCTGGAGAGAAGAAAGACTGGGTTTCAGAAAGCGATGAGCTGACAGGGATGCTGAGATTGGTGATGTTACCAAGAGGGGGAAAGACTGTCGTTGTGCTGAAGGGGATATGGGTCAGCACCCACTTGGAATCAACTGACACTGTTTGACTGGTTGAACGGAAAGAATGGGAATGGGATGGATTCAGTAATGAGGTGAAAGGGTGCATGATGGAGGCAGAAGGTGATGGCTTTTGTTCTTTTTCAACGATTGATTGCGCCTATGTTGGATTTACTCTCTGGAAACAGTGAAGCAAACGAGAGAAGTAGTCATCAGATAGAGCTGAATATTGCCAGTGAGTGTGGGATCTGACCTCATTATGTCATCAGGGGCAGTGCTTGCAGAAGGAAGAGATATAATATGAAGGTGCATCATTATGATGCCTTTAGTAGCAATTATTTAATTTTACTTTATATAATGTTCCATTTTACACACAGGAAAAGTACAATGGTACAAAAGTGCAATTTAAAGACACTCTGCAACACTGCCAGGGCCCCACATGAAATCAACACTTATTCTGAAGCCCATTGTGTCGAAAAACTATGTATGGTGCTCGACTCTGTGCCTGACCCCCAAGGTGATGTAGAGCTTTAGTTATATTAAAAAAAACTTTATCTACAAAACAGTCCTTTTCCACTGGCCTCAATGAAATATGGGAGACACAGGGAATTTGTTTTTGTACCTAACCCAGCCAGCTAGCAATGAGATACAAGTCTGAGAATGTACGTTTTTGAACATCAAGGAAATGGCACCACCTACACTAAAGAAAAAACTGTCGGTTCCCGGGAAAATGAATCATTTTTGACACCGCTGTCACTCGTGGACAAATAGCATAATAAAGAAACAGAGAGCTGAGATGAAAGTACAGCAGCAGGGCAGAGAACAAAAGGGCAAAACTCACCAAATCAGAAATATATCACAGGACATAACTGATAGTTTAGAAGTGAAGAAATATTGGTTCGCGAGCACTGCAGAAAAGGTGCTTCTAGGTCATATAAAGATGTGACAATTGCCCAATAGATTGAAAGTGGGCCTGTGAAAATGTGGGTTGATCCTGGATATCTGACAAACCTTACCGCTGAGCGCAGCTTCAAGGATTAGTGAGTTATGAGAAGATTTGTAGCTCAGGTTGAGATTCTGTATGTAGGTTTGGTCGCTGAGCTGGAAGGTTCATTTTCAGACGTTTCATCACCATACTAGGTGACATCATCAGTGAGCCTCCAGTTGAAACACTGGTGATATGGCTCGCTTTCTGTTTATGTGTTTAGGTTTCCTTGGTTGGTGATGCTATTTCCTGTGGTGATGTCATTTCCTGTTCTTTTTCTCAGGTGATGGTAAATGGGATCCAAGTCAATGTGTTTTTTTTAGATTACTTACAGTGTGGAAACAGGCCCTTCAGCCCAACAAGTCCACACCGACCCTCCGAACAGCAACCCACCCAGACCCATTCCCCTACGCCTAACACTATGGGCAATTTAGAATGGCCAATTCACCTAACCTGCACATCTTTTCGAGTGTGGGAGGAAACCGGAGCACCCGGAGGAAACCCACGCAGACATGGGGAGAATGTGCAAACTCCACACGGACAGTCGCCCAAGGTGGGAATTTAACCCCAGGTCTCTGGCACTGTGAGGCAGCAGTGCTAACCACTGTGCCACCGTGCCGCAGAGTTGTCACAGTGAGGCACTCACCAGAATGTGCTCCAGAATGGAATGTTAAAATACCCACCAAGAGTTTGCACTTGAGCTGGTGGAGTTTTGTGGTAGACCCAAGGGTTTTGCTTGTGCTTCCTTTGTGGAGTCGTGGCTTCTTCCACGGGGTAGTTGGGGGTGTAGCCCTGGTCTCTTTAGGGCAGAGACACTGTGGGGCCTGCTCATATCTGCATAAGACTAGAGAGGGAATCAGTTATGAAAGAGGAGAAGAAACATGGGCATGCTAAGAATATATTCAGAGTGACACTAATTGGATAACAGTTCAGCACCTGGCAAGGAATCTTACTCAATAAAGGTAAAATACTACAGATGCTGGAAAGCTGATACACACACAGAGAATGCCAGAGAATTTCACCAGGTCTGACAGTATCCATTTTGTCATTTACCCCACTGGGCCTCTACATCATCTGTCCCCTTGCTATTCCACCCCCTCTGTCAACTTTGTAAAAAATTCTAACGCCTTTCAGTTCTGAAGCAGTCTCCTACTGATCTTGAAACATCAACTCTGTTTCTCTCTGCTCAGATACTGCTGAGTTTCTCCAGCATCCTCAATGAATCTTACTTGGAGTTGGAGGTAGGTCTTGGCAAAGCCACATGAATAGTTACAGGTCTTTCCCATTAAGGCTTCTAGGCAGTGAGTTGACAAATGTAGGTATTCCAAAACCTTTCCTGGGTCTCTCTGTCTCACAGTGAGTTGTACTCCCCTGGAATGAGCAAAGGGGAGGGATTGAGTGAGATGGACATGGGCACTGGTATTAGTGCAGACAGTGGACAGGTGCAGAGCTGTCTTGAGTGAGAGTTGAAAATGCAGTGTTCATGCAGGGATAGCAGACCAGAGGTGTGGACTGGTGGAGAGAGTTTGGGTGAAGATGTTTTATACAATAGTGTCTATGATAGACCATGAGACTTGGGGGTGAGCTGTGTTGGGTAGTGGCAAAGTTAGAGTGAGTGTGAGGTAACAGAGACATAGTGACACTTACCCTTGCAAAGTGAAGAAGGTCATTAACCCTCTTACAGCATTGTTGAGCAGTTCTCCGGACAGTGGACTCCACACTGGAGTCCCAGCTGGTGAATTCGGAGTGGGCTGGCTGGCTCTGGGACTGTGGTCTTCTCTGGCTCTCCTGAGGAACGAGGACAGAATTCCACTCTATTATCTCGCCCACCATGATGTCCAAGTTCCTGTCAGCAAAGCTAGGTGGCAACCTGTCTCTATTGACCATCTCTGGGGCAAATCTGCACACACTGAAAATGGCACCGTGATGGGGAATCCAGAAGAACATCCACATCTTGTCAGTGTGAGATAGAGTGAGAGTGGTGCTGTGGAGGTGTGGTGTACATTTAATCAGCTGAACACCTTTAACATTGCATTGGAAAACCAGCTAGGGTTCACAGAGAGAGAAAAACCCCTTCACATAACTCCCCAAAATTGACACTTAGCCAATGTGTGCAAGACAGTGGGTGAGAGGCAGAACTTGTTTTCCTGTTGCTCTTCACCTCATATGGATTCTCGGCCCCAGTGCTTAGATTGGATAATTCTGCTACTCTACCTGGCCAGCAGATTTATGGGTCCACACCAGGTCCATGACTAAGGGAGCATAGTTTTTAATGGTGGCAAGTGTTAGGAACTGGCACACATGATAGTCTCCCAAACACCAAGACAAACAAGTGTCAGTATAAAAACAATTGGGAAGTGCACATGAAAGAATAATATCTCTCCCACTCTTGAATAACTTCCATGAAGAACTGAGAACTGCCGAGTTGAAAAAAAATCTGTATATGTTTTGTTAATTGCCAGGGGCCTGCAGCTGCAGCACATCCTGCCTAAGGTGTAATGTCTTTAAGCATCTCAGCACTATCCAGCTCCCAAGCCACCTGTGCTGCCACATGCCAATGACTAATGCATGCAATTTTACATCTGCCTGCATAGCTTCCCAATGTATGTGATTTCACTGACTGCAACTTTTTCACAGTTTATTGCTGAACCCAGCATCTCTGTGAGTGGTATCATCGTTTAGTAACTACTACAAAACATTTATGCTGCCCATAATAATGCACTGAAAGATACAATGAGAGATATGTTCCTCAAATTCCCAGACAAAGTTGGCAATTCACTACAGGCAAACTACTCCAGGCAGTATTTCACCCAAGTAAACATTTCTCTCACGAAGACGGTCAGTGCCATTAGGCTTTTCAACTGTGTATCATTATAACTGACCTCATGTGTTCTTAACAGTTCCAGGAGCATCCACAGCTGGTTATCCCTCAGTACTCCACCAATGCTAAAACTAGTTGTAACACTTCTGTCAGCAAGCAAATCTTTCTTTAGATTATTCATTCACAAGATGAGGGCTTTCATGGGATCGAAGCATCATTGGCTAGGCCAGCATTTATTGCTCATCCCTAGTTGCTCAGAGGGAAGTTAAGTATCAGTCATATTACTGTCAGACTAGAGTCACATATTAGACAATCCTATTTCTAGATTTTTATTGAATTCAAATCCACCATCTGCCACAGTGGGATTTGAACCCAGGTCCCCAAAACATTACCTGGGTCTCTGGATTAACAGTCCAGCAATAATACCATTAGGCCATCGCCTCCCTTACTTGTTTTGGTGTGTGCCGAGGGTGCATAACAGGACTTCTTGAATCATTGTAGTCTGTGTAGTGTAGCGATGCCCAGAGTGCTGTTAGGGAGGGAGCTCCAGGACATTGATCCAGTGTCATTGAAAGAACAATGTTATTATACAGTGTCTGGATGGTTATATGGCTTCTGGAGCAATTTTCAGTTGCTGGTGTTCTTATGTCTCTATTGCACCTGTCATAGAATCATAGAGTCTTACAGCACAGAAACGGACCCTTCGGTTCAACCATAATCCCAAACTAATCTAGTTGCACCTGACTGCACCTGGTCCATATCCCTCGAAACATTACTTATTCATGTACCAATCCTTGTCCTTCTAAGTGACAGAAGGTGTGTTTGGTAGGTGTCCATCAAAAAATGTATGGAGGGTTCGTGTAATGCATCTTGCATATGGCACCCACTGTAGTCACTGTGGTTGAAGAGACTGTTTAAGGTACTGAACAAGTGAGTTTTGATTCTGGTGGTGTTCACTTCCTAGAGTGCTGTTGGAACCATTGCCATCCAGGCAAATGGAAGGTGTTCCACTACAGTCCTGACTTGTGCCTTGCTGCATGAGATCCACCCACAAAAATAGGGATTTTATTGGCTCACTGAAAGGTTATGGATTTTACGGCTGCAACTGTCAGATAGCAGGGAGGAACACTCCGGAAGCAGTTAGATTCTAAAACTCCCTCCAGTGTGAGAGCATTCTAAATCACTGCTCATTATATGCCATATGGGAGTCCTTCAGCTGAAGTAATAAGGAATCACCTCACAGTCTGTCCATCTTCAGTCCTTCGCAAAACAACTTGTTGTTGACAAATTGCACTGTGGAACCAAGCTGCATTTTCTTTTCCTGGTCAAAAAAGGGAAATTGTCAATTTTACAGAAAAAATTATGTTCCTTCTGAAAAGTACAGACAAATCAAGCAAATCTTTGAATTAGACATTGTTTCCTCCTCCCTAAGTCATTAGTGTATTTAATTAGAGCAGAAAAGCATTCTGATAGAACCTGAAAGGAATCATTAAATCCCACTGTTGCTGTGATGTCTCATTACTCTGGCAAGGAGCTGTATCATGTTCTCAATTACAAATTATAAAAAGGAGAACTATCACTTGACTAGTTCAAAGCTTTCATGGCTTTTTCAAGCCATTTCGATACTTTAATTTCTTTCTTCTCATCTCTCTGTCCTGTTTGTCCAGGAGAGTAGCAGCTGGCTCCTTCAGGATTCAGGGCATGTTGTTAAAGCTTTTGCCCCAGCTGGTTTTATGGCACTGAACCTGCGACATTCATTAATTTTCCTTCCAATCCAGCTCAGGATATGGGTTAGCAGCTAATATACACTAGGTAGATATGCATTAGCTGTGGGTTGATCATTGCACTTAGTTCAGTTTTTCTTTATCAGCCATTTCAAAATCATCCTCAGAAGAGTGAAATATATGTCTCATCAACGGCAAACAACAACATGCATTTGCATAGCACTGTTGACATAACAAAATGTTGAAAGGTTCTTTCTCAGCGTGTATCACAGGGTTTGGTCCTGTTCATGTAAGCATAAACCATTAAAAGTGAATTCTTCGCGTGTGTCTGGGATTGAAAGGCTCATCCGTGACTCACTTCCAGCTGTTAGGCATGTATACATAGAGGACACATAGATCATAGGGGAAACTTTGCTTCAGTTTGATGGATTGTGGCATGTGTCTAATTTTGTTTTAATTTCTGCACATATGCATGTCTCAATGTCAGCTCCTTTACAGGACAGACAATGTAAAAGTCAATCAACTCAACCTTGTGCCATGTGGCTCATGAATTTCTTTCCATGTCAGTATCCATACCTGCGTTGAACACATGGGCTAACAGGGATTTTTTCTTGCCTGCTCATGTGTGTCTCTTGCATAATCTGGATACCAGTGTCAGCCCTGACATGGCATGCCCTGACAAATCATGTTCCTAAAAAGGTCAAATCACTTTTCGTTTTGTCTGCACCTTAGTTTAACGTAGTGACAAGCTGAAACCTCAGGCATCCCTGCAATTGTCATTGAGGCAGTTAACTCCAGCTAACGGTCAATTCATCTTTATAGAGCTATTTTTGTGTATCCCATCATTCATTGCCTAGTGGGTTTAGCTCATGTTAACAAGATCAGAATATCTAACATCAATAAGCTGCTTTCCTCCTCACAGTCTGTCATTGCGGAAACCTTTCACTGAATTTCATACATCAGGAGCTTCCAGGCATGTGATATTAAAGAGGATACGGTGAGAGCATTGAATGACCCAGATCCTTAATCACAACGAAAACACCAACAGGCATTCAATACAACACTTCCATTACGGTTTTCGATAAGGTTTTAAGATGTCCTGGTGGTCCATTATCGAGGTGGGAGCAGATGCTTCAGTGACTCTTGAGACAGGCTATTTATTTCATGGGGCCCATCATGGCCAGGTCTAATCCTTTCTCAAAACAAACTTTTACCATGAGCACTGTCCAGTGGAAGTCAGCCAATAGTAGCTGAGGGCAGCAGTACTGTGATTGACTTCCTTCTGTAAGTTTTCCAATGGCCACTTATCCCGATCACTCCTTCAGATCATAAAAACACAAGAAGCAGCAGACTGAGTATGCTATAGTGTTTAATATGCCTACTCTGCAATTTCATATCATCATGTCTGATATTCTACCTCATTTTCCTTCTCATTTCCATTTCCCTTGATTTTCTAAGTGATTGAAAATTTATCCAATCCAGCCTTAAATATGTTATCGACAAAGAAACATCAGCCACTCTCTGGGAGTAGACAATTGTGAAGTTTCACCACCATCTGAGAGAAATAATTTAACTTCATCTCAGCCTTAAGTAGTTGACCCCTTATCCTGAGACTGTGCTCCCATATTCTAGATTCCTCTCAGTAGAAACAATCTCTGATTACAAGAGTTACCCTGTCAACCCCTTTCAGAATCTTCTGATGGATCACTTCTCATTTGTCTCTAAGTCTCAAAGAATATAGGCTCAATTTAATCAATCTCTCGTCGTAAGACAACACTTTTATCAGGATAGTGAGAATCAAACATCGGGTGTTCTTGGTCTAAGCAGTCCAATACAATCTTGCACAATGTCTTCACCCAATAAGCCATCCCTTTGAGAGATATTTTGAAACAGACTGAATGAATTCCTTAAAGTTGTGTTTTCATTTTATGTACTCATACACTTGCAGTGTTCAATAAGTCAAGGTATAATGTAATGACCGTTGTGTAGAAAAGGGTCACTCCATAACTTTCCTTGTAATTGGTGGGATTTTGTGTCAAACTGTGTAAATGTTGTTCATCCAACAAAGGAATCTGTGCATTGCATGGTGAGATTAGGTTTCAGGTATTGTTTATGTAATACATCCACTGAAATATCAATCCCTCACATCTACCCCAGTCTCAGTTGAGCTTGTTAACTGTAACTAGGGGTGGTGATAGTAGATGTCTCAATAGGTCTTAGTGTCCAGGCTAGGGAAAGAAATAATCAGTCCAGATTTATTCTTCTGAATGCTGGAGGGCACGGTAGAATAATCTGGACTGTCCCTTGAAGAATGATGGTTTGAGCTAGGTACTGGAGAAAGAGGGAAAACTTTGAAAGTACAGGAAGAGTAGCTACCTTTAGAAGAGAAAAAAAAACTGCATAAATATGCATCTATTTCAAGCAGTGAAACCCTCAGATATTTTCATGGTTCTTGTGCATCCTGAATCATCTTGTGATATTAGCTGTGTCTCCCACAGGCTGTGTCCTTTGAGATCTTGCAGGACACAATGTGTTTCCACTGGGATTGTGACGCCGGAGGAGCCAGGACTGTTTTGCTAAAAAAAAACCTGACAAATATTAGAAGCTGTTTATTTACACTTTATTTCATTTCATTGCCTTGCCATTACCCAGAATTCCCTGTGTGTTATGTTTTCACTAAAAACAATATTGAGCACAAACATTCCCACCAAATATCAGAGTCTCCTTGGGGAGTGAGCACAGTTATCGTTAATGAGGGGCTTTCATCCTCATGCTCCCGGCTTCCTCTCACTGACAGGTTGTTACTGAGTTTCATTCCAACTGGGACCTAGGAAACAGCAACAACATACACAGCCTAGACTTCAACTCTCCCAGCTACCTCCTGGCTGAGAGTATGTTCCCACAACCAAGCTCGATCTCTTCGCCCCCACCTCCCCCCCCCATCTGAATCTTGCTAACAGCCATTTTCCTGCAGGGGTCAGAGACAGGAAGCCTGAATGCTTCTTCCCCTTCCTTACTTAGGGGCAGGAGTTTATTACACATCAGTTCTGATAACATGATAAGCAACAGAAGCAGGGCTAGACCGTATGGCGCATTAAGCCTGCTCCACCATTCAATAAGGTCACTGCTGATCTCTTCATGGACTCAGCTCCACTTATCTGCTCACTCACCATAACCCTTAATTCCTTTGCTGTACAAAATCTATCTTTGCCTTAAAAACATTCAATAAGATGACCTCAGCTACTGGGCAGGGAATTCCACAGCTTGACAACCTTTTGGGTGAAGAATTTCCTCCTCAACTCAGTCCTAAATCTGCTCCCCCTTATTTTGAGGCTATGCCCCTGATGCATCCATGATTATAATAGGAATATAATGTTATATTATGCAGAGAGGTATGTCAGCCTCTATGACATACCTCTCTGCATAATATAACATTATATTCCTATTGGTCTAGCCCTGCTCCTGTTGCTTATCATGTTATCAGAACTGATGTGTAATAAACTCCTGCCCCTAAGTGAGGAAGGGGAAGAAGCATTCAGGCTTCCTGTCTCTGACCCCTGCAGGATATATAACACTGATGAGACTAGGGCCTCACATTGCACACCTCACTCAGTAGAAGCTAGTAAATCACTGACTTGGGTTTATCGACCTTGGAAGACTGCAATTGAGAAATAGAGATACCTGCACTGGAGGACACACTAAGCACGAGCGAACGAGACACTGGCTGTATTGGAAGGCTGGCCTATACCTGTCCTTCGCTGACAAGGGCATTGATCAGGAACAATGGCTACCTATTTTCAGATAATATGGATTTCAGCATGTAAGATTGCTGCAGCAATTGAACATGGCATCAGGAACTGCAGACATGATGGACTGAATGGCATTTTTCAGCAACGTAACAATTCAGTGAAGGTCTTGGATAAACTGGTGCAATGTTTAAAAGACAATCAGCCATCTATGATCCTCATTGTTATTTTACCTGTTGCTGTTTGTCAGCAGCTCCTGTCTCTCACTGAGCTGGCCTGTGTGCTTTTTCCCTCTGGTAGTGGGGAATGTTTTCACAGGTCGCAGTTGATGTTTAGCTTATTCAGACAGCAGGGCCTCCTGATGGCGACTTTAATTAACATATTCCACAGCAGGACGGTTGGGAGTGAGGGGCTGCTGGGCACGCTCCAAACAGCCTTAGCTGTTGCTGTAGTCTGTCCTACAGACTGCATCCCAGCTGTAAGCAGCCCTGTGCTGGTGGCCTTTAACCACCATCTGTAAACAGAGAGATCTCGCTGTAACAGAGCAGTCATTGAGAAAGAAAAGACCACTTTGGCCCTCTTGGAAGTTAGGTCTTAGGGTTTTACTGGAGTTATTTTAGTGAATTTTCTGGTGGCTGTGGTATGTGGGATAATGGAAAAACACCAGATTCAGCCAGATCCATGCCTGTTGCAAAGGACCTAGAGCCTCAGTTATTCAGTTTATTTTTGTTTTACACCATTTCTCAGTTTGGTATATACTGAATAAAGTATTTTGCAGCAAGGTATCACTCCGTCTTGTGATCAGCTGACCTAATTTCTTTCTGTAGTTATCAGATTCACCTAATCAATGACACTGAAGTGTCACTTCAGTGACATAGTGAAAGTGATTCGGAGATGCCGGTGTTGGACTGGGGTGTACAAAGTCAAAAATCACACAACACCAGGTTATAGTCCAACAGGTTTAATTGGAATCACACTAGCTTTCAGAGCGACGCTCCTTCATCAGGTGATTGTGGAGGGCTCGATCATAACACAGAATTTACAGCAAAAATTTGCAGTGTGATGTAATTGAAATTATACATTGAAGAATTGATTATCTGTTAAGCTTTTCATCTGTTAGAATACAGTGATAGTTTCACTTCTTTCATGTGTAAATCACAAAACCCTTTTTTTTAAAAGTTGCATTCTCGGGTTAGCTGTTAATGCAACCGAGAATGCAACTTTAAAAAAAGGGTTTTGTGATTTACACATGAAAGAAGTGAAACTATCACTGTATTCTAACAGATGAAAAGCTTAACAGATAATCAATTCTTCAATGTATAATTTCAATTACATCACACTGCAAATTTTTGCTATAAATTCTGTGTTACGATCGAGCCCTCCACAATCACCTGATGAAGGAGCGTAGCTCCGAAAGCTAGAGTGCTTCCAATTAAACCTGTTGGACTATAACCTGGTGTTGTGTGATTTTTAACTTAATAGTGAAACTGGATGTCGATCATTACCAGTTTGTTTTAATTCTTCTTTCTTTCATTTATAAACATTAAGAATTCTTCACTGGTTGTAAAATTCTTTTGGACATCCTAAAGTCGTGAAAAGCATCATACAAGTGGAGAGCTTCTTCTCCTGCGTTTATGTTTTTCCCAAGCACCTCTCATAGCTGTCTGATAAGCAACTAAACCAATCCCGGAAATCTGAAATGCTAGCAGAAAATTCTTGGAAACCCTCACCATGTCAGTCGGCACTTGTGGATGGAAAGACAGCATTAATGCTTGGATTAGATTTTGATTAGATTACTGATTAGATTACTTACAGTATGGAAACAGGCCCTCCGGCCCAACAAGTCCACACCGCCCTGCCGAAGCGCAACCCACCCATATCCCTACATTTACCCCTTTATCCTAACACTACGGGCAATTTAGCATGGCCAATTCACCTGACCCGCACATTTTTGGATTGTGGGAGGAAACCAGAGCACCTGGAGGAAACCCACGCAGACACGGGGAGAACGTGCAAACTCCACACAGTCAGTCGCCTGAGTCGGGAATTGAACCCGGGTCTCTGGCGTTGTGAGGCAGCAGTGCTAACCACTGTGCCACCGTTCCGCCCACTAATTTTAACTCACTTAAAAACCCCATTCATTTATAGTCAGAGTTAAAATCAGGCCGAATGTTTCAGATCAATGACCTTTCAACCCAAGTGGAAAATCATGGAGATGTAACAACAAATCTGAGGAGGGAGAAAGGGGAGGCAGCAAATTAACAAAATGGACTTTGATACAGTGGAAGGCAAGAGAGATTAGATCACAAAAATATATGATGTCACAAGATAAAAGCTATGGTAATTGTCCGAGTAAAGAAATGAAAAATTGGTCTCTCTGTTTGGTAATGTTTGGGGTGCTTTAATTTTTTTATGTTTACTCAAAGGTATGAACATCACTGCAAAGCCAGGATTCATTGCCCATCCCTAATTACCCTTGGGAAGGAAGGTGGCTCATCACCTTCCCAAGTATAATGGAGTCACTCGCATTGCTGTAATTTTGGAGTCAAATGTGGGCCAAACCAATATAGAACAGTATATTCCCTTCCCAAAAAGGCTTTAGTGAACATGCTGGATTTTGAAAATAATCTGGTCGATTCATCGTCACCGTTACTTCGACTGATTTTATTTAATTAACTGAATTTAATGGTATGATTTGAACTCATATCTCCAGATCATGGCTCCAACTTTCTGGACAACAAGACCATGAATGCAAACACTTTTCTATCAAATCCCCTATGACTATCACAATCACCAGATAGATTGGAATCTTGGTCCCATTTTAGAGAAATTTAAGTACTATGCTTGGAATTTCCCTTTGATGGTTCCTATGGTACTCGATACAAACATACAAACTAACAGCAGGAGTAGGCTAATTGACCCATCCAGCCTGCTCCACCAATCAACATGAACATAGTTCATTCTCAGTCTTAACATCTTGTCTCTCCCCACACCCTTTGACATCTTTTGGCTCCAGAAATCTATTTCTTTCTTAAATATATACAGTGAATTACCCTCCACTGCCTTATATTGTATAGAATTCCATAGTTTCACTACTGTCTGGGTGAAAAATTTCTCATCGCAGTTCAAACTGCTCTGTGACATAACCTGAGACTGTCACCCCTTGTTCTAGAATGTGAAGTCAGGGGAAACATCATTGCTGCATCCAGTTAATCCAGCTCTGTCAGAGTTTCATACATTTCTATGAAATCCCATTTCATTTCTCTAAACTCCATTGGAATACAAGTCCATCTAACACAATCTCTCCTCGTACAACAAACCATCCTAGGAATCTATCTGGTGAGCCTGCATTGCACTCTCTCTACGTCAAGTGTATATTTTCTTTGGTCAAGACACCAAAACTGCACACGATAATCCAGGTGTGACCTCACCAAGGCCCTCTAAAGCTGCAGTAAGAACTCATTGTTCCTTGCTCAACCTTTGCAATGGGGGCCAACATATCTTTTACCTTTCTAACAGCTTGCTGCACAAGATGCTTGCTTTCAGTGACCACCTCACAATGACACCCAGGTCCCTTTGTACATGAAGATTTCCCAGACTATCGCAAATTATGTAATTACATAATATTCTAGTCTAAGTCGGCTCAAAACCTGTTTACACCTTCTGCACAACTCACAATCCAACCAAGATTTGTGTTGTCAACAAACTTGGAAATGTTACATTTGATTTCGTCATCCAAATTATTGATATAGATACCCCACTTGTCATTGACTATTACCAGCAATCTCATGGACTTTGATTTTGCGCACTAACTTCTATGTGGGATTCTATCAAAGGCTTTTTGAAAATCCAAATATGCCACATCCACTGTTTCTCCTTCATCTGTTCTACTAATTATGTCTTCAAAGATTCCAGCAGGTTTGTTAAACACAATTTCATTTTCATAGATCCATGTTGTTTTTCGGTAACTCTGTTGATAAGCAGCCTGTTATCACATCTTTTATGTTAGAGTCCTGCATTTTTCCGGCTACTGAAGTTTGTCTAACTGGTCTGTAATTCCCAGTTTGCTACCTCCTTTTTTAAATTATGTGTTTACATCTGTCACCCTCTAATTTATGGACTGTTCAGAATGTACGGAGTATTGGAAGATGAATACCAATGCATTATTCCCATGGCCATTTCCATGCTTCAATACCATGGGATTTTGATTATCAGGCCCTGAGGAGCTTTCAGATTCCAGCACTATTTTTTAACTAATACCAATCTTCTTTAATTCCTCTTTCCCAGTAGATTCTTACTTTTTGCTGAGCATAACTGGATAATTATTTATGTCTTCTTCTGTGAAAATAAAGCTCAAGTTCAATTGTCCAACTATTTCATTGCTCTCCATTATCAATTTTTTGCATCAGTATTTACTGTGGAAAAGGACATGGAAGAGAGAGAATGTAAGGAAATTGATGGTAACACCTTGAAAAATGTCCATCTTACAGAGGAGGAAATGCAGGATGTCTTGAAATGCATAAAAGTGGATAAATCAAGTGTACTCTGGAATTCTGGGGGAAGCTAGGGAAGTGATTGCTGGGCCTCTTGCCGAGCTATTTGCATCATCGATAGTCACAGGTGAGGTGCTGGAAGACTGGAGGTTGGCTAACGTGGTGCCAATGTTTACGAAAGGTAGTAAGGACAAGCCAGGGAGCTATAGCCCAGTGAGCCAGACGTCAGTGGTGGGCAAGTTGTTGGAGGGAATCCTGAGGGACAGGATGTACATGTATTTGGAAAGGCAAGGACTGACTAGAGATAGTCAACATGGCTTTATGCATGGGAAATCTTGTCTCACAAATTTGATTAAGTTTTTTGAAGAAGTAACAAAGAGGATTGATGAGGGCAGAGCAGAAGAAATGAACTATATGGGCTTCAGTAAGGCGTTTGACAAGGTTCCCTAAGGGAGATTGGTTAAAAAAGGTTAGATCTCATGGAATACAGGGAGAACTAGCCATTTGGATACAGAACTGGCTCAAAGGTAGAAGACAGAGGGTGGTTTGTTGTTTTTCAGACTGGAGGCCTGGGACCAGTGGAATACCACAAGGATTGGTGCTGGGTCCACTACTTTTCATCATTTATATAAATGATTTGGATGTGAGCATAAGAGGTATAGTTAATAAGTTTGCAGGTGACACCAAACTTGGAGGTGGAGAGGACAGCAAAGAAGGTTACCTTAGATTATAACAGGATCTTGATCAGATGAGACAATGGGCTAAGAAGTGGCAGATGGAGATTAATTTAGATAAATGTGAGGTGTTGCATTTTGGGAAAGCAAATCTTAGCAGGGCATATACACTTAATGGTAAAGCCCTAGGGAATGTTGCTGAACAAAGGGACCTTGGAGTGCAGGTTCATAGCTTCTTGAAAGTGGAGTCGCAGGTAGACAGAATAGTGAAGAAGGTGTTTGGTATGCTTTCCTTTATTGGTCAGAGTATTGAGTACAGGAGTTGGGAGGTCATGTTGCGGCTGTACAGGACATTGGTTACGCCATTATTGGAATATTGTGTGCAGTTCTGGTCTCCTTCCTATCGGAAAGATGTTGTGAAACTTGAAAATGTTCAGAAAAGATTCACAAGGATATTGCCAGGGTTGGAGGATTTGAGCTATAGGGAGAGGCTGAACAGGCTGGGGCTGTTTTCCTGGAGCGTTGGAGGCTGAGGGATGACCTTATAGAGGTTTACAAAATATTGAGGGGCATGGATGGGATAAATAGACAAAGTCTCTTCCCTGGGGTGGGGAGTCCAGAACTAGAGGGCATAGTTTTAGGGTGAGAACGGAAAGATATGAAAGAGACCTAAGTGGCAACTTTTTCATGTGGAGGATGGAACGTGTATGGAGTGAGCTGCCAGAGGAAGTGGTGGAGCCTGGTACAATTGCAATATTTAAAAGGCATCTGGATGGATGTATGAATAGGAACGGTTTGGAGGGATATGGGCCAGGTGCTGGCAGGTGGAACTCGATTGGGTTGGGATATCTGGTCGGCATGGACAAGTTGGACTGAAGGGTCTGTTTCCGTGCTGTACATCTCTATGACTCTATGACTCTAATTCTGTTGTTTTAGACTGTAAATGGGAATATATTTCGCTTCATTAAACTTTCCTTTTGCATACTTATCCAAGTTTCTACAGTTGGTTCTATGATCCTTGCAAGTTTCTTCTCATACTCTTTATTCCCCCTCATAGTCATCCTTTTCAACCTTCTTTGCTGAATTTTAAACTGCTCCCAGTCCTCAGGTTTGCTACTTTTTTCTAGTAACTTTATGTGACTCCTGTTTACAGTCTACACTATACTTCATTCCTTTTTTGTTGACCATGGTTGGGCCACTTTTCCTGCAATGTTGTTTCACCTGAAATTTAGCTACAACTGCTGTAATGTATGCATTCGATACTGAAATATGAACTATTGCCCATCCAATATTATGCTTCATAATTAAATTATTGGGTCTAATGTCACCAATCTCCCTTCAGACCTTTTCTGTATCCTTTGTTTCAATTTGGGGCCTGAATTTCAGATTGGACTACTTCACTTTCTATCCCAGTGAAGAATTCCATTGTGTTATGGTTACTTTTCCTGAAGTAATACTTACAAAAAGCTTACTGATAAACTAATTCTCATTGCACAAAACCAAATCTGGGAAAGCCGGTTCCCTAGTTGGTTCCCAATATATGGTCTACAAACTCTTCTTGTCCAGAAATTCATCCATCACAGTATTAATGTAAATGTGGTTTGCCCAGTCTATACTGTGCATACATTAGAATCATGCATGTTCACTGAAGCACCTTGTTAGATGGATCCCTACTGTCCTGTTAAATGCCATCTACTACCTTACCACTACTGTACACAGACAATTCCCACTCACATTTTCGACCCTTTGCTGCACCTCAGCTGATTCCACCTCTAGATTTCCGCTATCAATATCCTTTCTCACTGATTTCATCTTTCACTAACAATGCCAACCCACCTTCTTTCCTAAAGATTGAATATCATTGGATGTTCAGCTTCCATCTTGGGTCACTCTTTAGCCACACCTCTGTACTTGCAATTATTTGCTATCCATTGATGACTATTCACATTGTTAATTCTTCCACCTTACTGTGAATGCTCCGTGTTATTAGTTATAGTAACATTATGGTTGTCCTTTTAACATGTTTACATAATTTCTGCATTCCAGCCCTCTTTGCTGTTAGGCTTCGTTTCCTCTGTCTTCCCGTTTTGCTTTCTACAGTCCTGACTTCTATTTCCATCTTTGTCTTCCTCACTCTTCTCTCCCCACTCAGATTCCCATCCCCTTGCCATTCCTGTATAAACCCTTCCCCAAAATACTGGCGAATGTTCCTGTGACGATGTTGAACATGGTCCTGTTGGGTCCACCCAGCTTGGACAGGTTGCATTTTCCCCAGAATTGGTCAAGAATCTAGATTCTAATCTCTTGTACCATTCCTCCAACCACACATTCAACCAGTCTCTTTTCTGATCTCACCAGCATGTGGTACTGAAATTATTACCTGTGATATCTTTCTTTATAATTTATTTTCTAGCTCCCTACATTCTGCCTGGGGATTCTCATCCCTCCTTTCACCTATGCCCTTGGTACAGACATTTCCCATGACCTCTGGTTGTTCTCCCTCACCCTTCAAAATGTCCGGCTCTCATTTTTTTTCTTTATCTTCCTCCCCTGTGCAGCTGAGCCAGTCCTGGTGCCATGGACTTGACTGACTCTGCATTCCCCTGAGGAGCCCCAATGGTATCGAATACAGAAATTAGGTTTGAGAGGGAGATGACCCCAAAAGGTTTCTCACCATCTGCCTGGTTGTCCCGATGCTTTTACACTGTCTTTCCCTTTCCGCCTAAGCATTCCTTCCCTGGATGTAAGTTTGCTCGCTAAGTTGGAAGGTTCGTTTTAAAACATTTTGTCACCATATTAGGTAACATCGTCAGTGAGCCTCCGGTGAAGGACTGGTGTTTGCAACCCACTTTTTATTTATGTTTTCAGGTTTCCTTGGGTTGGTGATATCATTTTCTGTGGTAGTATCATTCCCTGTGGTGAGGTCATTTGCTGTTCTTTGTCTCAGAGGGTTGTAAATGGGGTTCAAATTGATATGTCTGTTGATACACTGGTTGGAATGCCATGCTTCTCGGATTTCTTGTGCATGTCTCTCTTTGGCTTATCCTAGGATGAATGTGTTGTCCCAGTCGAAGTGGTGTCCTTCCCCATCTAACTAGTATCCTGACATATAGATGGGCAGGCAATGTATGTACACATTTATCAGTAGCCTAGTATAGGCATTCACTGGACTAGGTAGTCCTACCTGACACTTCAAAGAAAACATCTTTGGCATTACTAGTTAATTATGGCCTATCTCGGAAATTACCTACCAGGGGTGGCATGGTGGCTCTTCAGTTAGCACTGCTGCTTCACAGCACCAGGGACCCGGGTTTGATTCCAGCCTCAGGCGATTGTCTGTGGAGACACATTCTCCCCGTGTCTGTGTGGGTTTCCTCCGGGTGCTCTGGTTTCCTTCCACAAGAAGTGCAGGTTAGGTGAATTGGCCATGCCAAATTAGGTGCATTAGTCAGAGGGAAATGGGTCTGGGTGGGTTACTCCGGAGGGTCAGTGTGGACATTTTGGGCCAAATGGTCTGTTTCCATACTGTAGGGAATCCAATCTAATGCCGCATTCCGAGAGCGTTAAGGTCACTACTGCGTTAAACCTAATGTAACTGAATCCTTCCAAGCTGCTTAAAGATGACATAATGACAAATCACTTAGTCAGTAGGTCACAATGACAATGGCTTTGTTTGAAAAAAATCTATGTGTTCATCAATTTCCTTGCATAAGGAAGGCATCAGGTGCATAGAGTGCAAAATCCATGTGGCAAGGTTCCCTACAGACTCACAGGTGCCACTTGTGTACTACTGAATCTGACTGCCACCTCGTAATTGGCAATGCAGAACACTGGCCTTTTGAGAGGGCTCCTTGGAATATTAAACAGTGCAAACCTCTTTAGGATCATCTCATGCACATTGGCTGGTCCAGCCCTTAAGATGAAGATAAGTACAGGCACTGTACCAACTGTCAATTCCCAACATACTTCATTGTACCCATTGGGTTTCCTTTCAATTCATATTTGACTGATGTTCTCTTGCAATTTTTGCTCGAGCCTTGGCAAAGCCTGACAAATGCTTAATCCCCATTTTTAACTTGGGAAAGTATAAAACTAGATTTCACCTGATATTCAGACACATTGCATTCAATGGGTTTTTCTTTAAATTTAGTCACAATTAGATAGTGGGGCAATGTTTGTTTCCTGACTCTGTCTTATTGAATTATCCAGAAGACTAGAGTGCTCTAAGAGCATACCAAATACATCTAAACATTTGCTAAGGATGGAATTTGTATTTACGTAGCACCTTTTACATCATCAGGATGATGAAAAACTTATTATAGCCAATCAACTATTAGTGAAAATATGGAAGCTAATTGTGCAGGCAACAAGTTTCCCTGAGAAGAAATATGATAATGAGAAGGCAATTAGATTGGTTTAAGGTTATGGTTTAAGCTTAGATATTGGTCAGAATTTCCCAGAATTCAGGTTTATGATTATTGACAAAAATGTTGGGATTGGTCCAGGAGGAAATTTTTACATTTTGCAGCAAAGTTACAGTGATCTGGAATTGTCTGAAAAGATAGAAGATTCAAATGTAGCTTTCAAAGGAAATTGGATGCATGCTTATAGAGTCATAGATTCATAGAGATGTACAGCATGGAAACAGACCCTGCTGTCCAACCCGTCCATGCCAACCAGATATCCCAACCCAATCTAGTCCCACCTGCTAGCACCCAGCCCAAATCCCCCCAAACCCTTCCTATTCATATACCCATCCAGATGCATCTTAAATGTTGCAATTGTACCAGCTTCCACCACTTCCTCTGGCAGCTCATTCCATACACATACCGAAAAAGAAGTTGAATAGGATTACACAGGCACTCTTTCAAAGGGCTAACATAGGAAAGGCAGCTGAATGGCTTCCTCTGCATTGTACAATTTTTTGATTTGAAGAATTATTTAAATATCTAATTGTGTGACACATAAATCCAGTACCTGAAATTCAGTTCATGAACCTTAGGGAAAAGATTTTATGAAATTGATTTTTCAGAAAGGGAGACAGTTTGACTGCTTCATTTAAAAATCACAAACCCTTTGGATTACACCTACTCACTTCGCAGTGTGTTTTGGGGACAAGCAGAACCCATTGCTTTCAGAAATGTGTCAGCAGATACAGCTAAGGCCCATCTGGTGTTGGTTGCAAAGGTCAGAAATGTCATGTTCCCTGTAGGCAGGAAATGAGGCAGGAAGGCTTGGAAAATAGGAGGAAGAGGCAAATTGAGATACATACCAGTTGTGCTCCTGATGGTGACGTGGAAAAACTAGACTTGCCTTGTACACAGAGGAGAATAGACCATTAAAGTAGGAAAGGCCCTATCCAGCAGCTATTCTGCAGCATCTGTGACACATTGCATCAGGAGGTGACCTGCCCATGACAAGCTATGTGGCTGTCAACTGGACGCTCAAAATCCCAAAAAAAGAGAGCTGCAGACAGAAAGGCTTGTCCCATCCTCCCAATGATCAAGCCAAAGAAGCTTCCCTCTGTGATCCGAGGATCCCCTCACACTGAAATATTTTATTATTTTTACATCTCTGAGTGTGCCTTCAATTTTAAGGCTCACTCACATTCTCAAACCTACTTCATCAGTGTATACCTCTCCCGTTAGGGATTCCAAGACTCTCGAACTGATGGACCCCTACTGGGCCAGCAACAATGAGGGTTCTGTTAGATCTCCATAATGGCACGGTGAGCTCTGAGGTGGCCAATTGGAAGGCTCCATCCAAGAAAATAATGTTGTGTCTGGTTCCTGACAAGTGGGTCTCAGGAATTGTTCCTGATGTCAAGCTTCGAAAGCCCATGAGAAAAGTCAACCAAAGGTGTCTGAGATCCTAAGGTCGTTATAGGATCAGAAGAGGCTGGAGTTGCCACAGTGTTTCAACACCATCTGACTTTTCCAGGAAATGTGACTGCAATGTGGGCGGAACCATAATGATCTCACCAGGACAGACAAAGTCAAGACCTTGAATGTTGTGATGGGTTCAATGACCTTCATCATTTACAAAGGATCTTGCAATTCTTGCACCATCTAAGAATCAAGGTGGAGACCTTTGTGCTGTCTGTTACTCATCACCATTAGCTATCAGAGGTACACTTTTTCAAAAGGCATTGCCATGTTGGATAGTTTATCATTGCTGTCAACAGTTAAAGCTGTTCAAAGGCTTTTTAAAAATATAACAGTACACATTATCCTCCTTTTGAGAAACATTGCAAGTTGATATAGCTTCCAACAACCATGAACACATCAATTTGGGAACATTTGGGTCCAGACTGAAGAGTTCTCCCAATCAGGTGGTCCTAAGTGTGAGTCCTAGGTGGGACACCTCTCCAGTCATACAAAAATCATTGAAGAAATTTGGATAAGTGGCTAAAAATGGAGAGGGAGGGCAGAGATAGAAAGAAGCCTAATGGGTCATTTGTTCTACCCAGTTTGATTGTTTGTAAACCAAATCATCGAAGACCCTAGAAACAAAAAGAATATGGTGGGTGGGAAAAGCCAACACTGTGAGCTGTAACAATGGGGTTCGATGAAAGATTGTGTGAGGGGAGTTGTGTGGAGCCTAAGAATGAATTGGGCTGAATGGTGTGTTTCAGCACTGTATATTTTATGTAACTAGCAAGGCAGGAAAGGGAAGAGGGAAAGAAAGTCAAAGTGAAAATATATAAAATTAGTAACAGGTAATGAATTCAGCTTTTTCCTTAACATAATGATACAAATACACCAAAAGCCTTTCATCCCTGGGAGTGGTGGATTGAGTCCAAATAGTTATCAATTTAAAGGAGCAACAGCTTCAGAAAAGGTATTTGACAAATGCTGTTTTAATGAAGAGCGCATGCCTTTAAGGTGGTTGCTCCCTCCCTCCCCTACTCAGCTCCCTCTGTATACCTCTATAAACCTCAGACAAGGAATGTGGCTGATTGTTAAATCTTATACAAAGAAAGAAACAGAGGAGCCTTGTCCTGGGCGGTAAAATGAAAAATGTAGTCACTGTAATGTACTGGAACTTTAAAATAGACAAATGGTAGTATTGGAACAGAGTAGCCATGACAACGGCCAATCAGACTCTGGTAAACTCATTTCCAGCCAGAATATAGAGTTTCAGCTCGCAGAACACTTATCAGACGTCAGGAGAAGATCAGGTTCATCCTGCTTTTGCTCTCAAAGGCAATTCAAATGGTGGGCACCAGCATCTAGTTTCAAGATTTTTATTTAAAGCAACACCCAGAACAATTCCAAGTATTACAGATCAAAACGTATCCAAACAGCCAAAAAAGAAAAGAAATTGGCTGTGAGTATGAGACATCTTTGTGAGATCAAATGCAAATAATTTCAACCTGATTTCCATAGGAATCGGCTCCTTGTGATGTTTTATGTGCAGCACCATCAGTCTTTGAACAGAGCACATGTTAACTCTTCCAGACCCAGTAAAGAAGGAGCAAATTGCCAAAACTAAAAACAGAAAACACTGGAAACCCTCAGCAAATCATGCAGCATCAATGGAGAAAGAAACAGACTTAACATTTCAGGCCAACAATGAGTTTACATTATGATCTGTCTTTCAGATTTCCAGCATTTTATTTTAGCAAATGACTGCAATCCGTGGCATTCAATTTTATTTAAGATAAATTATTACGAAATCAGTTCAGATCACTCACCAAAATGTCCAATGTCATTGACCAGCACATATATCTTTCTAGGCAGGTATGGCACAGTGAAGCTGCAGGAATCATCAAACTATTTTATTATTGTCCAAAAGGAGGGGATTCCTAGTTTTGATGCACAGCCTCTGTTGAGTTATAGAGACATAGAGATGTGCAGCATGGAAACAGACCGTTCGGTCCAACCCGTCCATGCCGACCAGATATCCCAACCCAATCTAGTCCCACCTGCCAGCAACTAGCCCATATCCTTCAAAACCTTTCCTATTCATATACCCATCCAAATGCCTCTTAAATGTTGCAATTGTACCAGCCTCCACCACTTCCTCTGGCAGCTCATTCCATACCCGTACCACCCTCTGTGTGAAAAAGTTGCCCCTTAGGTCTCTTTTATATCTTTCTCCTCTCACCCTAAACCTATGCCCTCTAGTTCCGGACTCCCCATCCCCAGGGAAAAGACTTTGCCTATTTACCCTATCCATGCCCCTCATAATTTTGTAAACCTCTATAAGGTCACCCCTCAGCCTCCGATGCTCCAGGGAAAACAGCCCCAACCTGTTCAGCCTCTCCCTGTAGCTCAGATGCTCCGATCCTGGCAATATCCTTGTGAATCTTTTCTGAACCCTTTCAAGTTTCACAATATCTTTCCGATAGGAAGGAGACCAGAACTGCACACAATATTTCAACAGTGGCCTAACCAATGTCCCGTACAGCTGCAACTCCTGTATTCAATACTCTGACCAATAAAGGAAAGCATACCAAATGCCTTCTTCACTACCTGCGACTCCACTTTCAAGGAGTGAACCTGCATTCCAAGGTCTCTTTGATCAGCAACACTCCCTAGGACCTTACCATTAAGTGTATAAGTCCTGCTAAGATTTGCTTTCCCAAATGCAGAGTTACTGCCTCTGAGCTGGGAAAGGATGCTACAGTTGGCCTCAGCTCCCTGGGACATGAAAGAGCTGTTCAGCTTGAGTTCATGTTCATCAACATTGTCCACAAAACATGGAAGAATGTGCTGACTTCAAGCTGTCCCAACAGAGTTTCTCCTGACCAAATAGGGAACAAGCATGCTAACATTAACCATCCAGGTAAGGGCCTTGTGGTACAGTGTAATGTATCATCCTCTGGGCCAGAAGGTCTGATTTCAACTCCTAGTTGCCCTGGATGTGTGACAGAACTATCCAAACAGATTGATCAAAAAGTACTTCCTTCATTATCCAAATTTAAATTTCTACGTCCAGGTAGCACAGTTTACCTGCACCTTAAACCCCAGGTAAAGATATTGTCTTCAAGAGAAAAGGGGTGAAAAGTGAAGGAAGAGTAGCAAGGTTAAAAGAAAGTGCTGGATGAAACATGAGTGACATTGAAAAGGTGAAGCCACCAGAACAACAGCATAGCTCGTCTCCTTGGAAATGCCGATCCAGTTAATTTTGTAGAATTGTCTCAGATCAATCTACTAGCTGGGAGCCTGCAATGTGGTGGTTCAGATCAGAAATTAAACCACCGGCAACAACCCCTCCCCAAAATTTCACTATTTAGAAACAGTATTTGAAACATATGCCTCAAACCTGAATTGAGCCCAGTCTGTCCCCGTCCCCACAAGTGTCAGCCGGCAACTCTACTAATCAATCTGTAAAGTAGGGTTGACATCCATTTTATTGCTTCCAAGAATTGGGTCAGCTCAGTTTAAGCGCCTGCCTCAAGCATGGAAACAGCAGGAGCACTGAGCATGCTGGGTAGGCCTAGGTAGCAGCGCCCAATTACATAGGGAGTAAGTGTCGAATTGTAATGACTGTGCATAAATGAAAGTATGATAAAATCTATGCACGTGTATTTTATCAACAAATTCAATTTGAAATATTGTTGATATGGATTGATTTCCTGATTCGAAATCAGGACTGCATTGCTCCTCACCCATGTATTTCATAAAAATAAGATGATATTTCTTTGTGATTATTCCAAATTGTATTCAGTGCAAGCAGGCAAGGAGATCCCAATTAGTGGTAAAACTGCATTAGCTGACCATCCCATTCACTTGAGAGCCAATCCCTAAGTTCCCAGCAGTGACCTATATACACAGGAGATACATCACAGTTACACAGCTTGGTGAGGCCAACCCATGCTTTGAGCTTAGACTTAGCTGCTCTTCACAGTAAGTAATCACTACAAAGTCTCAACAAAGAAATGAAACTGGATGGACCACCTAGCATTGACCTAGGCATGGTAAACAACAAGGCAGAAACAGTAATGTCAACTGTGAAAAGTCCTCCTCACTAACATCGGGGGGGGGGAGGGAGCGGGTATCAAAATTGGGAGAGCTGTCTCACAGACTTGTCAAGCAACAAGTCTGTGCGACTTGTTCTACTCATGGGACCATACCTCACAGACAATATCCCAGACACCACCATCACTATCCCTGAATATATCATGTCCCACTGGCAGGACAGACACAACAGAGGTGGCAGCACTGTGGGCTATACAGTAAAGGGAGAGTTGCCTGGGAGCCCTCAATATCGACTCTGGACCCAGGAAGTCTCATGGCTTCAGGTTAAACATGGGCAAGGGAACCTCCTGCTGATTACTAATACTGTCCTCCTTCAACTGAGAATTGGTACTCCTTCATGTTCAACAACACTTGGGGGAACCACAGAGGATGGTAAAGGCACAAGATAAACTCTGGGTGTGGGATTTCAATGTCCGCCACCAAGAGTGGCTCAGCAGCAGCATTACTGATTGAGCTAGATGGGTTCTAAACAACATAGCTGTTAGACTGGGACTGCAGCAGGTGGTGAGGGAACCAACAAGAGGGAAAAGCATACTTAACCTTGCCCTTACCAATCTGCCAACTACAGAAACATCTGTCCATGACAGTATCAGTGAGAGCGACCACTGCACAGTCCTTGTGGAGCTGAAGCCCCGCCTTTACATTGAGATTAACCTCCATCATGTTGTGTGGCACTATCACCGTGCTGAATGGTATAGACTTAAAACCATTCAGGCAACTCAAGACTGGGTATCCATAAGGTTCTGTGAACCATCAACAGCAGCAGAACTGTACACCAACACACTGTAGCCTCATGGCCTAGCATTTCCCCACTCAACCATTACCATCAATCTAGGGGATCAACCCTGGCTCAATGGAGAGTGCAGGAGGGGATGGTAGAAGCAACACCAGACATACCTGAATATGAGGTATCAGCCAGGTGCAGCTTCCACTAAGGACCATTTGTGTGACAAACAGCACAAGTAGCAAGTGATAGAGTTCAGTAATTCCAAAACCAATGGATCTGATCTAAACTCTGCAGACCTACCACATCCAGTCGTGAATGGTGATGTACAATTAAACAACTCACCGGAGGAGGGAGCTGTACAAATATTCCTATCCTCAATGATGGAAGAGCCCAGCACATCAGTGCAAAAGATCAGGATGAAGAATTTGCAGCAATCTTCAGCCAGAAATACCAAGTCGATGATCAATCCTGGCCTCCTGCAGAGATCCCCAGCATCATAGTTGAAAAGTGAGGCACTGGAAAAGCACAGCAGATGAGGCAGCATCTGAGGAGCAGGAAAATTGATGTTTCGGACAAAAGCCCTCTGCAGTCCTCACTTTCTTGCAGCATCATAGTTGTCAGTCTTCAGCTAATTTTATTCACTCCACATGATATCAAGAAATGGTTGGAGGCACTGGATACTGCGAAGACTATGACAACATTCCCGTAATAGTACTGAAGACCCATGCTCCAGAACTTGCCGCTCCCCCAGCTAAGCTGTTCCAGTTCAATTATAACACTTGTACCTACACAACAATAAAATCAGGGGGAACACCTTCCACAGGTTGGAATCATACCTGGCATGTAGGAAGATGGTTGTGGTAATTGGAAGTCAGTCATCTCAGTTCAAGGACATCTCTTCAGGAATTCCTCAGCGTAGTATCTTAGGCCTGATCATCTTCAGCTAATTCATCAGTTACTTTCCCTTAATCATAAGGTCAGAAGAGGAGATGTTCGCCAATGATTGTGCAATGTTCAACACCATTCACAACTCCTCAGATGCTGAAGCACTCCATGTTCAAATCTAACAAATCTGGACAATCTTCAGGCTTGGGCTGACAAATAGCAAGTAACATTCACATCACACAAATACTAGGAAAAGTCCATCCACAATAAGAGACAATCTAATCACCATTTGACATTCAGTGATGTCACCATATTTGAATGCCCTCACTATCAACATCCTTGGGGTTACCATTGACCAGCAACTCAACCGGACTGGCCATTTAAACACAGTGGCTACAAGAGCAGATCAGGGACAAGGAATGCTGCAGTCAGCAACTCACCTCCTGACTCCCCAAAGCCTGCCCATCAGCCACGAGGCACAAATTAGAAGTGTGATGGAATACTCCCTCCTTGCCTCCCCCATTCCCAAACTCTCAAGAAGTTTGACACCATCTAAGGCAAAGCAGCATGCTTGATTGGCATCACATCCACAAATATCAATTTATTCCACCACACTCAAGGGCAGCAGTGTGTGCTATCAACAAGATGCACCGCAGAAATTCACCAAAGTTCCTTTGACAGCATTTTCCAACCACACAACCACTTCCATTTAGAGGGCAGGGGCAGCAGATACATGGAAACACCACCACTTGCGAGTTCCTCTCCAAGCCACTCACCATCCTGACTTGGAAATATATCCATATTCCTTCACTGTTGCTCAATCAAAATCCTGGAATGGCCTCAGCAAAGGGCATTGTGGGTCAACATACAGCAAATGAGCTGCAGCACTTCAAGAAGGCCCTGCCTTCTCAAGGGCAACTTGGAAAGGGTAATGAATCCTGGCCAGCCAGCGATGCCCACATCCCATGAGTAAATAAGAGAAAAAGATTGATTGAGCTGTGAAGACATTCATTCAGACATCATCATCTCTATAGTTTGATGTCTGAAAGCTTTAAGCTCTGTCTGAAATAGAATTAGAAATAGCCAGCAAGATGTCTTCACTTCATTTCTATAAACATATGGATGGAACTGAAGAACTCTGGGAGTGTGCCAAATGCCAACCCAGCATTAATATATTGATAGCTAGCTGCCTGCATCATTTCTGATGGAGAGACACTAAACTCGAAATATTGACTCTGCTTTCTTTCCACAGATGCTATGAGACCAGGTGAATTTTGCCAGCAATTTCTGTTTTGGTTTTTGTGCTAGCACCACTTCGATGTCTAGAAACTGTTTAATAGTTCCTCAAGGACAAATCTGACTAGCTACCTCCTAGTCTGAATGGGGGAATTGGGAAGGAGAGAGAGAGAGAGATGATTGTAAGGAGATTGGATAGAAGCCAGAACTGTTGTGGATCCAGGAAGTGGGTCACAGCTTCTCCAGTTGGCTCCATAATCAGATGTGTGTGTTTTTTTATCTCACTTTCAGTGGTGACCTCTTTGGTCTCTGTAGGGACTATTGGTCAGGCCACATGTAAACATGATTAACCCAAATGTAAACAGACCAACACTGCAGCCCAGTCTCAGGAAGGGAGGCTTAAACTGGCATTAAAGAGCATTAATGCCAGAGTCAGACAGGAACTGGGTGATTAAAATAAAGCATATATAATAAGGCAGGCAGTGAGTTTCTATAAATGGATGCAGTGTCAACATTGTCTCTGAATTTTGTGGGAGCTGGTGTGATAAACAGCTGTTCCCTCACAAGTATTTTGAAACTGCAGATTTACAAAATATGGATTGACCTTATAGAGGTTTACAAAATTATGAGGGGCATGGATAGGATAAATAGACAAAGTCTTTTCCCTGGGGTCGGGGAGTCCAGAACTAGAGGGCATAGGTTTAGGGTGAGAGGAGAAAGATATAAAAGAGACCTAAGGGGCAACATTTTCACGCAGAGGGTGGTACGTGCATGGAATGAGCTGCCAGAGGAAGTGGTGGAGGCTGGTACAATTGCAACATTTAAGAGGCATTTGGATGGGTATATGAATAGGAAGAGTTTGGAGGGATATGGGCCGGGTGCTGGCAGGTGGGACTAGATTGGGTTGGGATATCTGGTCGGCATGGACGGGTTGGACCGAAGGGTCTGTTTCCATGCTGTACATCTCTATGATTCTTTATAATTGAACACCCAGTGTGGCCATTCATTTCCAATTGCTAAACAGATACAAGTTCATGACACGTGATGTGAAGAAGATGTTTTACTGTACGCTAAAACCCAACATTATTCTTTTCTTCTCTAATTCAACCGCTGAAGTGATAAGTTATTACTTTATTAGGTTTCTCAGTTAATCTTGTCACTTGTGCATCCTGTTTCATTTTGTTACTTCTGTCAACAGATCTCTGGAATATTTGATGCTCTCTCCAGGATAATTTAACGCAACACCCATTAGCTCAGTTCTATCACCCGAGGTGCATTATCCAGGTGCACTGTGCTGTGAAAGGGTGGGATATTCATCCTGACATTGCTGGGGTCACAAGGGGTAAGGAGAGGCATGCTCTGGGCTGGATAATTGCCCCATGTACATAGATAATATGTATCTATCTGTACAGAGATGTCGCATACAGGGTGAAGAGTGGTGTATTTATTAGCTGTCAGTCTCTGGCAGCACTGAGCTACACGAAGCAGGACAGCATAAAATTATCATACACAAGCATGAAATTACAAAATCGCTCAGAATTTCCACAACAAAATTATTTCATTTCGGAGAAGACCGTTTTCCCATTTTTTAAGCTTTGACACCTGGGCTGCCAACACTCCAAATCGGAATTTCACTGGCACCATGGTAACGAGCAAGGACGTAAACTAGCCATGGATATACATAATCCTGTATACCTTAATGGCTTTCCAAAACCCCCGTGGGACTTGCAACTAAATAAATGTTGCATGCAACAACAAGTACATTATAATACAAAGAGCATAGTGAATAATCTGATACCTCACTGTAACAAATAACCTTGTAATAACCTTCCATCAGACATGTGATTGATAAACTCACATTTTCTCCAGTCTCAACAGCACTGCTTTACGCTCAATAATATAAAGAGAAATTAATTACTGTCTTTAGAAACTTGTAGCATTCAGCTCCGAGGAAGCTAATTGTACCCAGTTTAGTACTCAGCTGGAAATTACGCATCTATTTTGGGATAGGATAGGGTGTTGGGGGTGGGGTGGCAGGGAGGGTTGTCAGGAGATATTTTCTCAATGCGTTATTCCCACTGTTGAGGCCATCATTGAATATTTGTTGAAACAACCATCTATTCATTTTATATATATTGAATCACAAGTTAATATATTCTTCCCCTTTGTTGTCTGTAGTCAATGGGAATGCTGTCTCCTCTACATTTAATCCTTTTGCTTTTACATCTGAATTTAGTAAACAGAGAAAAATATAGCTCCAGGATTCTCTTGTCCCTTCACTGTTCCAAACGTTTCCCTGCTACCCCAACTTGATCTTTTTTTGGTCTACTTTCTACTCAATGTGAGGAGTGTAGTGCAAAGGAAAGGAATATTCTGTAGCTGCAGTTAATATTTAATATTTCCATTCAACACAGGTTAGAAACATTGTACAGCTCTACCAAGAACTCAGAGGTCAAATTAGGAACAGCTTTAAACATCCAAAAGAGCTCCTGCAACATCAGCTCCTTCCAGGACTTAATAATGGATGGGCTCATTGCAGAGTATGGTTCCCCACTTACTGCACCATCCAGCACTCCCAGTTCAACTAACACAATAGGTGAAGTGCAGAGTCATAGACCCATAGAAATGATACAGCACAGAAGGGGACCGTTCTGTCCATCTTATCCATGCTGACCAAAGATACTTAGATGCCCTTTCTAATCTCACCTTCCCGGACACGGCCCATTGCCCTGCATATTACAGTACTCTCGGTGCAGATCCAAGCACTTTTTAAAAGTGTTTACAGGCTCTGCCTCCATCATCAACTCAGACAGAAAATTGCAGTCATCCATCATATTCTATAAAAAAAAGTTTCCTCACAGTCCTTCTAATCCTTCTACCACTTAGCTTGAGTCTTTGACCCTGTTTTTTTAAAATTCTCTGCCAAGTAAAATAGGTTCCTCCCACCTCTTCTACTCCTATCCCCTTCAGTTGCATATGCATCAAACATGTCACCTCTCAGTCTTCTCTGTTCAAAACAACCCCAACCTTTCCTGGAATTGTAGGCCAGGTAATGTTTATAAATGCTGCTTGATTGATAGAGAAGATATTGATAATAAGGAACTTCAGGCTATTCCCTTAATGAGAACCTGATCAGCAGAATTGATCTGATAGCTCTGTCAGTAGATTCAATATGAACCCCCATGATCTTCTTATGCTTCTTCAATATGATGCCTCAAGTGAAATATCAGGCATTCCCAAGTCCACCAGTGTCCCACTTCACCACTTACTATGCCTTGTGTAATCTCTCTGAATCAGATCATCAATGTGATGTTAAATTTGGACTCTAGGCCCAAGTGTGCTCGGAGCTGTGTTGTCACTGAATCCCTAAAATCTTGAAAGAGGCCATTTGGCCCATCGAGTCTGCGCCAACCCTCTGAAGAACAAACCATCCAAACCCAAACACTATCCCCATAACCCCCATTTAACATATCAAATCCACCTAACCTGCTTATCCTTGGGTGGAACAGGGCAATTTAGCATGGCTAACGTACTTAGCCAGCACATCTTGTGGGCGGAAACTGGAGCACCCATCGGAAAGCCGCACAAACACAGGTAGAATGTACAAACCCCACACAGACAGTCATTTAAGGCTGGAATTGAACCCTGGCACAGTGAGGAAGCAGTGCTAACCACTGAGCCACCATGTGTCTTCCTCAAAGTCTTTTCCTGTGGAACCCTAAAGAACAATGGACATGAGGGCTTTCTTTCCATATGCCAGAGTTGGCCTCAACTTGAGATCTGAAGGGACTATTTCAACTCCCCAAATCCAGGGAGACAGACAGAGGAAATGTTTAAGATAACAGTGAGGGGCTCACATTGTGTTTGCAGTATTTACCTTCTTAACATATTTGAAATCTAGCTTAGAAAGAACAATGGGCCCAGGAAAGCACAGCACAAACTTAATTGGTGAGATCATATCTTGATGACATATCATGATAGATCGCTATTTAATTACAGATGGGCTAGGGGATGGAAAATCGCTGAACCCACGTGACAGCAGGCAGCATCCTAACCATAAGAATCATCACTGCTTAGGTCATGAAAAGTTTCATAATGGACACCTTGGACCTACCCTGCCTTGGGTCTCTCATTTCATGAACTTTACAGATTTTACCTCCCCATTCCAATCCTCGTGTAACCTGTTTGGGATGACCTGAATTCCCCCCATCCCCAGAATTTTCTATTTCTTTCCAGGACTGACTACAGGTACAGCCAGGGTTCAGGTATTAACATGAGGCCTGGAAATGAAAATCTCTATGAGCACACATGCTGAGGGTTGAGATGCTTTCTCGTGATCATCATAAGTTTGGGCCTCTGCAGACTCCATTTCCTCCTTGAGTTAAATTTGGGGATCAAGAAATAAAAGACCTCCTCTGTCAATTTAATTGCCTCAATCCAATATTTAACAACAAATCTCATTTGATTGACAAAATTCTCGCCATTGAATGTTTTACACGGAAAAGCCAGAAATAAAAACCTAAAGAACTGCGGATGCTGCAAATCAGAAGCAAAAACAGAAATTGCTGAAAAAGCTCAGCAGGTCTGGCAGCATATGTGGAGAGAAATCAGAGTTAACGTTTCGGGTGCATTAACCCTTCCTCAGAACTCAAAAAGCCAGAAATAAGTTGTTTAGCTGGAAGAAAGCAAAAAGAAGATGTACCACATTAGATGGGAGCAAGCTTAAATCTTAGAAACAGGTAGAGAGACTGGATCGATAAGAAGTTTGCAGTTTAAATTCCAACTGTGACTTATTCCCTTGCAACTGTTATTCAATATCTAAATCACATTAATCTTTCAACTCTCCTCTCAAGATCTGTCAGTCTCTTTATAGTCAGAAGGAAGTCTGTGTATTCTTAGCATTCTTTTCCCTCTTTGATATCTGTGGACAATTGTTTACCTTTACTTTGTTTTCAGATATGTTTATGGCTTCAGTTGGAAAATATAAGGTTACCAACTTTTTCTTCATAAAGGAGGAAGATTTTCATGGGCCACTTTGTTTACAATTTCAGAAGGATTACTGATAGAGGAAGAATTTCTCAGCTCACCTGGACATGCTTCACGATATAGATCTGAAAAGTGCACCGCGAGTTATTATCTTCTGATATTTGAAGCCCTTGTTTGCAATCTCTTTGAGCATTCTAACAGAAGGTTTAACCCTTGGTGGTTGCGTTCAGTAAAACAGTGAAGCAAGTGGCTTGATACCCAAGTGTGCTAAAACATTCATACAATACGATGCTGCAGAGTAATTTCCAGCCTTCTGGATGTCAATGTTTTGAAGTGCTGCAATTTAAGCAAATATTTAAATGGACTTCAACCATGAATTATGTCAGGATTGCAGAGTCAGATTAGAAATAATATTGGGTGCATTTGAAAGGGTTAAGCAGAGTACCCACTGCTTGAATTGTTTAAAGTAGATATTACACACCCAGCCCTCGCAGCCTGACATTTTACATTCTCCAGAAAAACACAAAGGATTGAAGCTATTCCCATGATCCCATATTCTGCATCTCTAACTGTGAGCTCAGGTGCAGCACCATTTGCCCCGGACCAGCTCATCAACATGAAGGCTGAACTCATCCTCTCTGCATCGCTCCTGCCACTGGGCTGATTAATTGGCTTCTGGTAACAGCACCTGAATACTAAACACCACAGCCCCATCTCTCAGCTTCTTCCATCCCTGAGCCATTTACATATTGTTCTGCATTCTCTTCTTTTCAACAGAGAGAGAGAGAAAAAATCCCACAGTGGCCATGTAATTCAACTCACTGACAGAGGGCACTTGGTCTCCTATGACAAATTTGAACGATGCTTCAGATGTTCATCTAACGAAAACTAAACATTTTCTTTAACAGCTGATTATGATATTAGCTTGAGAAGGCATACTGACTGTGTGCAGACCCGGTTATTGCATCTTCATCACATTCCATCACAATCACTCCTTCCCTCCAAATTCCCTTATGTTGTATTTGTGTAAAGCAGAATTGAGAATGTGTGCACCAGTTGAGGTGACTGATACTGCCGACAGGATTTGGGGCACATTCATGTCTTCCACACCCAGTATTAGCATCAAGCAGTCCTATTTCAGTGACAGAAAGATAAAAGTTAAGTGAATAATGAAGCTCTGCCTATCAAGCTCCACAGGTACAATGTGGATCAGCTGCAGAATAAAGCTTTGCCTATTTTATCCTACCAACGATCTTGGCCTGAGCCTCAGAATGGTGCCTTCCAACTGAGCCATTCAGCAGCTTCAAGCATGTGATTAGCAACTAGTATCAAATGTTGGAGACATTTTGGGCTGTAGGTCAAGGTTTAGACATCTGCAACTAGCAGGGTAGGTAACGGGAATCAATAGATGCAGCATATCTGTAGTGACAGAAGAATATAAGTGGGTCATTTTAAGCCTTGCTGACTATAAATAAAGGGAAGCCATGAAGATGAGAGCGGGGCAAGTGACCAGCAATTTCAAATATTGGATAAGAATCCAAAATGATAGACAAGAGGTAAGATCTAGGGGCTGACAAAATGTGCTGAGACAGTAAAAAGCCAGAAAATGCAATGTGAGCTTTCATAATAGACCTGGGAGAGATAACTGTATGAGGAAACATTCGTGTTCTGGAAACAGAATCTCTGATCATTGGAGGGAGAGTTCCTGTAGCAGTAGTTCTGAAATACAAAGGAGGACAAGCCAAGGATGTAGCTTGACTAGGTTATGCAATAGAACAGGGAGGATAGACCAACTTAAGAAGTAGAAGCCCTGACAACACTGATATTTTAGAGGCTGCCGACAAATTAGAAAATGCACTAATATGAGAGGCAAAACATAAAGAAACGGATAGTTGCAAAGAATATAATGTCCATACTGAAGTGTCAGATAGAGGCCAATCAGCCTAATCAAGTGAATAGATATGCACAGAAAAACATCTTCCAATATGGGATATATAAGGCTAAAGCGAGACTAGTGGTTCAGGGTTTGCAAAGAGACGGAAAAATCAAAGGATTTCAGCGTATTCCCCCCACCAGGGGGAAAAGAAATGCTGAAAATTTTCTTAGCTCTGTTGACCATGTATTCGTAGGAATCCAGGTCAATCAATATGAGAGCTGTATTTTCCAAAGCAGAAATTTTCAGAGAGAAAGTGTTTTTAAAACTGCCTCAAGAGGCAAAAAAATGTAGAAGAGAAATTGTGGAAACAAAACAAGTGTGTTCAGGGATTGAATCAAGGCTATTCTATCTCTTAGTTAGGCCGAACTTGCGGAAAATAAGCCGGACTCAATAGAAAGCAGACCCTACAATGTTCTATTGGTCACTCAAGCAGAAGATTTCAGGTACCTTTCTGATGTTTGTCAATGATTTGCTTTGGGGAGATTCAGTGGAAGTTGAGCAATCTTTTATAATTAAGATTGAAAGTGACTTTAAGACAGGCTTCAAGGACCTTAAATTATCCAGGCTCAAGCAGTAAGTAGAATTGGCTAGGGTAACCTTGAATCAACAATTTTATCTCAAACATGTTGCTTCTGTCCCAATAAATTGTGTGAGGTTATCATAGAAAGGTGATCTTGCATTAAAAGAAGAAACAGACCAGTTAGGAAGTTTAATTGAGCAGTTAAATTGGCTATGTACTCATATAAAACTTAATGTTGGTTACAGTGCATTGGAACTAAGTCCTATGATGAAACACGCTAAAATTGAAAATGGTTTCAGGACAAATAAACCATTACAAAAATACTAAATTCAGGGAAATGTGTACTCAAGCATTGGATGACCAGAAGGATAGAAAATTAGTTTTTATTCATCCTCCCATGCCAATCTTCCAGATTGCACACCTGGATTTATAATATTCTTAGTGGTGAAAATCGAAAGTGTTGTCCCTGGGACTAGGAAACTATGAAAATATAAAGTGGCGATAAAAGTACCTTAGATACAGACACACCAAATCGAGTAGAAGCAGTGAATATGGGGTTCTGCTTTTCACATCTTTTGGGGAATCCTATAAAATGGACCATACTGGAAATGATTTGCCCATTGGATGTAGATAATCATTCTGTAAGGGGAAATTCACATTTGAAACAGAGTATGACTTGGAAAAGGTTAAGGATTGAGTTTGCTGGTATAAATGAAACACTGTGAAGAATACATGGTGGAATGAGCCAATACAAGTCACCAGTTGTCTGACTGGTTTACAAAAAAGAACATTTATACAGAGACCATTGGAGGTCCTCAAAAAGGAACACTTTATTCTTTGACATGCTACACAGAATATGGAAAATCATTCTTTTACATTTGCTATTGAAATATTGTGTATATTGTAACATTTTAATTTGAGGAAAATGATATCAATGGGATGTTAATTGTATTACCAAGATTAAGAGTACACAATTGTTTAAGAATCTTCTGCTCCCACAAAAAGACTTCTGGGATGCTGGATGTTGGTTAGGAGGAGGTAGATGCATGTATTGTTGCACTGTCAATAAATCTAGTATGAAGCTAAATAATAAGCTTTTGTTCCTAATTGACCACATGATTTCTGAATAAATGAGCCTACAGCACTGCTGCCTCACAGCACCAGGGACCTGGGTTCGATCCCACCCTCGGGTGACTGTCTGTGTGGAGTTTGCACATTCTCCACATGTTTGCGTGGGTTTTGTCCAGGTGCGCCAGTTTCCTCCCACAGTCCAAAGATGTGCAGGATAGATGAATTGGCCATGCTAAATTGCCCATAGTATTCAGGGATGTGTAGGTTAGATGCATTAGTCAGGGGAACTGTAGAGTAATAGGATAAGGGAATAGGTCTGGCTGGGATGAACTTTAGAGGGTTGGTGTGGACTTGTTGAGCCAAAATGCCCTGTTTCTATACTGTAGGGATTCTATGATTCTATCATTAATCCCCAGGCTATTTCTCATGGCCTCATCAATTCCAACAGACCCAATTAACCTATCTTTCCACACCTATTGTGTTCTCCAAAGCCCTGACCACTTTTCCTATTGGCTCCCACATCCAAAACAAACCAGAAAAATCTTTGTAAATATAATTGGATCAGTTACCTATGGAACAAGTGCTAACTCAATACAATTTTACCAATGTGTTATATGTGACACTGAACTCCCTCCACCCTGAAATGTCTGCAGCTTGTCAACTCAAAGGAGGAAAGTGCACAGCTTGAGGTCAGAATACTGTGAAGATAATAGGCAATCTAGAGATTGGAGGTGCAAATCGGCAAGTACAAAGTCATGTACAAGGAATATCTGCTGGAAACAAATGTCAGGGATGGATTTAGCAGTGGAGAAGCATCTGCTGCGTCCTCAGCTGGTTCATGCCTGTCTTTCATCTTGCATTCTCTAATCCCACCCACCTCAGTATCTATCCCACTGTAGACATGAGGAAGGATTTTAGCAGCCCTTGCAAATGCAACAACTGATTCGCCTACCCACCCCCTCAATACTGGCCACCATCTCTGACTGGATGGTGATCCTGGAGGTACCCACTTCATGAGATGACTTTCAGAAGATTGAACTGATGGTCCAGTTAATGCAGCAATTGCATTTGTATCCTGAGAGTGGAACTGCCATCTGGAAAGAACACTAGGAGGAAACATTCAGCCCAGAAAGGTAAGCACTGCAAAATATACATGGAGCATCCGGCAATGTGTGCTGAATTGTTATGAGCAACAGGAAATAGACACAAAATGTAGTGAAAGATGTTACAACTACAATTAGGTACTGCAGTGATTGGAACCATGGCCAGGTGCATCTCATTGTCCATGAGATTCTTGTTTGGGGCTGTTAACC
Organism: Chiloscyllium plagiosum; assembly: GCF_037043375.1. NCBI lineage: Eukaryota > Metazoa > Chordata > Chondrichthyes > Orectolobiformes > Hemiscylliidae > Chiloscyllium > Chiloscyllium plagiosum. The sequence goes on along the minus strand of NW_028270162.1, from coordinate 24,556,625 downwards.
TGGACCAATCATGGAGCCCTAACTGACAGATATGCGGTAGCTTGCTGGGTCTGTATTGTCTGCACTTTTGTATGTAAGTATTGTCTCATGTACAAATGTCATTGTTGATATCTTTTCATATTTGAAACTGGGATTTGGGGTTTGTCCTCACTTCCCTGTAAACTGGTTGAACGGTAGGGTTTGGGGCCTGGCTTTGCTGCTCCTCTCCCTTGTAAAATTGCTGTTGTATACAGCTGTAAATGTTAACTGTTTTCTGTAAACTCAATTATTTACAATATTTATATTAATAACTTGGATGAGAGAAATGATTATACTGTCACCAAGTTTGCAGATGAATTTTTTTTGCTCAGAGGATGTTAAATCTGGAATTCTTTACCACAAAGTTGTATCATTACTAATATTCAAGGCTGTGATTGAGAGATTTTTATATTGGTAAGGGAATTAAGGGTAACTGGGAAAAGGCAGAAAAGTGAGGTTGAGAATTAACAGATCAGCCACGGTCTCAGTGAACTCTGGAACAGATTCGATGGGCTCAGTGGCCTACTCCTTCTCCAGCATCTTAAAATCTTAATCCACCACTAAGAATATGTTAATGCCAGGATGCTCTGGAAAGTTGATGTGGGGGTTGTTGAAGATCCCCAGAGTGTGCAAATACTGTGGCATTGTGGCTGCAACCTGAATCCTATTCAGCTGGATCTCAAGTGAATCCTGTGGTGCATCAGTCTCTGGATAACCTAGGGTGGTTTTTTTGTGGACCAATGCAAGCAATAGCTTCCCTATAATCACCTTCCTCAGCTGACTGTGTGTCCAAGCCAATTCATGTGGCAATATCATTTGAATCATAATCATAATTCAATCTGCAAAATAACATAAGACCATAAGATATAGGAGCAGAATTTGGCCATTCAGCCCATCAGGTCTGCTCTATTATTCAATCATGGCTGATGTTTCTCAATCTCATTCTCCTACCTTCTCCCCATAATCCTTGATCTCCTTACTAATCGAGAGCCTATCTACCTCTGTCTTAAGTACACTCAATGGCCTCCACAGTCCTCTGTGATAATGAGTTTCACAGATTAGCCACTTACTGGCTCAAGAAATTCCTTCTGATCTCAGTTCTAAAGGGTCATCCTTCACTGAGGCTATACCGTCGAGTCCTAGATGGAAACATCTTCTCTATGTCCATCTATCCAGGCCTCTCAGTATTCTGTAAGTTTCAATGAGATGCACCTCCTCCCCCACCGCCCTCCCATCCTTCTAAACTCCATCGAGTATAGACCCGGAATCATTATATGACAGCCCTTCACCCCCAGCATCATTCTAAACCTCCCCTGGATACCCTTCAAGACCAGCTCATTCTTTCTCCGGTACAAACCCAAAAATTGCTCACAATATTCCAGGTACAGTCTAACCCCAGCCGTATACAGCCTCAGCAGTACATTTCTGCTCTTGTATTCTTGTATGCCTCCATTGTTCCTCCCAAAGTGCATAACCTCACACTTTCCCACACTGTATTCCATTTGCCATTTCTTTGTTCACTGTCCTAGCCTGTCCAAGTTGTTCTGCAGCCTTCCTGCTTCTTCAACACTATTATACTCTATTATATTGTCAGTTTTTTTTGAAGATATTTTTTGTTTGTCAGTATCACTGGGTCATGGATCAACATTTCTATTCCCACATTGCAATAATGATTACATTTCAAAAAATACTCTACTGACAGTAAAGTACTTTGAGGCATGTGGTGATCAGAAAGTGCATTGTAAGTGTACAATTCTTTCCTTGGTTATTTGGCTGCTAAATGTTTCCTATGATTTGCCCTATTCTACTGGTAGCTCTTCAGAAGCTCTTTGAGACTGGACTAATTTCTTCAACTGACTTGCTTTACATCTCTGTTATCCTCCTCAGATATTATCTTCCAAAAATTTGGTTTCACATTTTTCAAAGCTGACTACGCTCTGCAAAGTGCTGGATCATTACTGGAAGATGGACTGAAATGTAAGAGAATTACAAAAGCAGCCATAAATAGATGAACATGTTTCCTTTGTTGTTGCAGTGTTATCTGTCATGATAGGCTGAATCCTAGCAGAAATCGGCAAAGTGTCACTTTTCATGGGTTTCATGTTTGGGTGTCTGTAATGCTGTTGCCCTCTGAAGGACCTCATATCATTCAAAATTGAAGATCCCTCCGTCACAGACCAAAACACTTAACCTGCCCATTCCAGGTGTGGTACCAACCATTTTCAAATTCATTGCGCACTGCACTTTTACAGAATGATGGAAGGAAACAGCAATTGTTCCTCACCGTGTGAGTCCCAGGTTCAGCACCCGGAGGAATCCCACGCAGAATGTGGAAACTCCACACAGACAGTCACCCGAGGCTGCAATCGCACCCAGGTCCCTGGTGCTGTGAGGCAGCAGTGCTAATCACTGTGCCATCGTACTGCCTATCACTGACTTCTTGAACTGGTAGCACTGGACCCACAAGGCTGACCATGGTCCAACCCTAACCATAGAGGTATGAAGCACTTGGCCATAACTGTCCCAAGCAGTTGACTGACTGCCCAAGTCCTGGATGTCAATGGCTGCCATTGACATTCTCTGCTGTGACACCCTTCCTAAAGGCTTCTTCCTTTGCTGAGGAATACTCCCCTTTACACTTTGAGACATGGCTGTTTACATGAAACATATGCAATGTTTTTGACATGTATGCAGCTGGTATGTGATGCAGGTTTGAGGTTAATATAGTATGGTGCTGCGCAGAAACATGTCTGCCTCCTTGACTGATGATTGCTGGCAACCATGCTCTGCTTTGTGCCATTTCTAAAAGGCAAGACAGATAAACTGAGAGCCTTTTAAGGTTTGGCTGAGGGGACAAAGGACAAAAATACAAGGCAAGGCATGGATGCTGTGAACATCAAGGCAGGCGCAAAGTGAGCAATTGCTGAGAGAATAGCTGGGAATCACTAAGAAGCAACCTAAAACTAACCAAGAACTGGGAGTCCATCCCTGCATGCAAAGTGTCCTTTCAGCAGCATTGCACTGAGAGGTGCCAATACTGCTACTCTTTTGAAGTGTAAAGTTCAGAGGTGTACCATAAGTTTATTGGAGATCTGCCATGGTAAAGCAATGAGATGTGTCGGATGCCAAGAGCTACAGACATGGTGTGTGTGTGTGGTCACTGCCCACAGTGTGCCCTGAGAAGTTGGTGCCAGGTTTCCAAGATGGAGGTCTGAGGAGCAAGCAGTGATCTGCAGTAACTAGGTATCTGCTCTGACTATCATGTCAGCAATTCTTGGTGTCTTGTTTCTATCCAGTGGGTGGGGAATAGCATATCAATGAGGCAAAGTTAGGTTTTACAGAGTGATAATCTGTATAAATAACCTCCTGTTGCTCACTCTTCACCATTTTAACCCTTGGTTGGAAATGGAACGTTTTGCTCTCAATGTCAAGAAGGTCCTCACTAGACGTCATAACTGTTTTCCCCAATTTCTCACCATGGCCCACATCAGTCAGGAGATGGAATATTCCATCCGATATCTTCAGTAGTCAGGTCATCCTCCAGATTGATCACATGTACAGATGTACTGCCAATTTCTTCTCCGAGTTTAAATAATAATAAAATACTGTGGATATTCGAAATTTGACATGGAACCAAAGTGCTGGAGAAACTCAGCAGGTCTGGCACATCTGTGGTAGAACAACAGAACTTTTTTTTGTGTTTAATCTGACTCATCTCACTGAAGAGTTTAACTTCACATTTAGCCTTTTTGTACTACATCTACCAAATGTTTGCCCCCTCACTCATTTGTCCAAATAATCTTGAAAAGCTCCCTTGCCTCCTCATCACAACTTACAATCCTGAACAATTTTTTGTCATCAGCAAACTTGGATATGTCCCATTTGGTTCCCTCATCCAGGCCATTTTTATATATCATGAATAGCTAAGGACAAAGCACTGTGCCTTGTGGGTACCCCTCTAGTCATTGCCTGGCCCCTTGGAAAAAGACCCATCTTTATTCACTCTGTTTCCTGTCTGTCAACAAATTCTCATTCCATACTAATATATTATCTCCTATACCATGTGCTTTACCTTTGTCCACTAATTTGTTGTGAAGGTCATTATCAAAAGTCTTCTGAAAGTAAGTCTGATGGTGTCAAATAGTATCTTTGATTTGTCACACAAAGGAGAATTTAGGGATGTAGTCAGTCTCCTGAATATAATTAGTCAGATCTGCTAAAACGTGGTGGTTCTGTTTTTGTCCAACCCTGTGTTATAAGAAAATTGCATAATAGCAGCACCATTTAAACATCAAATGGGGCTGGAATCGCATTATAACCAATACATGCTTTTAAAGTTCACGCTGTAGAAAATGTCCCCAATTCATCAATCGTGTTACAACGAATTTGCATTAACAAAATGCGCGTTATTGCAGAATGACATGCATGTCCTTGGAGATGGAAAATGACAGTCACAATCTTCCAATGTGGTTCTGAAGGAATCCTATGTTGAAGGGGAAGTCTCTTGTTTGTTGTTGTTGATGGAGTTGACATTTGTCACATGACTTGATTACCTTTACCATTGTCCTTATTTTATACCAGGCTAAAGAATGGATTCACACCAATCTTTCTGCTCCCTCGTGACCTATATGTATATGGTTTAGCATGTCTTGACGTAGAACTTAGAGAATTACTTGGTGGCCTTTGCAGATTACAGTCCTAGAGTGTCCTTGTTTGTCCCTGACTGTCCAGAAAGAATGCACCAGCTGAGGGACCTGTTTGATGTATTCAGGCCACCCTGTGATAATGATCTTTTTGCTTTTGCAGTGGTCATTCTCTGACAGAACAGACTGAATCCGCTCTACCTGGCTGTGGCCAAAGTTAGTGAATTAGATCAATGTTGCAATGCAGAATCTTTGGTGTAGCAATTGACTGGTTTCTTACTTCATGGATCATAATAATACAAATCTGTGGAGACTGGCATCCCAACAATTGAAGTTCCTCCTGTACCAAAGGTGGAAACGGTCTTAGATGCCCATCTCGATAAGCCATTATTAACCTTGAAGACAGATAATGTCAATGCAAGGGATACATTAAAAATCACACAACACCAGGTTATAGTCCAACAGGTTTATTTGGAAGTACTAGCTTTCAGAGTCCAGCTCCTTCATCAGCTTCAGTGAAATCATGTTCTCTATCCTAGTTTCAACACCTACCTATGAATTAACTGACTCTCTCACCTGGCTGTTGTCAGTATGACATGAACAGAGGCTTTTGTATCCTGCAGTTGACTCAAACTTTAAGTTGATCATTTGAAGTCTGTAAATTGTTTTCAGCATCTGTGAAGCATTTTCAATCTTTCAAATCTGTGCAACCATTTAATCTGGTCGTAAATGATGTGTATTGGTCCTACATGTCTAACACAAATCGATCACCCTCAGTTTTGTTATTCTGAGTTGGCCTTGTGCCAACAATTTTCTGAGGAGAGAGTTCTAGATTCTAACTATCTTCCTGTGAAGAAAGTTTCCTGACATCAGACCTGAAGGACATAACTCTAAATCTAAGGTTACACTTTCTAATCATATAATTTTTATAGCATGGAAGAAAGTTCTTCAGCCTACTGTGTCCATGCCAGCAAGCAAATATTCATCCATTCTAATCCTATTTCCAGTACTTTGTGAGGAAGCAATGGCCTACAGGTATCATCACTGGACTGTTAATCCAGAAATCCAGATAATGTTCTAGGGACCTGGATTCCAATCCTGCCATAGCAGATGATGGAACTTGAATTCAGTAAAATCTGGAATTAAGAGTCACATGATCACCATGAATCCATTGTGCATTGTAGGTCATGTCCTTTAGGGAAGGAAACTGCCACCATCACCTGGTCTGGCCTACATGTGACTGCATACTCACAGCAATGTGGTTGATCCTTAACTGCCCTTTGGACATTTAGGGATGGGTAATAAATGCTGTCCTAACCAGCAACGTCTGTGAAGAATAAATAAAGCATAGCTTGGAGCATTTCAAGCGTACATCTACAGTTCTTAAACTTGAGGGTCTTGAGGGTCTCAGCCTCTACCAGCCTTTTAGGCATTCAGTTCCAGACAGCCAAAACCCTCTGGGGGCAAGCATATTTCATCAAGTCCCCTCCATACCTCTTACTCCTTACCTTAAAACTGTGCCCCAATTATTGACGCTCTGCTATGGAAAATGTTTCTACATCTCTACCCTGTCTATGGTCCTCAGAACTTCATGCATCTCAATCAATTTCTCCAGCATTCACTGCGTATCCAGGGTATTTTGATTTTATCCTTTATAAGAAGGATGTAATTGCACTAGAGAGGGTGCAAAAAAGATTCACCAAGATATTGCCTGTACAGGAATGTTTCACCGATGCAGGGAGACTGGATAAACTGATTGTTTTCCTTAGAACGAGGGGGCTGAAGGGGTAGTATCCTGAAGTATCTTTTTTCTGCACCCTCTCTAAAACAATCACATCCTTCCTATAAAGGATAGCATCAAAATACCTTGTATGTTGGAAATCTGAAACCAGTGCAGAGAATGCTGGAGAAACACAGCAGTTCCTGCAGCCTCGGTGGAGAGAGGAATAGGGTTAATATTTCAAATCCTGTATGAATCTTATTCAGAACACATCCTTCCCATAGTGTGGCAACCAGAACACATGCTATCTTTGGCCTAATTAACACTATTTAGTATTTAAAAAAATCACACAACACCAGGTTATAGTCCAACATGTTTATTTGAAAGTACAAGCTTTCAGAGCGCTGCTCCTTTGTCAGCTACCTGGTGTTGTGATTTTTAAATTTGTCCATCCCAGTCCAACACTGGCACCTCCACATCACAACCTCCCTGCTCTTGTATTCAATGTCTTGACACATAACGACAAGTGTCCAATATGCCTTCTTAACCAACTTATCAACTTGTCGCGCTGCTTTGCTAGATCTATACACCTGCACACCAACGCTTCTTGTTCTGATCTCTCCCATCAAAGGAAATTATTTCTTTCCACCTCATTATCTCTTTGAGCGGAAACAGGGCATTTACTTGCCTGCAAAAATGGAGGAAGGGCAAAGAGGGTTGGGGGAGGGTATTAGCATCTTTGGAGGCGGTGGGGGGGGGGGGGGACGGTAGTGAGTTCTAAATAAGAATAAAACAGTAAGACCAACACAATGTGCCTTAATTAATGACTGGGACATCGTTCATGCACTGTCTGCCATGACAAGGTTACTCAGGGGTTAAAGAACCTTCCTGTTTCCTTTCTGCAAACAAGGGGCTTGAGGACTGGCTGCCGTGAGATTTCATTTGCATAATTCAGACAGCTACCAACAGTCACCTCTAACTGATGCTAAATTGTTTTCCTGACAGCCTAAAAAGCAATTTTTCCCCCCCTGACATTTGATTTACATGTGATCTTTAAACACAGCCGCACTAGAAAAAGCATTTGGTTATTATTCAAATCACTCCAGTGATGTCACATTCCTTGATATGCCATTTACATTCTGGATATGAGACCGAATGGAGTGGAGAATCGCATTACTAATGAGATAAACTGATTGCATACAGCAATCAATTCCATTAGGTGCTTGCAGTGAGGTCTCACACTTACCCTGTGCTTGTGTAGGGTGCGTCTTAATAGAATATGCTCCAACCTAATTGCTGGTAAATGAACTACAAGAATAAACCATAATTTGCACTGAGAAGACATTTCATAATTCTCAAGTGGCTCACCAGGGAAATGTGCCTGCCACTGCCATACTAGGCCACACAAACAACAACTTGAATTGACGTAGTGCCTTTAGCCACAGTTAATAACTCAAATGTTTCACAGCAGCATAAACAACTCAAAATGTCACACCGCTCCGCATAAGAAAATATTCCAATAGATGAGCTAATGCTCCGTCAAAGAGATGGCCACCAGTGGTGCAGCAAAGAAAATTGAGGTGTGATAGTCTTGGAGGGTGGTAAGGAACAGTTTGTAAACTAGGATGTGATAATCAATATCAAGGCATTGCTGATACAGGAACCAGTGGTCACAGTGGAGGGATAATGGATGAACAAGACTTGGTGTGAGTGAAAAAAACAGGCATGTATGCATAATATGAGACCAGTCAGGAGAATGTGGAAATAGTCAAGTCTAGAAGGAAGAATGGAATGGATAAGCATTTCAGCAGCAGATGAGAAGAGACAGAGACAGCAATAGGGAGAAAGTGAGGACTGCAGATGCTGGAGATCAGAGTCGGGAGTGTGATGCTAAAAAAGCACAGCCCGTTGGGCAGCATCCAAGGAGCAGGCAAATTGACATTTCGAGCATAAGTTCTTCATCAGGAATGAGGCTTGTGATAGTGATAATGATAGATGACATTATAACCTTGTGGCTTTATCTGAGGAGCATGCAGGTCTAGATAGGACCAAGGTTAAGGTTCAAGCTGATTATTTCTGCATTGAATGCCACTATACTCCAGACGCTACTTTCCTCTTTCGAGAGAGATGGCTGTTGGCTGGTTTTATCTGAAAGTCACCTTCACCTGAGGTTGAGAAAGATATGTCTTCATGGTGATCTCAACCAGTCCAGGAATTGAATCCACGTCGTTGGCAACAGTTTGTACCTACAAACCCAATATTCAACCAGTTAAGTTAAACAACTCCTTGGTCATCGCCTGCCAAGTAGATCTGCTACAATGTGCCTGCGTGTTATTACTATGGGCAAGAAGAGAGTCAGGCTCAGCTGCAAATATCCATTACTGAATATCCTGTTGACCCTACTATTTTATCACAGTATTCTGAATATTGTGATAATACTGAGTCAGAGGATAGCATGCAGAGTTCAATGCCAGCAAGATTCAACATTTTAAGGAGAAGGAGAAGAAAAGAGGAATGGTTGGAGCAGATTTCCAACACAGACTTGAAATGTAGTATCCAACCTTATCAAGGACCCTGCTACGCCCATGCCACTTGACATCTAAGCTAGAGGTCACAGAAGAGAAATGATAAAAGATAATTTCCACTCCCCAAAAACTGGTCAAATCAGGCTTTCTTGTCTGATCCAGAAGCTGTTTAATGCAGAAAGTATTAAAATACCGGTAAAAGATTGCAGGCGAAGCTACTGAATGCATTCTAACTACATTTAAAATTACACTGTAATTTCTCAATAGAAATAGAATGTTTCAAAAAAAAATCCTGGCACTTGAAACCGTCAATGGAAATATATATTTCTACACACAAATTTCAGGCTCATCGGAGAAAGAAGATAAAATATTCCTTCACAGTAAGTTCACATATTTCACAGTAAGTTCACATATTTCACAGACAATATATAAAACAACCAAAATACACCTTATTCTACAGTCCAAGTATTACCTACAAATGCAATCTGTATCCTGATGCTTTCTGTTCTGAATAAACTGGAATGCTAGTTACACTGTGAATAATCCTTAACCTGCTAAATTAACAATAGCTCCAAACAGCTGGACAATGAGTAACCCTTACCCTGATAAATCTGCCAGAATTCTACAGTTACAGTGAGTGACTGTGCACAGTTATTGTGTCTCAATAGACAGACACTGTCAGAAGCAGGTTAGTCTAACATCAGTATGTTGTACAGGAGTTTCCTGCAGACACTTTCATGCAGGTGAGAAGCCTGAGAGAACTTGATCATGATAAATGAATGGTACATTTTAAAAGCATTGAATAGTTCCAATAATAGATCTTGCTATTGTCAGGATCGCAGTTTTATATGCTGCATAATGATGCCCGATCCCCATACTCCTCATTGAGAGCAGAATTATAGTCAGAGTTGTCGTGAGTAATTCATTTCTGGTTCATACCTTTGTACAGCTGGACAGATGGGAGTTAGTCTATACTGTTAGCTGGGAATGCTGTGTACATTAGAAATTTTGGGGGTTTACATTATGTCTTACCCAAACATTGTCATTGGGTGCATTTTAAAAGTATTATTTTGTAAATATAGATCAACAAGATGAAGAGGATATTACAATTTGAAGGAGGCCCTCATGTGGATGAGGGGATTGATCACTGCATTGAGGGTAGTCTGCTGACTCGGCTTTAATAACTGTAACTCAAGAATGCTGAGTGTGTTGGTCATCTCCCTTAATACCGCTTTTCCTGCCTATTCTTTGGACAGCAGCAGCCCTGCACGTATGGAACGAGGAGGTGAGATGGCCTAATGGTATTATTGCTGGACTGTTAATCCCAATAACTTCTGGGAACCTGAGTTTGAATTCTCCGACAGTAGATGGTAATATTTGAATTCAATTCTTTCTCAAAAAAACAAGTCTAATGATAACCATGAAACCACTGTCAATTGTCAGAAAAAAAAACCCTCTGATTCACTTATGTCCTTTCCAGACCACATCCTTGTGGTCTGGCCTACATGTGATTCCAGACCTACTCTTAACTGCCTTCTGGGTAATTAGGGATGGGCAATAAATGCTGGCCAGAGACAACTTCTTCCCACGAATGAATAAAGAAAACTTATATTGCAGCCATTGCCATTCAGCAGGGTGTTTTGGGTCAGAATACTTCTGTACAGTAATGGGTTAGATAAGCAAAAGTGTGTGTTCTCCTTGGCCTGGAACGTTTTTGAAGTAGAGAGATAGCAGCAGGATTTAAATGACCAAGTATTCACCTAAGGACGGATTACTCAACATATGTTTACCAGATCTGGTAAACATAGTGGGATGGCAGGACTGAAGTCTGAAGAGAGATTGGGTTGGTTAAGCTTATATTCATTGGAGTTTTGAACAATGAGGTGAGATCGCATAGAAACCTATAAAATTCTCATAGGTTAAGACAGGAAAGCTACTGCTGATGACTGGAGAGACCAGAGTCATAGGTCATAGTTTAACAATACAACGTAGGCCATTTAGGACTGAGATGAGGAGAAATTTCTTCACCCAGAGAGTGATGAGCTTATGAAATTCTTTTTCACACAAAGTGGTCAAAGCATTGAATGTTTCAAGGAAGAGTTAGATATAGTTGTTAGGGCTAAAGGGATCACGGGCTAGAGGGTGAAAGCAGGAACAGAGTAGGGAGTTGGAGGATCAGCCATGATCACACCGAATGGGGGAGGCTCGAAGGGATGAATAGCCTACTGTCCTAATTTCTGTGTGTCTGAGATTGAGAAACTTGTGAAAAGACGTATCTGTCTCATTTCCATTCTCTCAATATCTTATTACACCTGGTGCAGAGAATGGTCTGGAACTCAGTTACATCACCAATTCGGACCTAGTTGTCGTGTGTGTCTGTTCTGGGAGACAACATGATGATATAACGTACTTTTTTTCCTACCTTGATCTTTTTATTCTCCTTGGCTCTGAAGTTGCTGCTGCCCATTTAACCATTTTGGTACATTCATTTTCAGATATAACGAGTATCTAAAAAAGTATTAATTTTTAGGAGAAGGAAACAAGTATTTAATGAAACTATCACTTTCCTTCTTGACAGTTCAACCTCACTGACCACATCTCGGACCTCCCCATGACTCACCACTGCTCACTGCCTTCCACCTCCACATCTGGTACCTCCACACCCACTCACCACTGCTCACATCTCCCACCCCACACCACCTATAAACATTTCAGACTTTTCTTTCTCAAACAATTAACTGCTTCATGAACCTATTTACAAGTTCTGCTGCAATTTACTCCTTCAATAACCTACTCAATAACTGATTTACTCTTTGGGCCTGGATGATCTGTCCAATATCCATTCTTGCTACTACTTTCAGCTCCCTAGTGTTTGATCTGATCAATGATGGTGAAAAAGTTGCTTCAATTAGTTTTCTTGTATGCTCCAGAATCCTGGATAATAAGTAATGATCCTAGAAGAAAGTAGAGGCCTTTGAAATGTGGATGCTAAGATGAATGCTGACTACTCCACATACAGATCTAGCACAAATGAAGATGTATTTGAAACTAGATGCAGAAAGAACTCTTAAAAAGTGACATTCAGGAATGAAAACGTCATTATTTAATTTGTTGATTTGATCAATGTTGAAAGGCGACAGAGAGCTCTTCTAGAGAGCAAACTAGAGGGCAGCAAAAGGAACAGTTGAAGTTAGGGTAGTTGGATGATGATAGCACAGAGTGACTGCCAGTAGATTACTCTGGGTGTGTAAGGATGGTACAAGACAGACAAATGTCTCATACCTTGACAGCAGATCTCCTGGCAGTAACAACGCAGCTTTCTCATCAGTAGTGTAATGGGTTAATGTTAATATGTAAATAAGATTGTATACATCATCAGTACACTTAAAGTCATGGAATCATACAGCACAGAAACAGACCCTTTGGTCCAACTCATCTGCACCAACCATACATCCCAATCTGGCCTAGCCCCATTTGCCAGCACTTGGCCCATATCCTTCCAAACCGAGGGATACCCATCATATTCATACACCCATCCAGATGCGTTTTACATGCTGTAATTTTCCAGCCTCCACCACTTCCCCTTGCAGCTCATTCCATACATGCACCACCCTCTGTGTAGAAAAAGTTACTCCTCAGGTCCTTTTATTCGGACACAAAGAACTGATGTGGAATACACTGTATTGATAACAATGCAATTGGTGAAAGATTTGCTTCAAGAACTTCAATAGAATGTAATGTTTGCTAATGTACCAGCACATAAACCTATGGTCTCTAGTTAAAGGCTTCCCCCAATCTAGGAAAAAGACCTTTGCTATTCACCCTATTCATTGCCCTTATGATTTTATAAACCTCTAAAGGGTCACCCTCAGCCTCACTTACCAGGATATCTTTCCATAAAGAAGTCCTGTTCTGTTTATTATTAGAAGGCCACAATAAAAGGTAATATTTACCAATATCTAGGCCTCCTGCAGTCTGTATCAATCCTAAACCCCGACCCAACCAAACTGCACCACAGAGGTTGATTGCAGACCTACCCATCCCCTTTTATGACGTAGGCAGGACAGAAGCAAATCAAAATTTAATAGAGAAACTTTGTTTTGATTTTACACCCAATCTCCACCTGAATCAATCTTTGAGTAAAGCATAAAGTTAGTGGCTGGTGTTCTATCATAGCTGTCTTTTATAATGGCTTTATCTGAGGTAATATTTAGCAGATGATGTGATGTTGGTTTCCCAATGGACAAAGCTCTTCACCCTTTTAATGTTGCATAGCTAAACAAACTGTAAAGGGACAGTTACAGACCATTCTGATCATCCCCAAACATAAGCCTGCAAAGCCTAATACAAAATCAAGGAAAATACCAATGATGCCACGATACTCTTTAAAGGAAAGAGTAGGGAAATGGGACCTGATGAGGTAGTTCTGACATACATATCATGGGACAAGCAATAACTTTCTAAGCCTAGATATTCATGATTATTCTATACACACAGAATTGATATGGAATAACAATTGATAACAATGCAATTGGTGAAAGATTTGTTTCAAGAAAGCCAACAGAATGTAATATTTGCTAATGTACCAACACATACACTGAAATAATTTGGGACAAATTCATTGGGATCCATTCATCTCCTTGGCCTTATTTCAGCAAAGAAACAATATATGAATGTGTAACGCCAAATATCTGTCAACTGCTTTGGTAATTGGCTTCTATTCTTGGTGGTATCCTGAGTAAATGTCTTCCTTCAGTGTATTACAGGATCTGATGAACAAAGCATGAAGATGAGTATACAAAAATCTTTCAACAATACAGTAAATAAAGTAATAATTAATTACTTTGATAAATCTTTCTACTCATTCAATTCTGACCTTTTGTACATCATCAAATTTCATCACTCCACTATGTCTTCAGCTGTGTAGACCCTAAGCTTTGGAATTCCATCCCTAATTGTCTCTCTGTCTCTCTCCTTTTAAAACACTCATTATAATCTCACAGTTTGGTTAAGTTTTTGATCCATTTGTCCTCATATCTGATAGCTTGGTGCTTAATTTTGCCTGGGAAATTTTACTATGTTGAAAGTGTTATATCAATGCAGACTGTTGTTACAATGACATGGCACTTTGAGGAAAGCCATATGACACTCAGATAAAACTATGGTGCATGTTTTGTGGATCATACAACCTACTCCATTTCCTATGTTTCTTATACCAGTTAGCCTTCCTACTTGCAGCAACTAAACTCAACAGACACAATCCTGCATAATTGTACAAAGCCAGAAGTTCTTATAACAGTGCCTGTAGTAAGACTGTCTGACTCTGCGGAAGCAATTGATGCCTTCTGGAAAAATGCAGAAAGAAAGGATAGAGGGAGGAAGCAATGATATAGCACCAAGTGAACGAGGAAGTTAAAATGCAGAAAACAGGCAGAAGGAATCAGGAGTCAAGAAGTAACTGCTAAGGCAACTTTTTTAATATCTGATTCAATTAACCAATTCTGAAAACTGATGGTTTTGACTGGTTTAAAAATAGGCACTGTGATGGCGAGTAACGGAACAAGTGTTATCCAATAAAAGGGATTAGATGATATACCGTGTAGAATACCAAATATGCAGGAGTGCTTTATAGGCTGGAATATGATTGAGCTGTTCAGATAGTTTATGCTGAATAATAGAGAACTGGTCATGAGTTACAGACTGGAATGAATTAGGATGTGTAGATGGTTTATATATCGAATAATAGATACCATGAGCAAGAATAGACTGGAATCTGATTGGAGGGTTAGTTTGGTTTATATATAGAATAAAGTATGTTTTGGAATGAATTACAAGCTGGAATCTAATCAAAATGCTCGGATGCTTTATTTATAGCATAGATTGTGTCACCTGAACCTCTTGATGTGATTGCACCCTTGTTTGCCCTGGGTGATTTTCTTCCAGGTATAAAGTAAACCTCGCTGAAAACTCAGCTACAGACAGAAGTATTCATTTGAGTCTTTATAATAAAGCTTTAAAACCTCACACTCCTCTGGACAAAAGCAACACTCAGCAAATGCTGTTTTAAGAGGGGTGGTAAGAGCCACTATAACTCCCCAGTAAACCTGTTACAATCGCCAGGAGCTCTATTTATTTTACAGGAGTGAATGATTTCTCTCCTCCCCAGTGGAGAGATAATTCACACAAGTGAAAAATAAAAATGGAAATAGGTGCGAGTGAGTTATAGCCTGACAGTGCAGTCTGTACCCAGCATTCTAACATTCATCAGTAGGCATCAGTGAGGTCTGAGCATACTAGACTCTGCATCTCATTGAATACTCCCAGTCAGACTGTACTTTGAGATGATTATCTGAGCAACTTTGAAAATGACATTGCTGCGCACTCAAAACCAAACGGACTCACTGCTTAAGAGAGGAGAGGCATCTCAACATTAGGGCATCATGCTGCAACCTATCAACACATTGCCCTAGATATTGGTCCTTGAAGGGACCCGTCAGGGTACAAGAAGACTGTGCATGCTCCTGGCTGGGAATGAATTGCCTGCCATTAGTAGGGACAAGATAAGGGAGTCCTTCAATCATGTTTGAAGGAGCTGTATGAGGCACAATGCATATTCACATAAATGGGCCTGACATGCACTTTTACTCTCATCCTTCACATCAACTCTGCTCCCACCTTCACAGTAATTTACCCTCTCCTCCCAGTCTGAATGACAAAGTTTCAGGCTGCTGTGATGCTGGCAGTGGTTATTGAGAATGATGTTGAAGATCTGGAGAGATCATCCCTCATGTGCCCGACATTTGCCAAAGCCCAATTTCCAAATTATTGAAGCCAAAATTCATGCCGGTGCAAATTATCTTTTGTTAGTCATACAAAAGGACTTTACTGGTGGTAGAACTGGGAATGAATAATAGACTGGAGGCAATTAGGGATGGTGGCATTCAGTGACACCTTATCCCATGTACAACTGTAAAACAAGTCTAGACAAATGATTTAGTTTGTTTCTACATAAATAATGGGATATTCTGACAATGAGTTTCCAATGAAGAGGTAATACAGTGATTGTGTTGGCTGCCATAAATGCTTGTGCCTCATTCTTCCTGTTGATGATGGCTCACATAATCCTTCACTTATCGTCTCAAGTATCTATGATTCCCTATTTTGATCTCTTTTTAATGTCACAGATACATAATTGATTGGTATGGTGTTGAGATGTTTGCAGTGTGTTATAGAGTCATAGAAATGTACCGCACGGAAACAGACCCTTCGGTCCAACACGTCCATGCCGGCCAGATATCCCAACCCAATCTAGTCCTACCTGCCAACACCTGGCCCATATCCCTCCAGACCCTGTTCATATACCCATCCAGATGCCTTTTAAATGTTGCAATTGTACAAGTCTTCCCCCACTTCCTCTGGCAGCTCATTCCACACACCACCACCCTCTGCATGAAAAAGTTACCCCTTCGGTCTGTTTTATATCTTTCCTCTCTCACCATAAACCTAAGCCCTCTAGTTCTGGAGTCCCTCACCCAAGGGAAAAGACCTTGTCTATTTATCCTATCCATGCTCGTCATGATTTTATAAACCTCTGAGGTCACCCCTCAGCCTCCGATGCTCCAGGGAAAACAGCCCCAGCCTATTCAAGTCTTTGTGGTATTAACAGAATTGACAGATATGGAGCCAACTGTCCAATATATGTATTAATAACATGCCTGAAAATGCTATTGTGGGGGAAAAGGAAATACGAACATGCATTTGATCAGATTACTTACAGTGTGGACACAGGCCCTTCGGCCCAACAAGTCCACACGGAAGCGCAACTCACCCAGACTCATTCCCCTACATTTACCCAACACTACAGGTAATTTAGCATGGCCAATTCACCTAACCTGCACATTTTTGGACTGTGGGAGGAAACCGGAGCACCCGGAGGAAACCCACGCAGACACGGGGAGAATGTGCAAACTCCACACATACAGTCGCCTGAGGTGGGAATTGAACCCGGGTCTCTGGCGCTGTGAGGCAGCAGTGCTAACCACTGTGCCACGATGCTGCACATTTACAGGGCATTTGAGGACCACCAGATGTTCTAAAGCACTTTACAGTTAATCAAGTATTTTTCTGAATTGCAGTTATATAGGAAATGTGAGCTAATATGCACACAGCAAGACACTGTAAACAGGAATGTGATAATAAACAACCTGTTTTTAATTATGTCAATTGAGGAATAAATATTGGTGAGGATATGGAAGATATCCACCCACTGCCCTTCTTCTAGGTAGTGCCACATGTCTTATCAGCTGAGAGAACAGACAGCATTTGTAAATGTGTATGCATCCCTCAGTGAAGCAGCAGGGTGACAGTCCATATATTTGTGCTCAAGACATGGAGTGTGAATTGATGAATCCAGACCTTCATAAAACGGACATCAGAGCCACAAATGACACATGGATAAGCAACTTGTTAAGCTTACAAAGAGAAGAGGTCCAAGGATTGCTGTTTAGAAAATTCCAGCGGAAACATGCTGCTTTGTCCAAGTAGTAAGAGTTGAACTACAACGTAATATGTTAGCAATGCTAACAGCACACAGATTTGGAAATTAAGAGGAGATATTGGAGGAGCATTGTATAGCAAATGTCAAATGAAACAGATATGATATAGAATGTTGGTGCTACAAAACCACGATCATGGAAGTTCTAATTCACGATTAGATGAGGGTTGTGACAGACACAAACCAGACCAAAGTTGCAGAGGAGCTGACAGGTGAATGCATATTTAATAATTTTCAAGGGAAAGGGAGAGCTGGGATGCAATGACAGTTGGAGAGGACAAAGGCAAGGATGGATTGAATTGGTAGTCTGATAATTCAATGCTTTTGGATGCCTGTTGAAAGTTGTCCGAGCGTAGGAAGTATACAGGGACACAAGTATCCCTGCTGTCCTGTCAACTATTATGTTATTCTTGATTTGTGATCATGGTCGGTAAATCTGCTTAAATGATTAGTTTTTTCAGCTAAACTGTTCTTCCTATAAAAGATTTTATAACCTCTGATTGCACTAGGGTCTGAGGATTGTAACTGACATATTGCTGACTGCATAATGTAAGATACTTAAACCTTGGCTTTCCACATTCTAATATTGGATTCACTCCCATTTCATGCTGAAAGTGTTTAATCCCCACCTCGTTTATAGCAGGTGTTGACTCACTCTCAGTTTGTGTGGAGTTATTTGATGAGCTCCCAGCCAATTCCCATTCCTCCAGCTCTAGCCAAGATCATGCCAAGATGCTCGATTCATCCCCAACAATGCCAAGGTTTATGACTAAATTCCAGCTCATGCCAGCATGCTGGCTTCAGTGTCCACTCACTGGAGGATGCTTGCTGAATTCCCAATTTATGCCAAAGTGTTTTGCCCTCTCTTGGCCAATGCCAGGGTGGCTGTCCCTCTTCCAGGTCACATTTGCTCATTCAAATGCCCGAGAGTGGAAGAATTTTATGAAGTTATCCCACATTATGAAATGTAACGTGATTCCTGTTGAGGTACCTGTCCTGAGCTGCCGAGGTCCTTATCTACATGATGGCATATTATTTAGTATCTTATAGCGTGCAATACAGCTCCAAGATTTACAGATTCCTGAAATTAAGCCGTAATATGTTATTGAGAGGCAACTTTCCCATGGGAAACTACCATAAAAATGAAGCTGCCTTTTCAACACTGTGCTGGCTCTTGTATCTCTTTGTGCAGGTAAGTGTGCTGGCATGTTGTACTCATGCTGGGTGTCAATTTCCCACAATCTTTATCTGCTTATCAGAGGCAATATAAAGTATTTTGCAAACATAGTGTAGTCCTTGTTAAGTATCTACCTGATCTTCTATAATGTTTTACACAATTATCAAGGCACATACTTAAGCAGAGTAGATAGTACTATACAAACATCAATTTATTAGATGATCTGCATATTAGTGGCCATTTATATTACTAGGAACATGACAGATTTGCTATGTCTGAGCAGTGAGTTCTCAAGGCTGCCCTCACATAAAGAATTCAACATTGACTTTATATGACACTGAACTCTGTTGTTCTGTAATTTAGCTGAGCAAATGCCAATGGAAAGCAAAAAGTACAATATACAGTGTTTTAACAGGTAAGCATTTATTTAGAGAATGGTACACAAATAAAACCCCATAAACCAAGCTTTTCTTTTTGTTAGATTTGCTAACCATAATTCTCACTGAAAAAAGACATTGAATTCTTATCAAATGACATTGTTTATCTCCATTTCTTCTATGGTCACAGAATTCTACAATGACAATGTTTCTACTGTATCTTAGATTTAGAAAATATTCGACTCCCTGCCAAAGGAGAGGAAAGGAGATGGGCTCTTCAGTCTTTACATAGGGATGGTTACAAATGATTGAGAAAGCATTTTTAGAAGGCTTTTGAACATAAAAAAGAGAGCAATAGGGGGATTAGATAGAAATATCAGTAGGGCAAGGGTGAGATGGACTGAAGGAGGAGAGACATTGTGGACAGAGTCAATGTGTATGAGTGAGCATCAGGGAATATAAGATCGATCACTCAAGATAAAAGAATTCCCTTGACCTATCCACTTGTGCCTAATCTTCTAACTTTTAAATTGAACCAATTAGGATGTGAAACTTTAGCTGTAATAAAAAATGTCCAATAATTTCGAAACCAGATCTACACATTGTACTCCAAATTTAATCTATTCAATGACCCAGCATCTACTGCTCTCTGGGGAGGAGAATTCCACAGATCAATGGAGCAAATCTGTAGTCAAGTCAACGTGTAAACATACAAGACGTAAATCTAATGAATAAATATGCAATGGTTAAATACATGGGAAATCATATTTTACTAATATAATCCCTTTGCATCACACATCTCAGTAAAATCTCTTTTTATTGCTTCTACAGCATGTTACACAGA
Source organism: Chiloscyllium plagiosum (assembly GCF_037043375.1). Taxonomy (NCBI): domain Eukaryota; kingdom Metazoa; phylum Chordata; class Chondrichthyes; order Orectolobiformes; family Hemiscylliidae; genus Chiloscyllium; species Chiloscyllium plagiosum. The sequence continues at coordinate 24,536,767 of NW_028270162.1, read as the reverse complement.
ATAGTGTAATTTAAAATTAATCAAATGGATGTTATATTGTGATCATAGTCCAGGAATAACTGATTTTCAATGAGTATGACCAACTGGAAAATCATCTATAGTGTGAAACTCAAATCACTTGAGTGGAAAACAAGCCATTTAATCCTGAGCCATGATTGTAATAGTCTTTCTTTCTCTGTGATCCACAGCCTCTGATGTTTAATTAAATTGCCCAGATTCCTTGTTAAGTGTTGGCATGCATGGAACAGCATTGCCTTTTACAAAGATTGAGGTCTCACCAATGTGATGGTTTTAATGATATATCAATTTGATTTTAAACATTTAGAGTTGTTCTGTTAGGTGTTAGTGTTTCAAATCACTGGTAGATCCAGAAGAAACAGCCAGTCCTCACAACAAAGTTTGGAAGCACATGTTCAATTGATGAAAAACCATGAAAATTATTAGAGGATTACTTGAGCATTATTGTTGGCAAATTGGAGGAAAGAGATTTATAATAACAGCTGTACTATGATGAGTCAACTTAAGCTTGTTTCAGTGGCATAGATGTTCTCCATCTAAACAGGTACACCTTGAGATATTTTAGAGTTCAGGAAGGTGCTTGTATGGGTTCTTGCATTGTAGTGGTAATGTCCCTATCTCGAGGCCAGTATGCCTAGCCTCAAGTCCCACCTGCTCCAGAGGTGTGTAATAACATTTCTGAGCCAGTTGATGAGGAAATACCTAGTAGGTATGTGAAGATTGACAGATAATGATAAATTTCTGGTTCCTTTGCCAGGCTAAAACTGACAGGAAATGACTAGATTTTCTTATGTATTTTCATGTGCTTCATGTCTGGAAGAAAATAGGTTACTGGAGATAAGGGTTTTCCACTGAATAGTTGATTTTCTTGATGATACAATTTTGGATAATAGGAATTCAATGATATAAAAGCAATATCTTACCACGATCATGTTCAATTCAAAACCTGTCCACAAGTCAAGAGTGTGATCATACTCCCCATTTGCCTGGATGGGTGCAGCTCCAATAACATTCAAGAAACTTGATACTATCCAGGACAAAGCAGTTCACTTGATAGGCACCTCAACTGCAAATATTCATTCCCTCCACCATCGATGATCATTAGATCTAATGTGTACCAACTACAAGATGCACCACAGAAATTCACCAAGCCTTCTTCAACAGCACCTTCCAAACACTTCCATCTACATAGAAAAGGGTAGCCGATACATAGAACACCAGCTCCTGCAAATTCCCCTCCAAGCCACTTATCATCCTGACTTGGAAATCACCTTCACTGGATCTAAATTCTAGAACTCCATCAACAAAAATATTGTTAAGCACACCTACACCAAACAAAGTGCAGTGGGTCAGAAGACATCACAAAACCATCTTACTAGGAGCATCTCATGTTAGACAATAAATGCTGAGTGAGCTAGTGATGTCCATCTCCCCAAAATGAATAAAAGAAACTAATTGCTTGATCTGGGCAAACCACCTTCTCTGTCAAAGTGGTAACTCAGTTATTGTTCCTACCAATTACCAGATGAAATTTCAAAGCAAAATCTGAAAAAGGTGACATTAAAGTTAGCTTTTAGTTCTGGTTTCCTTTTTTTTCTTTTATCTGACTGCCTTTCTCCATGCTCAGCTTCAGACCCCTAAGTATCTCAGCCAAGTAACATTCTTCTCAGATGCAGCTGAGGGGCAAGTGTCATTTGGATATTTGGTTATCTCTACTTTCGCTTGACTCATAACACAGTTGTGACAGGAGATTCCCAGGATGAAATGCTTTTGGAATGACCTCAAAAGCTCCCTGAAAGGATCACATTCCTTACTGACTCATAGGAGCTCCTGGCTTTATGACCCAACAAAATGGAGAAGGTTCATTTGGGAAGGCAAAAAAAAATAAGAAGACATCATTGGAAAAAATGCAAAGGTAAAATGGGATAGAAAGATTGCAAAAAAACTCTAAACACCTCATTTTCTTGCTTTCAAGTGCACATGCTTGGGTTAGAGTTTTAGATCCTATAATGGACATTTCAGCTATCTCAGAACTCCTCCATACACTGTGGAAGCAAGTCATTTTTTTCTCGAGTAATTGCCTAGGAACAGAGAGGAAGAATATTTGATCACAAAAGCATCCCAGTCAAGCTCAACTCTGTTCTTAATAGATGCCACATACACAGACATCTTTCCAATAAAATATCCTGTTGTTAGTGAGCAGCGGGCAGGAACCTTGGCTAATATTCTTTCTCCCTTACTTTAGCACTGAGTCCAACTGTAGCAGCCTAACTGCAGCCCAGATGAGATCAATATAATTCAAGTCTGCTCTCGCACATTTGCACACAGGTCATTATCTTGATCAACTTAAACATAAAAAGTAACTACAGATGTTTTTATTTCTGGTCTCCAAAATATTTATAAAATATAAAGATGAAAGGCTGATAGTATTCATGAAATGAATGTCGCCAGTACATATTAATCATGAAGACTCACATAATAGCAAGCACGTAAGAACTATTATTGCAATAGTTGAATTAATTTTAAAATGCAAAATATCCAAAAAGAAATCAGCATTACTTGAAAGCAGAACTGGCCCTTTTTTTTCTCTGCAGTACATTTTTTCCATGATTCAAGCTCACTGGGAAAATAAATTAACAAATGTTTCCCAGATGAGCTCTGGGCAAACAAACAAAATTAAAAAAAAGGATAAGACATTCATTGCCAAGACACAGAGATGGGAAAAATTTGGATCGCTGTAAGAGAGCAGTGTCAACAGATGGAAGCATTCGCTTTGTAGAGAGAGTGCCGCTGGGTGCACAGATGGTAATTAAGGGATGTATGTAAATAACCAACCCTTGAGGAAGCAAACTAAAATACACTGCTGAACCTGCCCAGTGTATGATCCCGCCCATTGTGGCCCCCTCACACCTTAGGTCCTCCAGCAAGAACTATTCAGATGCTGAGCTTATCCTGTGTAATGTTTGGTGTGAGCGTCACCTAATAAAGGGCAGCGATCTTACACCTTGTTTTATTTAATAACTTCATCTCAAAGGCTTCTAATGAATATACACAGTGGGGGGCCTTGTTTTCCTCTTTGCTGTCAAGTGTAGATGCAAGCCGAGTACGACTGCTAAGGCTGCAGCGTTCTGCCTAAAGATGTTAAAGCTAGTCGCAATTTGTTCATGCTTTGTGGTTTGGAACTGTCTGAAACAGGGCGGTGGAGTGACAGGCTGCCCTGGGACTGACTGAGGTAAGGGGATGGGAGTGACAGGCCGCCCTGGAAGTGACTGAAGGAAAGGGATGGGAGTGATGGACAGCCCAATGGCTGAAACTGACGAACATGAGCAATGGGCAGATCAGGTACAGACTGAGGAAAGAGACTGGAATGGTAGACATCTCATGGGCAAATGGAAGAGAGGAGATTGGAGTAAACACGTCCCTGAACTGTCTGAAGAATTGATTACATTAGCCTGCATCTAAACCATGCATTTTCTGACTTGGAGGAGAAAGCTTAATATTAACAGTAGATACTTAAATCAGGGTGTGTTTAGTTACCCCATAGTGCTATGTGTCAACTGGAAAGAACACAAATATAAGGTAGGAGCCACTCCTGTGAATGGAAATAGGAATCTATTGACTAGCCAGGTATTCAGTCATCAAAATCAGAATTGGAAGAAAGAGAAAGAACAGCAGAAAGACAACCATGAGCTCTTGCAGGACTTTTTTCAAAGTTCCTGTAACAGCCACAATGAGAGGGGCCAGACACTGAATGCAGTGTTCCAAATGCAGTCTAGCTAAAGACTTGTATAGATAGTATGTTTTGTTTTATCTTGTGTGGTTTTATTTATGGAAGATAATAGTCTGTTTGCTTTGGCTAAGATTTCTCCACATTGGTCATGAATCTTTGGACAGCTATGTGCAAGATCCATTTCTCTCTCAACTGATCTTAAATCAGTACCACATAGCAAATAAGCACGGTTTAACCATGGGTGATTTGGTGATGGAAAAGAAACATTCAGTTGTCTGTAAGAGCACTTCTCCACATCAAAAAAAAAATGACAGGAAAAAAAGCTCATTTTGTACTGATCTTGCCCAGCTTGCATATTTTGGTTAAAGATCATTTGTCAGAGTTTGTCCCAGACACCCAGCACAATAACAATCGATGTTCAGGAGACCGAAGTCACAAAACCCTGACAGTGTGGATGCAGGCCATTCAGCCTATTGAGTCCACACCAACTGTCCAAAGAGCATCCCACCCAGACCCACCATATCCCTGTAACCCTGCATTCCCCATGGCTAATCCACCTATTCTAATCTTTGGACTGTGAGAGGAAACCAGTGCACCCAGATGAAACCCACTCGGACGCAAGGAGACTGTGCAAACCTTACACAGACAGTTGCCTGAGGGTGGTATCAAACCTGGGTCTCTGGCACTGTGAGGCAGCATTGATAACTACTGAGCCATTGTGCCACCCTGTCTATCTGAGTTTTGTATCATCTTCCAACCTGTAGACTATTACCTCAGCACCTAGAACTCAGTCATTTATGAAAATAATAAAAAGCAAAAATCCCAATTGTGCTTTTATTATGCTAAAAGCAAGAAATGATACATGAATTATGCAAATTAGAACTACTTAATATATTAAGTTAGCACTATATAAGAAAAACACTGCTGTATCATTCTGTAGTACATTTATGTATTACAGAATTACTGATGCACGCTGATGGCTGAAATTGTCTTTTGTCTCACGTTCGTCATGTTTCACAGTGAAACATGTTCTCCAGAAATAAGAGGCTGCAAAATAAAATGTTATAGAAGTTAAAACAGGTGACAAGAAATAGCGAGACCAGAGAAATAGATTGAAAATGATAAAACCATAAGCATTTTCTGGAATAGGAAAAGGCCATTAAACCCAATAAGCTCATGAAACTTTAACAAATCAGCCCCAGTTTTCTCAGTGTACTTACTCACTTTTACCTAAAGACATGTATCTACTTGCCTATATTATACTGCATGTTTCAATAACCTAAAGCAACAGGCCAGGAAATCCATTCCAAAGTCAAACAAGGGCCAATTCAAATGTGATTTCATTCCAAGTCCCGGCAAATGACATCTTCGGTGTTAGTCATGGATCCGCACAGGGAGCAGTTCTGTCTCTCCAGTTCAGAAGAGATTAACTAAGTTACATCAAAACTGGGAAGAGTTGTGAATTAACCAATAACCCTTTTCCAACTAATTTGTAGAATTTGCTGGAATAGGAGACGGACTATCCTGGGAGACTCAGTGCGACCCAATCAATGCCACAGCAGCTGGTTTGATTTCTGACTTTAGCTTCTAGCCTTAATGAATCCTCTGCTTTCAATGAGTAGAGTCTCGTGATGTATAGTTCCTGCGGTGGTTACTACCCACAAGACCTTTAATACTTGAACTGTTGCAATGACTCTGGCTTGAATGGAATAAATAATTACACTGGCAAAGATATAGGATTGGGAAATTGTCTAATTAATTTTATTTGAACTTTTTCAAAATCACAAGGATATGAACAGCACACTGAAAAATGATGAACAGGATAATACATGACCCATTAGAAGAAAGCCAAAGCTTACAGGCTAATTTCTTCCAATTCGGTTGTGCCTTCATTTTTAAATGCCCTACAGTGACTTAATCCTGCCAATCCAATTCATGTTTTACTTTTTTAGACTATAAATTGACAGGTCTCTTTGGATCCAACTCCCAGCCTTTCTTTTAACTATGAGGTCAAAGGTTTGTCCACAAAATTGAATTTTCCACACAATCTCCAGCCATGCCCTTCAATTTCTTTAATCCAATCCACATAAAAAAAAACTTTTGTCTTTCACCCAAGCATCCCCACAAAAATGCTGGCATTTCTCTTCAGCTCTGCTTTAACTCAGCCAGGAGAACAAAAGAGTTATATATTCATTGAGCAACTCTCACAATGACCTAGACCCTGTTCACACCTGGATCATTGATCTGATGCTCAGGGAAAAGAAGTAACCTCAAATGTGTTGGTCAACATCTGGCAGCACATTGAAGGTCAAAGGACAAAACTTTCTTATACCCTTCTGTGCATGTGTTGGGAACCTTTGGCAAACAAAAATTGTTTGCTCCGTGCATGGCCAGCTGTCTGAGTGGTCAAAGGTGGTCTCATATGACAACCAACCATCCAACATGGTTAATAAGCATCACCTCTATAGATCCTTCACACCATTGTACTCTCCTGACCACAATACTGACCCCATTAAACCAGAAGAAGCTTCAAGTTGTCATTAATGAGCCTCATTCTATCAGTGGTTTGATCATTGTAAGGATTCATGTTGCTGGAAAGTTTTCTGACTTTTAGAAGTACAGGCTTTTACTCCTTTAATTGCCTATACCCAGTTTTAGTGCATTTTTGTTTACATGCTTTCACAGATGAGTTGACCATTATTATAACTATTTTACTTAACCCTTCTTTTCCCATTAAGATCAACCTGGCAAGCTCACAGTAGCCAATCTGACTAAATATACATTCCCATAATATAACAATCATAATATATAGATAAAAATAAATCAGTTACATCTGCAAATCAGGCTTTTCAAATGACAGGACTTACGGGGGGGAATGAGTTACCTGTAAACTAAAATGCTTGTGATAATGAGAATAGAAAATAGGTCAAATGTTTGTTTTATGTGTACCTTTGTCTTTAAGAGACTTTGCCATGTGTTCCAGCTGCCTGACTGTTAGTCTGCTTTGAGCATGCAAGCTGCACTGGCAGAAATTGGTTGGTCTGTTGTAATGTCTGCTTCATAATTTATAATATATTTCACCATTTTAAATAAACTAACCCACAGAGTGAATCAATCCTTGATGGATGAATGATTGATTATTAGATCATTATGACTAACAATGGTGGAGCAAGCTGGATGGCCTTAATGGCCTAATTCTGCCCTTATGTCTTATGGTCTAACAATGTTCACATGAGAATGTGCTCACTTCCAATCAAGGAAGCTGTTGAACACATTTTTATCGCATCCTCCTATTTCTGCATTGGTGGTTCCGAAAGGCTTTATGGAGGTAAGACTTAGATGTTGAAATTTGGTCATTTTTCTTTTATTTCTTTTATTTTCTTTTACTTCCGCTGTCGTTTTGTTTTGTGATTCTGGTTTGCTAACTAAGATGGTGCTGGAGAATGGAAACTTTGTACACTTTTCACTGTACTCATGTATTCCTATGCTTAAATACACATGACAATACATTTCTAATTCTGTTTTACTTCCTTCAACTTACAGCACTTCTTTCTTCTTTGTTTATAGGATGTGCCCACCACTAGCAGCACTTATTGCACAATTCTAAACACCTTTAAGAAAATGATGATCAGCATCTCTGATCCTCTGTACCTTAGAAGTTTTACACTATCACCACCACAAGACAAGAAGTTGTGGTGCAATGGTAGTGTCCCAAACTTTGATTTAGGCAGCCTGAGTTCAGGTGTCATCAGCTCCAGAGTTCTGTCATAACATATTTGAAAATATCTAAAACTTCAATGTAGCACATTCAAGGGATTTCTAGGCCATTACAGAGGGCTAAGTTAGAAGTCACGCAAAGCCAGGTTATAATCCAACAGGTTTATTTGAAATCACAAGCTTTCAGAGCTCTGCTCCTTCATCAGTTCACCATTTTAAATAAACTAACCTACAGAGGAAGAGCACTCCAAAAGAGTCATGGAGATGTATAACACAGAAACAGACCCTTCGGTCCAACCCGTTCATGCCGACCAGATATCCCAACCCAATTGAGTCCCACCTGCCAGCACTCAGCCCATATCCCTCCAAGCCCTTCCTATTCATATACCCATCCAAATGCCTTTTAAATGTTGCAATCGTACTAGCCTCCACCACTTTCTCTGGCAGACCATTCCATATGTACCACTCTCTGCGTGAAACCATTGCCCCTTAGGTCTCTTTTATACCTTGCCCCTCTGACCCTAAACCTATGCCCTCCACTTCTGGACTCCCCCACCCCAGGGAAGAGACTTTGTCTGTTTATCCTAGCCGTGCCCTGCTTGTGATTTCAAATAAGCCTGTCAGACTATAACCTGATGTTGTCTGACTTCTGACTCTGTCCACCCCAGTCCAACACTGGCACCTCCACATCATTACAAAGGGTTGTTAAAGTAAACCACATTATTGTGAATCTGGCAAATCAGCCAGACCAGTTGAGGGTAGCAGATTCCCTTAAGGATGTTACTGATCCAGGTGGATTTTTGTTGTAACATAGTAACTGCATAATCGTCATTATTATAATTAACCTTTTTATACCAGTTTTATTTGATTAAAATCTCATTCACCAATAAAGCTGGTGGACTATAACCTGGTGCCATGTGACTTCTGATTAGTGGGGTAGGACACAAATTTAACATAGCTATCAAGAAACCTTGGCAAGTCACATTCCATCACAGAATCACAGTGTTATTCCAAGTGGAAGAGGCCACTCAACCCATTGTGTCTACACCAGCTTTCACATCGTGACATGCTCCTGGTCTTCCCCCCCAAAAAGCCTGCATGTTGTTTCTTTTCAAATTAAAGTCCAATCCCCTTTTGAATGCTTCAATTGAACTGAGCTCCATCACACTCAGCCAGAGCATTCTAGACTTTGACCATTTGTTGCGTGAAAAAGTTATTTTGTTCCCTTCAGAGAAGAGAAGGCACTCAAAATCATGAGGATTTTGAACAGAACAGACAGGGAGAAATTGCCCACACTTGCTGGAAAAATCAAAAACCAGGGAGTACATATCCAAGATAATTGGCAAACAAACCATGGCAACAGGAGGAAAAGCTTTTTTCTCACATCCAGTGATTTAGATCTAAAATGCATTTAAATCCCCCAGCTGCCATCATGAGATTAGATTACTTACAGTGTGGAAACAGGCCCTTTGGCCCAACAAGTCCACACCAGCCCTCCGAAGAGCAACCCACCCCCCCCCCACACCTAAAATTATGGGCAATTTAGCGTGCCCAATTCACCTGGCCTACACATCTTTGGACTGTGGGAGGAAAGCGGAGCAAACCCATGCAGACACGGGGAGAACGTGCAAACTCCACACAGACAGCCGCCCAAGGCAGGAATTGAACCCAGGTCTCTGCCGCTGTGAGGCAGCAGTGCTAATCACTGCGCCACCGTGCCACCTGACGATTTGAAAGATTCTCTCCAAGAGATGGGACACTGGGTTGAAAGTCCAAGAATATCCTCATCTCCTCCCATTGTATCAGTGATTCGTGTCTTGAACAAGTCTGAGGCTTTTGCTACATGGCTCAAGACTATTTGAAGCATTGATCATCCTGCATGATCCTGGCATGTTTTAAACTGTCTCCTTATCTCTTTTAATCTATCGTCTTTGATCTGGTGTCTTGTTTTACTTTTGAAGTCATGCTCTAGATTAACTTTACCTACATTATTGAAAATTTCGTTTGCTGCTATAAAACAGCTTTAATATGTAGAAGAACATTTTAACATAACGCACATGGCAGGACTTTAAAGCAATTGGAGTAAGTCTCATTTCCATATCCTGCCCAATTTTATTATTGAAGAAAATCAATGAGTCGTAAAACAATAACTGATTCATTCACATCAGTCACCTGCTGGATGAGTTAACTTAAAATTACACTCCTCAACACCGTTACCACCTCTCAAGGACAAAGCATTAGTTTTTGCAATCTTTCTAAAGGAAAAGGGTAAAAAAAGGAGAGTGGCAGGATTAGACAGTCTGATGAAGAAGAGAGAAGTGAACACTAAGAAGAAGGTCAATTTATTTACCAAACGGTTTACCTGCTCACAGTGCTCGGTTGGGTCTGAAAACAAAAATTGCTGGAGATCATAGTGGGTCAGGCAATATCCATGGCGATAGAGCTAATTAACATTTCGAGTTGAGGTGACTCTTCAACAGAGCTGAAATGAAGTGTGGAGTGGGCCGCATTTTTGAGTTTAACACCTTCAAATTGTGAAATCTATTCATTTCACTCCTTTTAGCTTTGCTTATTACATACTCTGTCACCCTCTCTCCCTTTTCCCCACCACAGTGGAACTGTTTTCCCAGTCTGGCAGTTAGACACACCGTTGTTCTGCCATTCTCACATTCCGAACACTTAATCTGAACTATCAACATCCTTTCTCCAAAACCCCCTTCCCACCATTTGCATAAATGCTGCACCCTCCACACTTCACGGCAGCTTTGATGAAGAGTCAACTCGACTCAAAACATGAGCTTGCTTTCTCTCCATGGATGCTGTCTGATCCGCTGTGATCTCCAGCATTTTTTGTTTTCAGTTCAGATTCCAGCATCTGCAGTAATTTGCTCCCAAGTTGATTGGTTCTGTCCCTCAGAATAGGTGCAAATTCAAAGAGAAAAGACATACTTAACATCTTTGCTACTTCACTTTAGGCATGAATGTGACGACACAGAAGGGAGTGTAGAAGCAAGTTAAGATGCTATCGAGTGTGAGAAACTTCATGTGTGAAAATTGATTAGAGAAATTAAGGGAGAGCTGTCAGGAAACCTGATTGGGGTGTTTGGAGTCATTGGTAGTTTGGACAGTATCAACAGGCAATGAACTCCCAAGGCACTGAGATTTGGGGGGCACAGCTTTAATGTAATTGGCAATTTCCTTTCAAAAGCCGCAATTGATCAAGTATCAGCCACACTTTCCAGCAGTGCATTTTAGACCTAAATCACTTAGAGTCATAGAGTCATCGAGATGTACAGCATGGAAACAGACCCTTCGGTCCAACCCGTCCATGCCGACCAGATATCCCAACCCAATCTAGTCCCACCTGCCAGCACCCGGCCCATATCCCTCCAAACTCTTCCTATTCATATACCCATCCAAATGCCTCTTAAATGTTGCAATTGTACCAGCCTCCACCACATCCTCTGGCAGCTCATTCCATACACGTACCACCCTCTGCGTGAAAAAGTTGCCCCTTAGTCTCTTTTATATCTTTCCTCTCTCACCCTAAACCCATGCCCTCTAGTTCTGGACATTCCGACCCCAGGATAAATTGACAAAGTCTTTTCCCTATCCATGCCCCTCATAATTTTGTAAACCTCTTTCAGGTCACCCCTCAGCCTCCAACGCTCCAGGAAAAACAGCCCCAGCCTGTTCAACCTATCCCTAGAGCTCAAGTCCTCCAACACTGGCAACATCCTTGTAAATCTTTTCTGAACCCTTTCAAGTTTCACAACATCTTTCCGATAGGAAGGAGACCAAAACTGCACGCAATATTCCAACAGTGGCCTAACCAATGTCCTGTACAGCCGCAACATGACCTCCCAACTCCTGTACTCAATACTCTGACCAATAAAGGAAAGCATACCAACACCTTCTTCACTATCCTATCTACGTGCAACTTCACTTTCAAGGAGCTATGAACCTGCTCTCCAAGGTCTCTTTGTTCAGCAACCCTCCCTAGGACCTTACCATGAAGTGTATAAGTCCTGCTAAGATTTGCTTTCCCAAAATGCAGCACCTCACATTTATCTGAATTAAACTTGATATGGGGAAAAAGCTTTTCCTCCTGCTGCCACGGTTTTGTTTGCCAATTATCTTGGATATGCACTCTCTGGTTTTTGACCTTTCCAGCAGGTGTGGGCAATTTCTCCCTGTCTGTTCAGTTCAAGATCCTTATGATTTTGAATGCCTTCTCTTCTCTGAAGGGAACAAAATAACTTTTTCACGGAGCAAATGGTCGAAGTCTGGAATGCTCTGGCTGAGTGCGGTGGAGATCAGTTCAACTGAAGCATTCAAAAGGGGATTGGACTTTAATTTGAAAAGAAACAACATGCAGGCTTTTTTTGGGGGGAGGGGAAAGACCAGGAATATGACATTACATGAAAACTGGTGCAGACACAATGAGTTGAGTGGCCTTCGTCCACTTGGAATAACACTGTGATTCTGTGATGGAATGTGACTTGCCAAGGTTTCTCAATAGCTGGATTAAGTTTGTGTCTTACCCCACTAATCAGAAGTCACATGGCACCAGGTTATAGTACACTAGCTTTATTTAAATTCACGAACAGTCTGAGCACTGCTCCTTCATCAGGCACCTACTCCTGTAGGCAACAGTTTACCATCATCAGCAGCTTTCATGTTGAAGGGAAATATCTACCTGTTCTTCCCTCCCATTCTCTCACCACCGAACCACATGTACATGATGTATAGTTGGAAAGAAGGGAGAAAGTGGTGCAGGAAATTGATCAAAAGAATGCTGTTATCTCAACTTGATTTGGAACTAAATAAAAATGAATTTGATGAATTTTGTATAAACACTTGGGTTCAAGGGAAGGTACTACATTATTGTTTCCAGGCTAGATTGTATGATATTGTTGTCAACATTAGTGAAGTCCTGCAAAGAAATAGCTGAGCTGCATATAAACCTCCATCTTGCAAGATGCCCATTTCGAAACTGACGATATCATTTTGGACAATACCACATTTATGACAAATCATGGTCCAACCATGATTTCACATAGCACGCCGCAGAGTGAGAAGTTGATTACTGTATCAGGTCCTGTTTGTATTGCTTTGCAGAATTGAGAGTGCGGCGCTGGAAAAGCGCAGCAGGTCAGGCAGCATCCGAGGAGCAGGAGAATTGATGTTTCGGGCATAAGCCCTTCAGGAATGCTGATAAAGGACTTATGCCCGAAATGTAAATTCTCCTGCTTCTCGGATGCTGCCTGACCTGCTGTGTTTTTCCAGCACCACACACTCGACTCTACTCTCCAGCATCTGCAGTCCTCACTTTCTCCTGTATTGTCTTGCAGTAATAGCGCTGCAATTCTGTGATGCAATGTGACTTGCCAAGGCACTGTCTGAATATATAGAGACAATATATCGATTTATTTTTTTTAAATTCATGGAATGTGGGCATCATTGGCAGGCATTATTGATCATCTCCATTTGCCTGAGAGAAAATGTTGGCAAGCTGTCTTGGAGTCAAAGAGTCATAGAGGTGTACAGCTCAGAAACAGACCCTTCGGTCCACTTCGTCCATGTTGACCAGATATCCCAATCTAATCTAGTCCCATTTGCCAGCAGTTGGCCCTTATCCCTCTAAACCCTTCCTATTCATGTACCCATTCAGATGCCTTTTAAATGTTGCAATTGTACCCACTTACACTGTCAGCTCATTCCATACAGACACCACCTTCTGCATGAAATGCTTGCCCCTTAGGTTCCTTTTAAATCTTTCCCCTCCCACCCTAAATCTATGCCCTCTAGTTCTGGACTCCCCAACCCAGGGAAAAGTCCTTGTCTATTTATCCTATCCATGCTCCTCATGATTTTGTAAACCTCTGTAAGGTCACCCCTCAGCTTCCGACACTCCAGGGAAAACAGCCCCAACCTATTCAGCCTCTCCCTATAGCTCAAACCCTCCAATCCTGGCAACATCCTTGTAAATCATTTCTGAACCCTTTCAGGTTTCACAACATCCTTCTGATAGAACTGCACACAATATTTCAAAAGTGGCCTAAGCAATGTCCTGTACAGCCACAACATGACCTCCCAACTCCTATACTCAATGCTCTGACCAATAAAGGAAAGAATACCAAACTCCTTCCTCACTGTCCTATCTACCTGTGACTCTACTTTCAAGGAACTATGAACCTGCAGTCCAAGATCTCTTTGTTCAGCAACACTCCCCAGAACCTGACCATTAAGTGCAGAAGTCCTGTCCTGATTTGCCTTTCCAAAATGCAGCACCTTGCATTTATCTAAATTAAACTCCACCTGCCACTCGTTGGCCCATTGGCCCATCTTTTCGAGGTCCCATTGTACTCTGAGGTAACCTTCTTCGCTGTCCACTGTTCCACCAATTTTGGTGTCATCCAAATCATTTATGTAATTGACGAAAAGCAGTGGACCCAGCACCGATCCTTGTGGCACACCATTGGTCACAGGCCTCCAGTCTGAAAGGCAACCCTCCACCACCATCCTCTGTCTTCTACCTTTTGAGCCAGCTCTGTGTCCCAATGGCTAGTTCTCCCTGTATTCTATGTGATCTAACCTTGCCAAACAGTCTCCATGAGGAACCTTGTTGAATGCCTTACTGAAGTCCATATAGATCATTTGCTCTGCCCTCATCAATCCTCTTTATTACATCTTCAAAAAACTCAGTCAATTATCTTGAATCATTACAGCCCATTTGCTGTAGGTAGATCTGTTAAGGAAGGAGTTCCAGGATTTTTACCTAATAAGTGATGATTTGCTTTCAAGTCAGAATGATGAGTGACTTGGGGGAGGATCTTGCAGTTGGTGGTTTTCCTATGCATTTGGTGCCTTTGCCCTTCTAGATGCTAGTGGACTTCAGTTTGGAAGGTGCTACCGAAGGAGTCTTAGAGAATTTCTGCAGTGCATCTTGTAGATGGCACACACTGTTGCTGTATGTATCCGTGTCCATGTTATCAAGAAAAGATTCCAACTCTTTGAAGGGTAAAATGCCAGATAAGACAGGCCTTTACCTCGAATAGAGTTAGATGGAAAATCACAAAAATGGCATTCCAGTATTAAGGTCTGGTCTCACTTTCAGTCACTGACTCTGTGTAATGAGTCAGTGTAGTTCCCTTAATTAGTCAGCTATATGTATATGTAATATACAATAATGTCAGCTAGCACAGAACCCAAACTATGGGCTTAATCTTTTCAGTATCAGACTGATCTGAGCTTTTGCGATATTGTGTCAAAATTGTACAAGACATCCAACATCTTGATGTTAGGATGACGTTGTACATCTTCTACTTTTGCCAAGTGTCATAGAACATAGAACAGTACAACTCAGGAACAGGCCCTTCAGCCCACCATGTCTGTGCCAACCATGATACCATTCTAAACTAATCCCATCTGCCTGCATGTTGTCTGCATTCCTTAAATCTCTGCCTGTTCATATGTCTGTCTAATTGCCTCTGAAATATTGCTAACATATCTGCTTCTACCACCTCCCCGGCAGTGCATTCCAGGCAACCACTGTGTAAAAAAACTTGCCTTGCACCTCACCTTCAAACTTTTCCCCTTCTCACCGTGGGCAGCACGGTGGCACAGTGGTTAGCACTGCTGCCTCACAGCGCCAGAGACCCGGGTTCAATTCCCGACTCAGGTGACTGACTGTGTGGAGTTTGCACATTCTCCCCATATCTATGTGGGTTTCCTCCGGGTGCTCTGGTTTCCTCCCACAGTCCAAAGATGTGCCGGTCAGGTGAATTGGCCATGCTAAATTGCCTGTAGTGTTAGGTAAAAAGGGGTACAGTAGGGGTATGGGTGGGTTGCGCTTCGGTGGGTCGGTGTGTACTTGTTGAGCCAAAGGGCCTGTTTCCACACTGTAAGTAATCTAATCTAATCTAATCACCTTCAACCTGTGCTTCCTAGTATTTGACATTTCTACCTGGGAAAAAGACTCCAACTCTCTCTGCTATCCATGTCTATCATAGTTTTATATACTTTTATCAGGTCACCCCTCAGCCTTTGACACTCTGGCAAAAATGATCCAAGTTTATCCAACCTCTCCTAATGCCTGACACACTCTAATCCAAGCAACACCCTGTTAAACATCTTTTGAATCTTATCTAAAGCCTCCACATCCTTCCTGTGGTGTGGTGACTGGAAATGCACACAGTGCTCCAATTGTAGCCTGACTAAAGTTTTGTACATCTGCAACATAACTTGCCAACATTTGTACTCAGTGCCCCAACATCGAAGGAAAGCAAGCCCTATACCACCTTTACCACTTGTGTTGCCACTTTCACAGAACTATGAACTTGGACCTCAAGTATATCAATGCTCATAATTGTCCTGCCATTTACTGTGTACTTTCCTCTTGCACTGCACCTTTCAAAATGCATTCTCACACATAGAGTCAAACAGTCATAGAGATGTACAGCAAGCAAACAGACCCTTTGGTCCAACTCGTCCATGCCGACCAGCCATCCTAACCTAATCTAGTCCCATTTGCCAACACTTGGCCCAAATCCCTCTCAACCCTTCCTATTCACATACCCATCCAGATGCCTTTGAAATGCTGTAATTGTACCAGCCTCCACCACTTCCTTTGGCAGCTCATTCCATACATACACCACCCTCTGCATGAAAAAGTTGCCCCTTAGGTCCCTTTAATATCTTTCCCCTCTCACCCTAAACTTATGCTCCCTAGTTCTGGACTCCCCCACCCCAGGGAAAAGAATTTGTCTATTTATCCTATCTATGCCCCTCATGATCTTATAAACCTCCATTTAGGTCACCCCTCAGTCTCCAAAAACACCCATCAGTCTGGGAAAATAACCCCAGCCTATTCAACCTCTCCCTCTAGCTCAAATCTTCTAACCCTGGCAACATCCTTGTAAATCTTTTCTGAACCCTTTCAAGTTTCTTGCCCACATTAAATTCCATTTACCATTACTCTGCCCAACTATTCAACAGATTCATACCCTACAATATCCTTTGACAACCTTTCTCACTATCCAAATCCACCATACTATCTGTAAACTGACTAATCAGATCACCATCACCTCTGATAAAATAGCTATATTAGAATGTAGCACAGCTGGACAGCATTGCTCACCACTTTGCGCAACTTAATGTTGTCTTTTGTAGTGCCAATCGACACACATTGGTAGAACTGCTCATCCTTTCACAGTATCATCATGCAGCTGGTCTCTCTGGCTGACTGCTGCTCTTCCAGTCTTATCCATAGCTCTGGAAAAGGAGCAGGCAATATCCTCCAGTCTTCGGGCGTAAAAGACTGCAGGAGATAATTGGTATCATTAATAATATTGTGACTTAATTTTGTAACTTCCTTTCATTTCATGGTTTAGTTCCTTACTTGTTGAGACCTTCTAAAATGGGCCATTTTTCTTTGTTTTTTTTCTTTAATGCAGCAATCCAGTGGGTCCTGTTAGAAAATGTTGTTCAACTCAATATCAACGAGGCTGTTAAAAGTGCGAGTTAGTGCAGCTGATTAGCAGTGCAGACTCGGTTATTCCCACAGTTAATCAAATAAACTCAGTTAATTATTCATTTGCTAGCTGTGTAAGATTCAGAAGAGCACATGTGAATAATTACAACAATGGAGACATAGCAGTGAAGTGATGACCCACCATGCACAATGGGAATGATAACAAGTCTTACAAAATACTAACAGAAAAGCAGGAAATGTTCACTCTGTTTCTCTTTCCACAGATGCTGCCAGGCCCGTTTAGTATTTCTTGCATCTTCTGACTTTTGTTTCTCATAAAATGCTGTCAGATTTTGATTCACAATCATGTGACTTATAGATGATTCTCCTGAAAGGTGAATAAGACAAAAGCAGGGTTAGAAAGGAACCAACTTTTGTTTTCATTTTTTTCATCTGTACTATTTGCTCAATTAAGGATCAAAAAGCTAATTCTACACATCAATCAGAATTACCCCTAATTGTCAGATAGCCAGATACTGCTTCCTGTTTTTTTTTTGTATTGTACCTTTCTCTCTGCTTGTTATCAGGGTCAGTGGTGTTCAGGCAATAACAGATTTCACAAGATAAAATTCCAGAGTGCATGTGAAAACTGTGCAGAGTTCAGTCACAGCTTGAGCTTGGTTTGCACAATGTTAATGTTTAGGAGGGTTGTGTGGACAATATTAGTCAAAGTCTTTCAGCAACAATAGGGTCGATCCCGGAGAAGGGGAATGTCCATTTTTTACAGTTGTACAGTTCTTATGATATGAAATGTAATTTGCATTAGAGATTGCTGGCTTTTCTCTCATTCGGGAAGCTATTTCCCACTCTGAATAGCGATTGTGATTCTGATACCAAAATGATGACCAAAGGTTCAGTTCCATCTTTAATTTGCTTTCATTAGCTTACTGAGTGCTTTTATTTCATTATCTCTTCCTGTTCTTCTGAGTTTCTTACAATAGGATACTGCACCATGGAAACTGGCCATCCCTCAGCCAAGTGGTCATCTGTTATGTGTCAGCAATGAGCAACATGCCTGAAAAGATTCATGAATCATGGAAAGCACACTAACAAGGTTGATTCCACCATCAACCATTGTCCACAGCAGGTCACATTGATGAGTAATCATAAGCATGAACACAGTCTAAAGTTCCTCCCAAATGTTACCACTTTTTACAACCCAGTTACTGGTGTAGCTAATTCCACAAATTTTCACAGGTCCTGGACCCATTCATTTTGATGAGTAGATGTTCGCCCACTACTTTTCCAAATCCCCTCTACAAGTGGATTTAACTGCACCAAAGACTACTTCTACTCAGGCACGGTGGCTCAGTGGTTAGCATCGCTGCCTCACAGTGCCAGGGACTGTGCCAGGTTCGATTCCAGCCTTGAGCAACTGTCTGTGTGGATTTGGCACATTCTCCCCAGTGTCTGTGTGGGTTTCCTCTGGGTTCTCTGGTTTCCTTCCACAATCCAAAGATGTGCAGGTTAGGTGAATTGGCCATGCTAAGTTCCCATAGTGTTTAGGGATGCGTAGACTAGGGCCTTTTGTCTGGGAAAATGTAGAGCAATAGGGTAGGGGAATGGGTGGCATACTCTTCAAAGGGTCGACGTGGACTTGTTGGGCCAAATGGCCTGTTTTCACACTATAGGGATTCTATGAGATGATAACCAAAGAGCCAGCATTGTGGGTGCCAAAATGCCATTGGGCGAGTGAACAAGTAGAGCCCAGTCTGATCAATATTGAAAGAAAAGCTAACAGTAGGTGCCTGTACAAGAAGTATCATTCTTCAAATGCTATTTCAATATACTAACTTTCTGTCGCAGTATCATTCCTTTCAAAAGAATGGGCAAGGAGAGGGATAGATCTCTAGCTGGTCAACATAAGACAGTTCAATGCTTCCAAGAATGCACTAGACAGGAACATCGAAAAGGAATCATTAACTGGGAGCCAATTCCACAATCTTTGCTCTCTGGTTCCCAGAGCCAGCACAAATTTAACTTGGAGTCAGAATGATCTGTGAGGCTCCGGTCTGGCCCACCTCAGTGAAGCAGCCCCGATTACTAAAACAAATAAAGATTTGGCTGATGTTAAAAAGATCCATGTCATCAGGAATTTTTGCCTAGGAAGCCAAAAATGACTGATGGAGCAAAGTATTCATCTTGGCAACCTTCAAGATGGCGGCACACTGTATTCTGCCTTGATACGTTTCAAGCTGCTTTAGAAAATAGAGAGAATCTCAGGTAGAATATTTCCAGTGTTTAAAAATGAATGACTGACTGAACATAACAGATAAACTCCCAATTAGTCATCTTCAAAATCGTGTCACTATCAAATGTATGTTGAACTAACACCTTCTCTCATACTGTGCTAACTACTGAACAACATAGTGGATATACCAGTTCACATCTGTCTACAGAGCTGGAACATTCAGGTCTTCTTGGAATCCCTTTGGAATTTGTTTGGATGAGGTGCAGGCATGCAGCTCCTTTCCTGTTTTTCAGAAGAGAAAGATATGAAAATATTATTCTAAATTGATATGTTCCTTTTAGCCAATCATATTACTGTGATGGACACAGCAGTAGCACAGCCTTCAAACCTGAAATACTGTCCAAACTCTAACTTTAATCTGATGGATTTTTTGGTGAGCATTTTCTGCTTTTCAAAAAGTTGAGTATGAGGGGTGATGAATTTTTTTTTATTTTTCACATGCAACACCAATAGAGTGTCAACGTTCAGCAATTGATAAGATTCGATTCAATGCAGAATTAGTTAACTTTGACAACAAACTCCAAACCTGTGATCACCCACTCACTCACTCACTCACTCACCCACTCACTCACCCACTCACTCACCCACTCACTCACCCACTCACTCACCCACTCACCCACTCACCCACTCACGAGGAATAGGGAGAGAGAACAATTAAATGCGTGGCTTCAGGGATGGTGCAGGAGGGAGGGGTTCCAGTTTTTGGATAACTGGGGTTCTTTCTGGGGACGGTGGGACCTCTATAAACAGGATGGTCTACACCTGAACCTGAGGGGAACCAGTATCCTTGGGGGGAGGTTTGCTAGTGCTCTTGGGGGGGGTTTAAACTAACTCGGCAGGGGCATGGGAACCCAGATTGTAGCTTCAGGGTGCAGGGCCTGGAGTGTAGGGAGGTGAGGAACATGGCATCAATTTCCAAGGAGGGTGCCTGTAAACAGGGAAGTGGCTTGAAGTGTGTATACTTCAATGCAAGAAGTATACGAAATAAGGTAGGTGAACTTGCAGCGTTGGTTGGTACCTGGGACTTCGATGTTGTGGCTATTACGGAGACATGGCTAGAACAGGGACAGGATTGGCTGTTGCAGGTTCCGGGATTTAAATGTTTTAGTAGGGTCAGAGGTGGGGGTAAAAGAGGGGGAGGTGTGGCATTGCTTGTCAAAGATAGTATTACAGCGGTGGAAAGGACAATGGATGAGGACTTGCCATCTGAGGTAGTTTGGGCTGAGGTTAGGAATAGGAAAGGTGAGGTCACCCTGTTAGGAGTCTTTTACAGGCCTCCTAATAGTCCTAGAATCATTGAAGAAAGGATTGGGAAGGTGATTCAGGAGATGAGTGACAGTAATAGGGTGGTTGTTATGGGGGACTTTAACTTTCCTGATATTGATTGGGAAAGCTATAGCTCAAGTTCGTTAGATGGGTCAGTGTTTGTTCAATGTGTGCAGGAGAGTTTCCTGACACAATATGTAGACAGGCCAACAAGAGGTGAGGCCATACTGGATTTGGTTCTGGGTAACGAACCAGGCCAGGTGTTAGAATTAGAGGTAGGTGAGCACTTTGGGGATAGTGACCATAATTCGGTGATTTTTACACTCGTGATGGAGAGGGATAAGTGTGTACTACAGGGCAAGAATTATAGCTGGGGTAAGGGAAATTATGATGCGGTGAGGCATGACTTAGGATGTGTGGCTTGGAAAGGTAGACTCCAAGGCAAGAGTGTAAATGATATGTGGAACTTGTTCAAGGGGCAACTATTGAGTGTCCTTGATAATTATGTACCTGTCAGGCAGGAAGGAAAGGGTCGTGCGAGGGAGCCGTGGTTTAATAAGGAATTGGAATCCCTTGTTAAATGGAAGAGGGCGGCCTATCTCAAGATGAGACGTGAAGGTTCAATTGGGGCGATTGAGAGTTATAGGGTAGCCAGGAAGGACCTGAAGAGAGAGCTAAAAGCAGCAAGGAGGGGACATGAAAGGTCCTTAGTAGATAGGATTAGGGAAAACCCTAAGGCTTTCTATAGGTATGTTAGGAATAAAAGAATGACTAGGGTAGGAATAGGTCCAGTCAAGGATAGTAGGGGGAAGTTGCGTGTGGAGGCGGAAGAGATTGGGGAGACACTGAATGAATACTTTTCTTCAGTATTCACTCAGGAACAGGGCATTGTTGTCGATGAGAATACTGAGGCACAAATAAGTAGAATGGATGGCTTTGAGGTATGTAGAGAAGAGGTGTTGGAAATCCTGGAAAAGGTGAAAATAGATAAGTCCCCTGGGCCTGATGGCATTTATCCTAGGATTCTCTGGGAAGCAAGGGAGGAGATTGCAGAGCCATTGGCCTTGATTTTTATGTCCTCTTTGTCTACAGGAGTAGTCCCAGAAGACTGGAGGATAGCAAATGTGGTTCCCTTGTTCAAAAAGGGGAGTAGGGATAGCCCTAGTAACTATAGGCCGGTGAGTCTCACTTCTGTTGTGGGCAAAGTCTTAGAGAGAATTGTAAGGGATAGGATTTATGCACATCTAGATAGGAATAATGTGATCAAGGATAGTCAGCATGGTTTTGTGAAGGGCAAGTCGTGCCTCACAAACCTTATTGAATTCTTTGAAAAGGTGACGAAGGAGGTTGATGAGGGGAAAGCGGTAGATGTGGTATATATGGATTTTAGTAAGGCGTTTGATAAGGTTCCCCATGGTAGGCTACTGCAGAAAATACGGAGATATGGCATTGAGGGTGAGTTAGAGGTTTGGATTAGGAATTGGCTGGATGGAAGAAGACAGAGGGTAGTAGTTGATGGCAAAGTTTCTTCATGGAGTGCCGTCACTAGCGGTGTTCCGCAAGGATCTGTTTTGGGACCATTGCTGTTTGTCATTTTTATAAATGACCTGGAAGAGGGGTTAGAAGGTTGGGTGAGCAAGTTTGCAGATGATACGAAAGTCGGAGGAGTTGTTGACAGTGAGGAAGCATGTGACAGGTTACAGCAGGATATAGAGAAGCTGCAGAGCTGGGCAGAAAGGTGGCAGATGGAATTCAATGTAGCTAAGTGCGAGGTGATTCACTTTGGGAAGAATAACAAAAAGATGGGGTACTGGGCTAATGGTCGGATACTTGGTAGTGTGGATGAGCAGAGGGATCTTGGTGTCCATGTACACAGATCTCTGAAAGTTGCCACCCAGGTAAATAGTGCGGTGAGGAAGGCATATGGCGTACTGGCTTTTATTGGTAGAGGAATTGAGTTCCGGAGTCCTGAGGTCATGATGCAGTTGTATAAGACTCTGGTACGGCCGCATCTGGAATATTGTGTGCAGTTTTGGTCGCCATACTATAGGAAGGATGTGGAGGCATTGGAACGGGTGCAGAGGAGGTTTACCAGGATGTTGCCTGGTATGGAAGGAAAATCGTATGAGGAAAGACTGAGGCACTTGGGGCTGTTTTCACTAGAGAAAAGAAGGTTTAGGGGTGACTTGATTGAGGTGTACAAGATGATTAGGGGGTTAGATAGGGTCGACAGTATGAACCTTTTCCCGCGTATTGAGTCGGGTATTACAAGGGGGCATAGCTTTAAATTAAGGGGGGGTAGATATAGGACTGATGTTAGGGGTAGGTTCTTCACTCAGCGAGTCGTTAGTTCATGGAATGCCCTGCCAGTAACAGTGGTGGACTCTCCCTCTTTATGGGCATTTAAGAGGGCATTGGATAGGTATATGGAGGATAGTGGGTTAGTGTAGTTTAGGTGGGCTTGGATCGGCGCAACATCGAGGGCCCAAGGGCCTGTACTGCGCTGTATTCTTCTATGTTCTATGTTCTATGTAGGACAAAGGCTGTAAGTGCATTCATGCGGGTGCAAGTTCTCCTTGAAGTCACTCACCATCCTGAGTTAAAACTATATCCCTGTTTTATCACTTTTTTTGGGTTAAAATCCTGGAATTCCCGTCCTAACAGCACAGTAGGTGTTCCTACACCACAGGACTGCGGCATTTCCAGATGAAATTTTGCCACCATCTTCTGAAGAGAATTTGGGGATAGGTGATAAATGTTGCTCCCCAAGAGTGAATGGAAAAAGGCTTAAGGTAGAAAGTAAAGATTCCCCTCATCAGTACTGTCAATCTCTCTTAGAGCAGACATACCATGGTTTAGCCAAGGAGTAAATCTCCCTTGATGAAACGTCAACCAGGCGCCTTTACTCCAACTTGAGAAAAGCAGCCCTGTGTGCCACTTTGGCATTTCACTATTCCTGTGGCTTCTCTGCATGAGACTGCCAAACACATTACACTTAGAATCCTTACAGCCAGCAGAGAGAAACATGAATGTGGGCTGCTTTTCAACCATGGTCTCAAAATAAAGGTGTTGTATTCCAGTGAATGACTCAGTCCCAGTTACATCCAGTTTCTAACTTGGTACAATGACTTGATTAGTTGCACTCAGACTAACAATGGAGTATAATGTAATTTATCGATCTAAAATGGTAAATTTAGCAAATCTTTTGCCCTGTAATGACAACGAACAAAAATGTAAGTTAACATTACACATATCAAAAATGAGTATTAGCAACAACTTTGAATAAAAAATTAAAGGATTAATGCAGAAATGGGTAAAAATACTTCTCTTTCTTTCTCTAGTAAGCTGGAAAGAATGCAATGCTAAAAAAATGAGTTACAAAATTAGCAATAAAATGATCAATTTAACTGTCATACTATTATTTTGTATGTTAGAACTATCCCATACAGTATAAGACCGATGCACTCTGAGTCCTTCTCCCATTCCACATTAAGGATGATCCCTTTTTCAAGACAGCCTCCAACAGTTCCTTTAAGGCCCATACATTAGGCCAAAGGTCAAATGGTCTGAGGCCTGTTTCTTTTAGGGCAAGCCAACTACCAGTCTGAGCCCCAAAATAATCATTAATCCCTTGATTGTATATTCAAGGACCCAAGGACATAACATGTCTTAAGGGCTATCAGGAACATGATTGGTATGTTTCTATGTGGTGTATTTCCAACTGTTAGGCTGCAGGATATTAGTGTCTGAAATTGGGCCTTTCTGAGCCCATTTTCCCTACACAATAGGCACAACACAATCCAACTATGCTGGGAGGACAGCCCACTGTTCACTTACCCACCATGGATGCATTCACAATGGAATTTCTAGCTGTTCATTTGCTGACAACACAAAGTCTTTTAGTAAATGCAGGAAGCACCTATTTTGAAACCTGCCCTTTTTACAGTGTGGCTGTATATGAAGTCAGCGCATTAGAATTTACACACAAATTGTAAAGTAATAGATGTGGGGAGCACCTGATATTGATGCACTTCGATGTTAGCACATTATTGAATCTTCCAGTTTAATAGCTGATTATTTTCTTTCTATAGGATCCTTTCCTTCCAATCTTTGCTTTATCAACTTCCATGTCGTCGTGCCAATCTCAAGAGTGTGACCCTTCAACAAATTCTCTCCTCTTAGCATTTCCACCCTCCTTTCATTGTGCATGAAATTTCAGACAGAGGCAAAGCTGAGGATCTAATGTTAGTTATCAAAAGAGCAGAAAAGTAAACAGTTTTATTTCTAAGAGCGGGCAGCAGCAGCAGAGGAATGGTCTGTTTGCTATTGGCCCTCTATTTTGTAATGTAAAAGCTCTTTAAAGGTAGACTTAAATAGGTCCCTGTATCTGCATTCCCGTCATTTCTATGGAAATCTGTTCTATTAACTGTATAAGAAGGATCATTTTCTTTTTAAGTTTGCATTTCCTACAAATGCTTTGCATTTAATCAGTAAACTAATGACCCGGTGTCTGTCTTCTGAATACTAATATGTTAATTGCTCAGTGTAAATGGGTCAGTGTAACATCACATTATTCAAACTCAGTGTCCAGCCAGTCTAAAGCAATTCCTCAAGCAATTCAAAAGAAAGCTATTGAAGTCACAAACTCATCTCGATCATTTACATGTACATGAGAATATTTCGCCAGGGTTCTCTGATCCTGAATCACCAGCTAAAGAATTGACACCCTTTTACATTAATGAATGGGAAAACCATGGTTCAACATCCCCTGAGGAGTCATTCCAAATCCCCGTTCAAAATGTTGCAAATGTGTTTTGCATCAGTTAGGATCAGGGTGGTAATGCCAATTGCCAATTCAGGGTTTGTTGAAGGTTCAGGCACAGATTGGGTGAACCTGATCCAAAGGTTGGGCAGGCATCCATGACATTAAGTAGGTAAAAACAATGACAGCAGATGATGGAAACCAGATTCTGGATTAGTGGTGCTGGAAGAGCACAGCAGTTCAGGCAGCATCCAAGGAGCTTCGAAATCGGATGCTGCCTGAACTGCAGTGCTCTTCCAGCACCACGAATCCAGAATCCATGACATTAAGCTTCACTTTCTGAATTCTACAAATGAAGATCAACGGGTGTGGGGAGCAGAGGGCATCAGCTGAAGCAGATGGGAGTTTCAGTCAATATGACAATGATCTGGTAGAGTCCTACAAGCAGATTCTGGATGTTAATCCTGATATTTTCACCTATGTAAAATGGGCTTGCATTGCTGTTGACTCAGTGGCACATGGAAGCTCATTAAATGACCACACTTCATTCTGTTCAGGGTTTCAGGCTTTTTTTTTAACGTTAGTTCTGTTTCTCTTTTGATTAAAAAGCCTCCTGTCTCTAACTATTCCATCTTCAGTTCCACTATCACTGACTGGTCTCCGCAAGGAGGTGTCTGATCCCTATCTCCCCCTGCCTGGAGGAAGAATAGAAAACAACAGAATGGTGGACAGACAAGCTTACAGCAGTGGTCAAAAGTACCAAAGTACTGGTACCCTCATATCTCTGCCTACAGACAGTACACCAGAAACACTGGGTCAAAACTCTTCCATACAGCACTGAGAGCATACCTATACCCTAAGGACTGCAGCATTTCCAGAAGGCAGCTTACCAGGACAATTAGAGATGCCAACAAATGCTATTCACATTCTACAAACAAACAAAACAAAAAGCCACTTCGATAAAAGGTAAGTGCAAATGGATACTCCAGTTCCTAAGATATGTTGGCTAGCTTTCTCTGTGGTTACATGGGTTGGGTATACCTGCCAACATGTCACTAACTATAAACTGTTGCTTTGGGGGCACCTACCTGGCAATGACTGTAATGAACTGATTTTGCAAGGCAAGTCAGTAGGACTATGCCATCTGACACAAGAACATGTTACGTCAATATGCACCACTGGGCTGTACTGGCAACAAAAGCCCTGGTCAGCATCAGCCACAAGCCTGCTTTCCATCTCTATCTTTTAATAACTCAATGCTGACTTGTGGGGATATTAGTGTGGAGTGCTAATGAGCCCATTTTCCTCATTGCCACCTGGCAACTAAATCTAACCATTCTATTACTTATATGTAGATGCGTATGTCAATCTATTCATTTCTAGTGGCACCTCTTAACAGCTTTCCTCCTCTTCCTTGGCAAAGGCTTCCAATGATCTGAAATGACCTTTGGAGCTTTCTCAAAGGCTGCAAAAGCATTTTTTGTCTCCCCCCATTTTCGGCACTTCCCTTGAATTTTCCACATTGCTTTAAATTTCACTTGCTCAGCAATATTTTGTTTGCACTCCTGTTCTCCCTGAAAACATAGATCCAAATATGATACTTTAAGCTATACAGAAACATGACAATGAGCTGACCACAGAGAAAGGATCTGCAAGTAACATCCTTCTCTTCAAACTAGCTCTGAGCCTGGTCCTACTAGAGTGAACTGCAGTTAGAAAACCTTTCCTTTTCTGTCCAGTTTCATTCAAAAGGATTTTTGTTCTATGTTTGGAAATATGAATCATATGCTGTTTGTTTACAATAGAGTCCAGCAAATCTAGAAGCAAAAGGTGGACTGTTTGGTAGGCGTACCCACAGCTTGAATTATGGCTCTGCTAACTGAGAGTACAGTGATGATATGCTTGTGTTGGATCCTGGCACCAAAAAGGAGTTTTATTAGAATTGATTTCCAGATGGCACACAATTTAGTCTTGGAGCTCCGTGCCTTATTTAAGAGTCTAACATAGCCATACAGTAGTAGGCATACTACAATTGGTCTTCATAATATTGGGAACAGGAGGGAGGAAAAAAATCAGGAAGGATTTTTAATCACTGCTTTGTGAGATAGCAACTGAAGCTAAAATTAGACTGAAGTTCTGCTCTTTTCAAATTACAACTGTGACGACATGTAAAAAGAAATACTTCCCTAAAAATGCTTTCGGACGTGGAATCATAGAATCTCGACAGTGCAGTGCTAAGGTCATGTGTAAATGCAAGTCTCTCTTTCCTCTAATGACTTCCAATACTTAGCTACATTAGTTGTTCAAAGACATCTCAAAGCAATGTAGTGTAGTCATTGTTGCTCTCTAGGTAATGGGGTAGCTTTTTTTTATGTAAATGTTTAGAAAGCCTAACATGTCAATGATCTAGTAATCTGTTTTTGTGAAGTTGATTGAGGAATAAATATTTACCTGGACACACTAGGAATAACTATCTTTGAGATAGTACCATGGGATGTGTTACATTTGAGCAGACAGGAGAGATTCACAGCTTGAATGACTCAATCAAAAGTCAGCACCTGCAATTGTGTAGCATTCCCTTCAGCATAGAATTGGAGTATTCACTTTGATTATGTTCAAGTCACAGAGTCATAGATGTACAGCGCAGAAACAGACCCTTTAGTCCAACTCGTCCAGGCTGACCAGATATCCCAACCTTATCTAGTCCCATTTCCCAGCACTTGTCCCATATCCCTCTAAACCCTTCTTATTTATATACCCATCCAGATGTCTTATAAATGTTGTAATTGTACCAGCCTCCAACACTTCCACTGTAAGCTCATTACATACACACATCACCCTCTGCATGAAAAAGTTACCCCTTAGGTCCCTTTTAAATCTTTCCCCTCTCACCCTAAACCTATGTCCTCTAGTTCTGGATTCCCCCAATCCAGGGAAAAGACCTTGTCTATTTATCCTATCCATGCCCCTCATGATTTTATAAACCTCTATAAGATCACCCTTCAGTTTCCGACACTCCAGGGAAAACAACCCCAACCTATTCAACCTCTTCCCTGTAATTCAAACCCTCAAACCTTGGTAACAACCTTGTAAATGTTTTCTGAACTCTTTCAGGTTTCACAACATCCTTCCGCTAGGAGGAAGACCAGAATTGCACACATTATTCTAAAATCAGCCTAACCAATGTCTTGTACAGCTGCAACGTGACCTCCCAACTTCTATGCCCTGTGCTCTGACCAATGAAGGAAAGCATACCAAATGCCTTCTTCACTATTTTATCTACCTGGGACTCCACTTTCAAGGAACTATGAGCCTCCACACTTTGTGCAGCAAGACCTTACCATTAAGTGTTGAATTCCTGTCCTGATTACCTTTCCAAAATGCTGCACCTCACATTTATCTAAATTAAACTCCATCTGCTACTTCCTGGCCCATTGGCCCATCTGATCAAGATCTTGTTGTCCAGATCCATTATGGCTTAAAGCTGGAAGTGTTGCCAACTGAGCCACAGCTAACACTTTCGGACAACAGGTCGTCTGGAAATGGCCATAAGGGGAAAGGTCCATGTCCACAATGGGAGACTAAGTTGGGGTGGGGCATACCTTTATCAGTGTAGACTCCTTCTCGACACTGTGCACTTCAACATTTTTTTGTTGCTGCATAATGTGTAAACAATGTAATTGTACTCTTGTGATTCAGTGACAGACTTTGATACAGTTCACTTTATTCTGCTAAGTACTTTGCAAACATTTAGAAAGGGATTGTCATATATTTTCAGAGAGAAAATAAAAGATAATGCTTCTTTAAAAGCAGTCTCCCTGTCTCTGGGATTTTCAACTGCCTCTCTGTTGGTATTTATAGCCTTTCAATTATATTTCTCTTAATAACTGGTGTGTTGTCAGGCTTATATGCATGACCGATGTTTCATGTCAGCGTCTTGTGGGTTCTGTGGCAGAGTTTGAGTTATAAGCACTCTCTGTTCCTTTCGTCTATTATTCCCATTGAGACTGGAACATATGCTGGGCCCTGACCAAGGGCCTGGCTGGCAGTTTGACAGCTCAGAAAGATGGAGGTTATTGACCGGTCTGCGTTGTTGTTGCCTTTGGATTCACACCATGCATGTAAATAAGGTCATTAAACCTTGGCTAAGTCAATAGTCTATTATTAATCCAAGATTGGAATTGTTTACATTTGTTCAACTCATTTATTCCCTCCTCCTCTCTTTTAATCTCCTTGTGTTTCCCCAGACAACTGTGTTCTGCCAACATGAGTCCTTATCCCGGAAGACGGCTGCATGGGCTGCTGTATGAATTTGTCATGGCTCATACTAATCCCATTCTGCTACTTTTCTTTGACTGAGCAAGTACATTTTTTTGTTTTACTTCTGTTACTTTTCTTTGACTGGGCAAGTTCATCTTTTGTTTTAAACCTTTTATTTAAGCTCCTTGACAGACTGGTGAGTGAACTTTATCCCTTCAGTAAATCTAAACCACTCAAACTAAGAAGATCCAATGTTCCATTTCACTGTGTAGTTAGGCACCTGATTAGCTGTTGTGGAGCACCAATCCTTAGAGTAGATTTTTCACCTACGGCTCTTAATTGTGATCCAGTAAGAGCCAAAAAAAGGCTAGAAAACCTCATCAGATCAAGCAGTATCTTGGGGAGAGAAACAGTTTCTGTCAGAAAGTGTTCATTTGTGGACATTGGTTTAGGACAGGTTCAGGTTCAGGTTCACCCAGATGGCCATTGACAGAGTCAGGATACTCCATTTTAAACTCTTGTCTTCCAGCCACACTCAACCAAGTGAGTGATTAATTGGGAATTATACGAATATAGTCTATGAGCTGGGGCATAATTGAATGGTCTCATGTGTTTATAATCTGGGTTAATAAAAATTTATCCATCAAACAAGGTCCATTCCCTTGCATGAATGGACCTTAAGCTTTCAGAACTTGGAGATGGCAATTTAATCATTTTTGAATTGAAAGAAAGCAACCCCTTTGACAGAGGAGCACTATTTTAGGAAGTAAATCATATCACAATTTACAATGCTTAAATGAAACTTTATTGCATGGGGGCAGTTTGTGAGAGATCCATATTTGACTGGAGCTCCAAGGCACAGGTTCCATGGAGCCATGGATTTGTTTGTCTTGGGGTTATTTAAGGACATGTGGAATAAGTAAGCTTGTTTCATTGCCACTGGCAATCAAAGAATATGAAGATTTGATTTTCTCATGAAAGATAAAAGATTGGGAGAACGTCCAGCCTCGACATTTCAAAATAAAAGTACTAACAGAGTGTCAGTGAGCAGACAAGTTGAAAGCCAGACTGACTGGTTTAGAAACAGATTAATGGCCACTATTTGCCCCATTGAGAAAAACTAGGCAGTAGAAGGAACATTGGAACAAGATGAACTTCATTTGTATCTTCACTCCTTGGAATGCAAGTGGAAGATTCCCACTCTCAAAAATTGGATCTAGCCAGCTAGCTAGCCTTAACAACTCAGCCACATTTGACTTTTGATATATGTTGGTGTTGCGGACCAGGGGAATGAAACAATTTAATAACCTTCCCTTTGGAGTATCTACAAGCAAGGTGAAGACCAAAGAGGGCTGTTGGATATGACAGCAATGAGCGGGATACGCAAACGACTGAAATTTGGAGACAATCTGGATGTGAACACTTACTGTTATATTTGCTTGAAGCCTTAAGAAACCTCTTGGCCTCTTTAATTTTGCCCAGCGTCAGAAATCAGGTGATCATAAAAACAACTGTTCATCTCTGTTCATCACAATCTAAGGTTCAGGTAACTTCAAAGAGAAACAGGGACAAAACGCAGCCTCACAGGGAAATAACAGCTTTAATGGAATGTGCTGGATGCAAACATTGCATCAGGGTTCATGGCAATAACAGTGCTCAAGAACAGCAAGGTAGTGAGAGCACTATTGGTGTAGACAATTAACAAATATAAGCTAATATCTAGAACATCATAACCTATTGCACAGCACTTCAAGTATTTCCACTGACATCCGTTAATTTATTGTCTTCTAAACCAATTCATGATTAGAGTAGTCAGGTCTGAATATGAGAGTTTCAGGATGTGGAAAGTTGGACTGATATAAGGGGAGAAAGTCACACTGCCAGAGAGACAGAAGCAAATGGTCTTCCTGGTTTGTTGCCTATCCCTAATTGTCATTGAGAAGATGGCGTTGAACTGCCTTCTTGAACTATCACAGCCAGACCGGTATAGGTAACTATAGAGTGTTAATTGATGGCAATTTTCAAATTTTCAAGCCGGCAATTGTGAAGGAATTACAATGCAGATCCAAGATAACCCATGCACCCCCATGCATCTACTGCCTTTGACCTTCATGTTGGTAGAGGTTATAGATTTGTGGGACTTGGGGAAAAAAGTATAAGCTTGTTTTTATTAAATACATTACAAAATACAGGAGCAACATCTATATTCAAAAATAATTATATTGTGGAACATTTCCATAGTATAGATGCACATCATGGGAAGCTAGATGAGCATATGAGGAGAAAGGAACATAAGGCTATGCTGACAGGTTTAGATGAAGAAAGGCGGGAGAAAGTCAATTTAAAGCATGAGCACTGGCATGGACCTAGGGCAGAATGGCCTCTTTCTATGCTGTAAATGCTGTCATATTATGTTATAGTGACTCACGGATTCCTGAGACATCGGAAAGTACAGTCATCCTTTACCTATTGCTGGCTCATTTACTTCGGGCATTCTTTTATCCACCTGAATGTTTGGATCGCTGATGTGAGGGGTTAATTAAATGTTGCTGATTTTCAGCAGCCACACCAAAATGCCAATACAATCCTATTTCCAGCAAGATATCATTTAATATTTTGTGTTTACTGTTAATAACTCAGTTAAAGATAATTGAATAAACAGTGCTATAGAAATAATAAAAACATTATGTTAGAGAAGATTAGATATTCATGCCATTCAGCATTTATTGAGAGCACACAATTGTCAACTTTGTTATCTTAAGTGCAGATATTCGAGGAAGTTGGCTAAAGCCTAGACAAACCCATGTCTTGGGCAATGTGCGACTTTCTTGGAGTAGGCCTGAGTAGTACTTTACAATACTATCTCTACAGAGTACTTCAGGGAGTCCTCCAAGCAGATCTGAGTGTTGAAAAGCTTTTGAGCCTCACATAAAGCTCTGAGCATGCTCAATAGGGCTCTGCTGGGACTCAGTCAGTGGGGTCAGATTCTTGAGTGCCTTATGCATCTGTACTGCCGTGGTGAGCCAAGAGCTGAGACCTCATGTCTTCTGTAATGTAACAGCCAGGAATAGTGACACTTTGTTTTTAGTCAAGGAATGCATCATGGTAAATGAGCTGCCAAATTCCAATGAACACTTCCTTATTCATTGTCTTTATGTGTTACAACCTGGGTTCCAGTTAGCTGGAAATGCTAAGCAATGTTTTTCAATTTTACTGGCCCTGTTTCTAATATGGGCATTCGTAGTGGGAACCTGACCACTCACAAAGGAGAAAAAATCCAATTGAACTCTTTAATGAGTTGAGAAGGGCTACCAACAGAGAGAAGGAGAGGTGAAATGACTAAGTGAAAAGGAAAGATAGGGCAAAAGTAGGGAGGCAAGGGAGAAGTGAAAATATGGACATTAAAAAAAGGAGAAATTTTTAAAAATTAAAAATATGGTGTGTACAAATAATTAGAGTAAGAATGGAATGTGGAGAAAGGGAGAAATAGAGAGCCATTATGGTGTGAGCATTGTAAACATTCCTGCAGTTATATTATCTTGAGGAATAATGAAATATGAAAGAAAAAAAAAGGAGTTTTTCCACTTCATGTTAAAAGAGAATTCAAATGTTGACAGTTTTTGGAAGAGTCAAGACAGCTCAGATCACTTGGGAACGTCAGTCTAATGCCTAAGCTCCTGTGAAAAACATAACTCAAAAAGGAAGAAGTCACATTGGCCTTTACGTCCCATGAGCAAAATGGTAGCAATTGGAACGAGAAATATACAGGTGACAAGCTGACAAATATATTTTGTTGCTTAAGCTGACTTTGAGAAATAACTTTGAATAAAATTGTATTCATGTTGTCAAAAGCGTTTCTAAGATACATTGTTAACTTTCATAATTTTGCCGTGGGATGTGGACATCACAGGCAAGGCTTTCAATTGTAGCCCATTTCCAACACCCTGGCAAAAATACTGGTGAGCGAAACTCCTTGTCTATCTGGGGCCAAGTACAGTTGCAGCACTGCTGTGAAGAGAATCCCAGGATATTGACCCAGCAACAATGAAAGCAACTTGACATAGTAGCTTATTAGAATGGAATGACTTGAAGGAGAACTTGTTAGTGGCGATGTTCCCAAGCATCTGTTGCCCTTGTCCTTTCAGGTGGCTTTGGAAGGTGCTGTCACAGGAACTTTGCGTCTTGTAGATTACTCACACTGCTGCCACTATGTGTCGGTAAAGAGGGAGCAAATGTTGAAGTTGGTGCATGAGGTGCTGATCAAGTAGGCTGCTTTATCCTCGATTATGTGGAGTTTCTTGAATGCTGCACAAGCTGCACTCATCCAGATGAATGGGGAATATTTCATTTCACTCTGAACTTGTCTCTTGTATATAGTAGACAGGCTTTGGAGAGTCAGGGGATGAGTTGCTCACCTCAGAATTCACAGCTTCTTTCCCGCTACTGTAGCTACAGCATTCTTATGGCTGGTCCGGTTAATTTCTAGTCAATGGTAATCCTCCAGAATACAGAATGTGGGGTTCACCAATGGCAAAATCATTAAATGCAAACATGTTAATTCAACTCAGGGTGAAATGCATCTTGCAACGCTGCAACAAGGCTAACTGATCAATTCTTGATGAAGAGCTTTTGCCCGAAACATCGATTTTCCTGCTCCTCGGATGCTGGCTGACCTGCTGTGCTTTTCCAGCACCACTCTAATCTTGACTCTGATCTCCAGCATCTGCAGCACTCACTTTCGCCTAACTGATCAACAGCTGGGCCTAACTTGAGTGATAGCCTTACAAATATTTTTGCTGCTTTTATCTCCAATGCTTTGATATGCTTATAGTATAAAGACCAGAAATGCAAACAGTAAGGTGAAGGTAAACTCACCATAGTTCCACTCACTCATTGGAGAGAAACAACTGATGACTTAAAGTGAGGCAAGATTCCTCTTCATTTCTCAGATGAGGGACAAAGTTGAGAAGGCAGGACTTTCATGTTGATCTTAGCCAATAATTAAATTAAACCCACTCTGTTGGCGTTACTCTGCATCAAAAACAAGCTGTCCAACCAACTGTGCTAGAAACAATATAATAAGTGTGGTCTTCCAATGTTCATAGAAATCATCATAGAATCCCTACAGTGTGGAAACAGGCCTTTTAGCCCAACAAGTCCACACCAACCCTCCGAAGAGTAACTCACCCAAACCCATTCCCCTGTCCTATTTCTCTAGATCACCCTGACTAATGCACTTAACTTACACATCTCTAAATACCATGGGCAATTTAACATGTCCAATTCACCCAATATGCACATCTTTGGATTGGGGGAGGAAACCAGAGCACGCAGAGGAAATCCACGCAGACACAGGGAGAATGTCTGTGTGAAGTTTGCACAATCGCCCAAGGCTGGAATCGAACTCTGGTCCCTGGTGCTGTGAGGCAGCGGTGCTAACCACTGAACCACTGAATTGGCATGTTGAATAAGACTTCTCTGCTTTTGAATTCAATTCATTGAAAAATTAGCAATATTTTATTTTTAGTCTTTGTGGTTTTATCACTTGCATTTCTATTTTAGTAACACATCAATATATATTTCCAGACCCTTTCACTCCCCTCGTCTGCCTAGTTTCTTAAGAAATACATATCCTCCTTGTTCCTCTTACTAAAATAATCCAGTCACATTTTAGTCTATCAAAGTTAATTACCATTTGTGTGACTATTTTGCTTGCCTGTTTAAAACTTCCTTTACATTGGTGTAATCTTCCGCACTATTAGCTTGGCTCCCAGTATCACACCATCTGCAATTTTTGATAGCACACTATTTCCCACATTTTAATCATTTATCTATACAGTAGGACACAGTCACCTATAGGTCCCCATTATGACAACTTGTCACAAGTTCTGCTTTGGCTGACAAGCATCCCTTAACTCCTATTTTCTGATTTCTGTTCCATAACTGTCTGAAGTCAGTAATCTACACCTGACCCTTGAATCCACACAGCCTGACTATTGTGATGTGTCTCACCGTCAGGATGTCAGTACGCCTTTACAAGACATGGATATCATCACTGCATGATAGCATGTGACCTGAGTGCATAAAGATCTCATACACCATCTTGCCTCTGATCACTTGAAGCATGACTCTATTATAAGCATGTTCATCTGTGGTAAACAAAGTTTAATACAGACCAGACACTTTTATGTCTGTGGAAAGTAATGTTTGAACATAAGGTAGTTGTAATAAATATCTACCAGGAGTCATCAATGCCACAATGTCCATATGTAGTTTCAGATATTATGGGAGATAACATTAGCATTGCTGCATCCAGTAAAACACTCTCTGGAGGTGAGCCTACATCATTGTTATCTGTGCGAGTCTCTTAAACTATACCTTATCAAAACCTTCTGAAAGTCCATGTGTTTCACATCCACTACGTTACTCGTGCCTACTTAATCTGTTACTGCAGCTGACAAATCAATGGCTACACTTGACCTTCCTTAAAAAATCCATGCTGACTTTCCTTTCCATAGTCTCTTATCTCTGCATTTCCTTTTAATCTCATCTTTTAGCAAAGATTCAGTCTTTTTCCAATCACTGGTGTTAAGCTAACTAGTCAATAGTTTCCTGGATTAGTTATTGATAGTAGGAATTTCATTTACTGTCTGCCAGTCATCTGGCACTAATACCTTTTTCAATTGATTTTTTTTTCTCTGTACATGAATACTAGTCATTCAGCTAACTCCTCTCTTGTTGATTTGAAAACGGGCCGGCACCATCCACCTGGATCTAATGTTGTCAAGGCCCTATGTTTGGTTAGTTTCATTATTCTTCCCACCTTAACTTTTTTGTAATATTACCCTTGGCTTCCTCAGCTTTATTATTTTATTGCTGAAAATGTGTTGCTGGAAAAGCGCAGCAGGTCAGGCAGCATCCAAGGAACAGGAGAATCGACGTTTCGGGCATAAGCCCTTCTTCAGGAATTCTGAAGAAGGGCTTATGCCCGAAACGTTGATTCTCCTGTTCCTTGGATGCTGCCTGACCTGCCGCGCTTTTCCAGCAACACATTTTCAGCTCTGATCTCCAGCATCTGCAGTCCTCACTTTCTCCTTTATTATTTTATTGTCAACCACTGGAAGGTTTTCTAACTCATCCTCCATCCCTATCTTCATTGTCATTTTATTATTAGTGCACCAACAGAATACATTTAATTTTCTTTATATATATGGGGTCAGAAAGGCGCCTTGTACTCCATCGAAAAACTTTGCTTCTTCTCCACTTTTAATTGCTATCTTTGCCAGTTTTGTCAGGGACATCTTTTATAACCACGTGTTCTTACTAATTTAATACATTTATCGACATATTTCTCCTTCAATTCCCATTTCACTTTCTATTGATTTAGACTCTTAATATTGCGACCAATCTTTTCCTATACTTTATCATAATCCACTTGGAATTTGTTTGTATATCTTTGGCAGTTATGCTCATTTTTGTTTCTATCATAATGTCATTTCCACATTACATAACTACCCCACCAATTCTTAGTCCTTCCCTATCTATTTAAATACAGTAGGGCCTGCAATATTTAAGTGTAAATCCTGTCCTATTAGCCATTGTAGAGTTAATTTTAACGTGTACATGGGTTTGGAAATAAAGGTCCAGATGTTCATTGAGATAAAATTCCAAGCACTTTTGGAGACTAGCTCCAACCCTGGAGTCTGGGTTTTGATGGCAGTTAAGAGAAAGACCAGGCAGCCAATCTGCTTTTGCAGAATAGATTATCAATTTAAATATGTTAATGAGGTTGACTGAAAGTAGCACAAAGAAAGCTAGTCATTGTTGGTGAAAGTCTATCATCTCAGCTCCAGGAGTTCCTCAGCCCAGCCATCTTCAATAACTTTCCCTTCATCATTAGTTTAGATCAGATTCCCTAAAGTATGGAAACAGGCCCTTCAGCCCAAATCGATCCTCTGAAGAGTAACCCACCCAGACCCATTTCCCTACCCTATATTTACCCCTGACACCATGGGCAATTTAGCATGGCCAATTCACCTGGCCTGCACATCTTTGGACTGTGGGAGGAAACCCACACACACACAGGGAGAATGTGCAAACTTCACACAGACAGTCACCCAATGCAGGAATTGAACCCAGGTCCCTGGTGCTGTGAGGCAGCAATGCTAACCACTGAGGCACCGTGCCACCCAAGTTCAGAAGTGGGGACATTTGTTGATTGCATAATGTTCAGTACCATTCATGATTCCTTAGATAGTGAAGCAGTCTGTATCCAAATGTATCAAGATCTAGACAATATCCAGGTTTGAGCTAACAGGTAACAAGCAACATTTGTACTACACAATTGCCAGACAATGACCATCTTTAAGAAGAGAGAATCTAACAATTTCTCCATTGTATTCAATGGCTTTACTATAGTTGAATCCCCCACTACTTTTGACCTGGACATTACTATTGACCAAAACTGATCTGGGCTGGCCACATAAATACAGTGGCTACAAGAACAAGTCAGAGACCAAGAATCATGTCACAGATAACTACTCCAGATTCCCCAAAGCCTGTCCACCAAGCTCCAAAATAAATTTGGGAATGTTATGGAATACACTTTTATTGCCTGAATGGTTGCAGCTCCAATAACACCTAAGAAGGTTAATATCATTCAGGACAAAGCTATCCACTTGACTGGTACCTCACCCACAAACATTCATTCCCTCCACCACCAATGCTGAGTAGCAGCAGTGTGTACTATCTACAAGATACACACTTACTACATTGCAACTAATACTGTCAATTTACCTACCACCCAGAACATGGCTAATAGACACTCACTAATAAGCCAAATCCCCATTGTACCAGACTTTCAAATTTCCCAACCAAACATTCACCATCCTCCCACAAGCCAACCCTTCCCCACTACCCTATATTTACCTGTTCCACTTAATAACCAAGCCAGTGTTTCTAATATATCTTGCTTATGACTACTTCCTCAGTTGTACCAGTTTGTGGACAATATTACACAGGCAATATAATATGCTCTTAGTTTTCATTCATTCTATATGTAAATTGTTACAGTGATCGATTGTTTCTGTGTTTTCCATGCATTTATTTTACCTTCATTTCTCGCATCTTAATTTTCTTGCCTTTAGAATCATAATATTTGTACTCTCACCCTCTTTGCTAGCTTACTGTCTTATCTATAGTCTTATTTAATGTTTCCACTTGAATATTGATCTAAGCTTACTTTGGGTAAAGCCTATCCCATTGGCATATTTGTCTTGTGCCAGGATTGGTGTCAATATTCAAAGAAGCAGAACCACTCTAATACACTGAAGTCTTACAATCATACATTCATTTTTCTGATCTGAAGTAGATTATCTCACCTTTATTGTGTTGCTGTTTGTGGGAACTTGCAGTGCGCAAATTAACTGTGG
Source organism: Chiloscyllium plagiosum (assembly GCF_037043375.1). Classification (NCBI taxonomy): domain Eukaryota; kingdom Metazoa; phylum Chordata; class Chondrichthyes; order Orectolobiformes; family Hemiscylliidae; genus Chiloscyllium; species Chiloscyllium plagiosum. Next base: position 24,497,797 of record NW_028270162.1, on the reverse strand, counting down.
TGTTTCCTGCACAACAACAGTGACAGCTTTTCAAAAACTACTCAAGCACTTCGGAACATTCATTTGGCATGAAATGCACTGTACAAATGCAACTCTTCCTTTATATCAATATACAACTGGTTACAATAGTAATCTGAATCATTACCGTTTACCCTGCTTTTTATTCTTCTAGCAGGATCTCCTCCCTTTGCTTTCACTGAGTTCCTATGCAGCCACTTTGAAATGCGGCTTATTATAGTACTGGGTACACAACAGATTCATTTGAATTCTCAATTATGATTGCAGAAGCTGTCTTCTTTCCTGTAATTATTGAATTATTTATACTTCAATCTTTTATTCCACCCCAAAATCCCTTTGAATTGTGTCTTTTCCTATTGCCTTGGTTAGGGTTCTGACCATCCTTCTTCCCTATTTCTACAGGGTTAGCAAGTACATTATCACAGTTGGTAGGACTATCTTCTGTGCTTCCTATCAACACTGGACAGTTCCTGCCCTGCCGACTGTTAAGGTACCTTATTCCTTCACTGCCCCGTGTCACTCCATGTGGTGCAAATGTATTCTGAGAAACCTAGTTTAATAATTCAGTAGCAGAATGACTCAAGCCTTAAGCATTCCTACAGGACGTGCCATGCAATATAATCTCACTGTCCATAGTTTTACATACCCAGCAGAGCTCACACATGGTCTGTGCTGCCATTATCCACTTTACTTACTTACTTATTTCCTGCAGTTATTATTTATTGATTTTAATGCAGATTTTCCCTGAATATTAAATTATCATTAACCTCTATATTTAACCTAATTTAGTAACCGCATTTTAGTTACTTCAATTGTTCACTTTTTTTTGGCAGGTCTTCAAAAGTTATTATTAATATTAGGTTATATTTATTCACGTATTGATAGCGGAATGTTAGAATTTGGTCTTTAACTAATGTTTTTGGAAGTTCAGCAGCTTTTTATTATGTTAAGGTACATTAGTCTTCACGTCACACACTAGCTGCTATTTTCGCTGCTTAAAACCAGAATTTACTAACTAGCCTTCATGTTAAAACTTCCATTGCCAATTGGATGCTTGCCCTATGGGATTGTTCAATGATTTTCACAAGTGTCAATATTTATGTTACACATTGATTTGATTTGATTGAAAATTTCCCATCTAAGAAAGAAATTATCCCAACGGCTCTAAAGACAAGCACCAAACAGTCTGGGATGGCAAGAAAGAACAGCTCATAATTCTGAGACCACAGATTCTCACTCTGCTAACAAGACATCTAAAGAATGATTAATACAACAGGGATGGGGATTTCCGTTTGCTACTGACAATTGTCACTTGGACCTCACGTACCCACCCAATTGATAAAATCTGATCACTGTGTTGAATCCGATAGTTCAGACCATTTCACACCCTCTCCTCTACACAACCACCACACATATATTTAAGAGAAGAAAGGGAGTTAAAATGTCGAAAATTTCAGGGCCAGGAAGCTGAAAAAAATTAAAACAAAAATAGGCAAACAGCAAAGAACAAAGCGATTATTTCTTGGAGTCCATTCTTGTGAGAGTTAAATGAAATTTTCATAATCTCACAGACATGCTGACAATGTAGAATAGATCTCAGAGGATGACTGATCAATTAGATGTGACCAATAATTGCCCATAATGATTGGTGAAGTCAATGGTTTTAATTTTGTAAAAGACTAACAAGTGATTATTTGATTTCAAAGTCAGCAATGGGGTGCAAGATGATGGATTACTATAATCAGTCAGAGTTGGGACTGAATTGCAATGAATTCATTTAAAATAATTACTGCACTCTTTTGCCTGCCTCTGTAACCATCTCCCCTTCACATTTTCCCTCCCATCCGCGGCCACAGATTTGCATAACGTATAACAAAATTGACCCTGTCAAAAATTTTGGTCAGAAGTATTGAGTGAGGAAAGAACATGCAATATAATCTCGTCTAATAGCCTGAACGATCAAAGTATTTTTCTCTAGGGCTTATGGAAGAGGATTGATTCTATTTTGAGGCGAGGATGCACAGTTTTAATTTCTAAGCTTATCTCATTAAAGAAATGGACCAGTGCTGGAATTTAAAGTTGATTAATTGATTTGCATGAAGGAGAAAGGCTGTATTCGATCTACTGAAACTCACATCTTCTGTCCTCTATGATAAGATGTTTGGAGGAGGGAGGGTATAAGTACTGTGTACAACAAAAGGATGATTCACACCAGCTCAAGTGAAACAAGTGGCAATGGGTTGCATATGATTGTCTAGTAATTTGCCACTTCAATGGCCTATACTGTACTCCTTACAACACAACCTACCCTTTAAACTCTGCAGGCTGCTAACAACTAGCCAAACTGGTGAATCGCAGTATAGTGATCTGCAATTCTGTCAGCGTGTTGAGGAATAAACTGGAGTGAACTATTTTGGGCATCAGAAGCAGTGGACACACTGAACTAACCTATTCAGTCAATCTCAACTTCTAAGGACGATGGTAGACTCCTAATCAGTCAGCAAGAGAGTTTACAATAAATGTATGACCCAATACTAAACAGTGTGGTGAGCCTTTGTATCAGATGTTCAATTTGGATTAGAGATGAATTACACTTAGCAATTTGTTGTCCTTTCCTGACATAAGAAGGAAATGTGACATCACAAATAATTAAAACTAGGTCCGATCAGTGACCTTATTTTTAAAATTGTGTTTCAAAAATCCTTCGTCTATCTTTGCTATCCAGAAATCCTCAGGAGCGTGATTGCAAGGATGTGTGATGAATTATGGGTTTGGAATGGCTCTTGACATAATCCCTTTGTACAGTGGTAGCTGCGGTTTGAAGATTTTTTTTCACCACAGGGCTCCTTCCCAAACTGAAGAGTGATTGCTTCAAAGTTATTACTCCCTCGGTTGTAGACAAAGCAAGCCACCTCAGCCAATTAAAGCCACAATGTCACATCCACGCAGCAAGATAGACTATCAACCATCAAATGTCCTGTGCCTAATACCTTCTAATGATAGGATAAATTTGCTGTCATTTTAAAATCATTATGCTACAGTACATTAATGAAAAAATATTTGCTTCCACACCATAAAGAACAACTTAAATGAAGCTGAGCTGTATCGACCCTCTGAGACATCAGTTGCTTTACCTTTATCCTCCTTTGTCCCTGTCTTGGGAGATCAGCCTTCTTGCTCTGTTTCTCCCATGTACATTTGTTCTCAGATTTCTTATCTCCATAAAGCTGCTGGGTTGCAATCCATGTACAAAGGGAAAATTGCTAGAAAGTGAGAGCACATTGTAATGATGGTTCCAGTTGCACTAACAGAAGGCTTTAATACAAGAGCAAATTGGTAGGTTCAAACTAATTCCTTCAGGTCAGCCCATTTTATATTTAGGCGTGCATCCAATGATAAGAGAATAAAACATCTGTCAGCTGCATTTCTTAAAGCGAAAGCCTTTACAGAGTTTAAAAGGAGGTTTGACTCCCCCCAACATCGCCCTCCTTTCACCCCCCTCATCCTAATTTTCTTTTCAGTTTTCCGCAGGAGACACTGCTATAGATTTTCATTTATGCCAGCTCAGATGGTAATTGGGCGAAGTGTGAAAAAGGAATCTGTGATTAACACATGCCCACAAAATGGCAAAAAGCTTGGGAAGATTTCATTCGTAACTGTAGGGTTCTGAAGAAGTCATACCAGACTCGAAATTTTAACTTTGTCTCTCTTTCAGCACAGGTGTTGCCAGAACTGCTGAATTTCTCCAGCTTTCCCTGTGCTGACTTCATTCCTGACTTGCCCTCTTTTCTTTTCTGTGGCATGCCAAAAAGATGCTTTATGCCCAGCCAGGGAAAATGGATGGTCTATGGTCCTTTGTTCAAGATGGTAACTGCTGCTGGGCTGTTCTATCAGAGAAACACCATAAGTAAGCTTGCATTTGTCATGGTCTGACATCCAGGCACAAAACTTTGCAGCAAGAATCAAAAGATAATGATAAAGAATAACTTTAAAAAGGTTATTTTTTAATTTTGTGATAAAGAGGATAGTGATTGCACTGTCCTGCTGCCTCAGAGGTCAAGAGGTGACGCTGGTCTTTCTGGCTTCAAGGCTCAGCTGCTCATCTTACACTGTATTCTGATCCACACTGAAAGGCTTACTTGGTGCAGAACAAGTACACTCAAATACTGCAGCAGAAATCAGTACTGAAGGGAGATGGCATTTTCCTCATTTACTTTAAAAATGACTTGCAGTTCTGCAGTGTTTTTCATGATCTCAACACAGCAATGTCTTTTACTGTCAAGAAAGTACTTTTGAAGTGTATTCACCATTATAATGAAGGAAGTGTGGCGGACAATTTGCATGAACTCTCTGCTCTGCATCAACATAATCCCGCAGGATTTTTAATGGCCATTTGTGAAGGCAGACAGCCCTCAGTTCAGTTACTGATCACTTTTACAAAATGTATTACGATTTGTGGCACCTTTGTCTGTAGATGCAACTTCCTATCATCTTCCCCATGATCTTCTGTCCTGTTATTTGTAAAACAAAGAGCCATCTTTCACATGATAATATGCCCACGTAAGCTAAGCATCTGGCTTACTTACCAAGTCCATTAATCTCCAGGTTTCTTTTATAATGTATGTTTATGTTATTAAAATTTTAATTATCATTAGCACTCCCTCACTATGTTGCAAACTTCTTCATGTCTTGACACAATATAATCCTGAAGCCTGTAACTTGAACTAAAACCATAATTGATATTTCATCTATTACTCGAAATATCTCAGAGAAAAGTTATGTTCTGTTTAATAATTCTTCTGTGTGTTCCATTAATCTACAAATGCATGAAATCTAAAGGGGTTCTATCACCAGAATAAAATGAAACTGATCTTAAACCACCTGAGCTCTGATCAATATCATTCTCCCCATCCTGAACAAACACCATCAACGCCCCACTACTTCCTACAGTCCCACCCCCCTTCCTCCAGTCCTGGAGGTCAAATTGAGTATGGAGATAAAGCAGGAACTGTGATTATGTGTGAGTAAATTGATTTGGATTATATTGGATTTGAAGAGATAACTGATTGCCTGACATATATAGCTGATTGTTTACCGCTCTGTGTTATATTTAGTTTTGTTGTTTACTTGCTGCTGAGACACTTTGGAAAAATCAAGAACTTAAAACAAACTTTATGCACAAGAAAGGAAAAATGCATACCTGGTGGAACCACTACAGTCCAGACTTAGCCTCTAGCCGAGTATTTGTACATGTTGAGCCAATGCTTATGCACTAGTTGTGGGTAATTTGGTACTGAAAGATTTAATGGAATATTAGAGGTCCTGATATAAATACATTACAAACACAGGCACTTCAGTGTCTAGGCTACTCAGTATCAAAGTGTAGCATGCTTTTACAAATGTGTCAAGCTTCAAGTGCCCCCAGTTAAAATGGAGTAAAAATGAAACAAAGAACTGTAGACGCTGAAGCTCTGAATCAAAAACAGAATTTGCTGGAGAAACTCAGCAGATGTTGCAGCACCTGTGGAGAGGAAACAAAGTTAGAGAGTCACTGGGGAGACAAAATGCAGACTGGGTGACCACTTTGCAGAATGCCTATGTTCAGTCTGTAAAAACAATCACAGGCTTCCAGTTCCCTGCCACTTCAACACACCATCATGCTCCCTGGCCAACATTTCTGCCTCTGGTCTGCTGCAATGCTCCAGCTAGCCTAGCACAAGCTGAAAGAACAGTATGCGGCGCCTGCAGCCTTTAGGGCTCAATGTTGAGTTTCGATTATATTTAGTGCCTGACACACCACCTTCCATGAAGAAAGTGACAACTTGCAGATGGTGGAGATCAAAGTTGAGTGTATAGTGCTGGAAAAGCACAGCAGGTCAGGCAGCATCCGTGGAGCAGGAGAATCAACATTTTGGGCATAAGCCCTTCATCAGGAATATGAAGGGCTGATGCCTGAAACATTGATTCTCCTGCTCCACTGATGCTGCCTGACCTGCTGTGCTTTTCCAGCACTACACTCTCAACACCATCTTCTAAATCCTTTACGCACCCGCACACTCCTAGATCTGTTATGCTTTAAACTAAATATTTTCATCTACTTATTTTCCATATTATCATCTTTTCTCCTTCCCTTTGTCTAACACATCCCTTTGTCTGTCAACTGTCATTTTCTTTCTCTCTCTCTCTGAACTCCATCTCTGCCTATCCTCTCATCCCTCCCCTGCCATCAGTATAAATACCACCTTTTACGAAATACTATCAGTACTGAAAAAGGGTCACATTAACTCTGATTTCTCTCCATAGATGCTGTCAGACCTCCTGAGATTTTCCAGCAATTTCAGTTTTTGTTCCAGTTAAAATGGAGTCTGAAGTGTTTAAACCATCAGGGCACGTTGATCATGTCTCTTAATGATATACTTTATACTAACCATGAGGCATAACAAAAAGGTTGAAACTTTATTGCTGGAACAGCACAGCAGGTCAGGCAGCATCCAGGGAACAGGAGATTCGACGTTTCGGGCACAGGCCCTTCCTCAGGAAAGGGTCAATAACAAAAAGGGTCAATCCATGCTCTGTCAGAACTATTCTCTGGCATCAGTTGATCTACTAGCTGATTACTGTTTAATATCTGATAAAGCAGAATGCAAATCTGTATTTAACAATTCTCTATGTGGACAACAACTATTGTTGTATCAAATATGGGCAACCAAAATTGGCAAGTCTCCAACATGCTGTTAGCTGACTTCAAGCCAGCTAGCAACTGATGCAGTAAAAGATGGAGACGTGTAAATTAATTTAGCCTCTTTCGCAAACATAGGCTATCCCAAAATGTTTTATAACCATTGATTATACTTCAAAAATAGCTCAATGTTTTAATGCATGAATAGCAGCAACCAAATTGTGTATGGCAAGATCCTACAGACAGGATCATGACTAGATAGTCTGTTTGTGCGATGTTGATTGAGGGATAAAAATTCTCCAGGAGATTGGAGGTAATCCCTACTTCTTTTACAAAGTAGTGCAGTGGAATATTTTACACCCAACTGAGAGGGCAGATTATGCCTTGATTTGACATCTCATCTGAAGGATGGTACTTCCCCTGTCCTGCACTATAATGCCAGCCTTAATTTCTGTGCTCAAGTCCAGAGAGGGATTGAACCTGAAACCTTTTGACCCACAGGCAAGAGTGCTACCAACTGAGTCATGGCAAATTCAATGATCATAATGACCACATCTTCTATAATCAAATAGTTATAGTTAGAAATTGTTTGAGGCCACACCAGCGAAACATCCTGAAGCATCTAATGTGCCAGGTAATGTGCATGTGTCCATTCTGCACAATGGTCCAATGCCCCCTTCCTTTGTGTCACTAGCCCCAACTTCAAATCCCAGCTTCGGACTTGATAGCCATTGGAAGTGTGTGGTCAGACAGGTTGAATGTCAGTCTGTTAATCCTTCCGAGGCAGGCAGTGAGTGTTGTCTGATGAAGGGTTTTTGCCTGAAGTGTCGACCCTCCTGCTCCTCGGATGCTGCCTGACCTGCTGTGCTTTTCCAGCACCACACTCTCGACATTGATCTCCAGCATCTGCAGTCCTCGCTTTCACCCTAGTGAGTGCCATCTGATCGGCCAGAGCCATGTGGCAGCTATGGCGCAATCGCCTCTCCACATTAAAAGATTCCACTCAAAAATAGCTTGCCAAGCGACTTAGAGAGAAGGAGTTCAACTGAGTCAACATTTTGGGGACAGGATGGGTGAAAATTTAGGACGCATGAAATTATTATATAATTTCACAAGAATCTGTGCACCTTTGATACATATTTTTTTTTCCCCACAGTGATTCAGATATAACCGGGAAAATATATTTTACTATATTATCCTATATTTTACTATTCCACAGCGCGAGTGGAAGAAGGATTGTCAATGGAGTTTAGGCTTAAAGGGTTTCCTTATATTCATATTCGTACAAAAAGAGCAAAGCTGCCAGCAATGTGCGAATCCTGTGCAGAACGCAGTGCTGCCTGCTTCAACCCAGCAGCTGTTGTACACTCTATTAAGTAAGCACAACGAATTTTTTTTTTCCCCAGGGATAAAAATCTCACGTAAGGAAGATGTGGCTTTTTTTTCTTAACGGATGAGCTCGTCTTTCTCTGTTTAATGAAATCAAGGTTTACAGAAGGCCAGGACAGTTTGAGCAGAGAGCAGCTACTAACAGATTCATTAAACCTGCGGCATAGCAGCTATAAAAAATCAATTTATTTCACCAGGCGGCCTGAACGATTGCCAACGGCGACAAACAGATCGGCCCCTGAGAGAGGGCAGCAAGCAACCACTCAAACCTCAAATGTCACGCAAGCATATTACATCGGCTCGAGCCCCGATAACAATTTTTTAGGAAATCTTTTGTGATTATCATTTCAAGATGAGAATTTTATTAAAAAGACCGAGAAGGCTTGGCGATTGAAGATTTCAAATGTGCTTGTGTTTTTTTTTTAATTTTAAAATGGAAAGGGAAAGGAGGAAGGAGGTGGAGATACTGGGCCCACTGCTGAGTTATTATCAGGTTGTGTATATGATTTTGGAGATATTCGAAGAGTATTAGAGTGGGAAGGCAACACCACTAAGGAAGGAAGTTTTAATTGTGACATCGAGTTGGATGAAATAAACCCTGCAAGAGACATGAGACGGGACGAAACAGAGGGAGAAACAGAGTCATTCATTGACAAAGCCAGACAAAAGTCGTATAATAACGCCAAGCTGTTGTCATCGGGTGCTGGTGTCAGGGTATATCACGCCCATGTCAAAAAGAGTGGCCATACATATCCAAACTCTTCATGGTCTGCCAGGAAATTTACTGGAAAAACGTTTGTGCAAATCACTGTATTGCAAGGGTGGCACGGTGGTTAGCACTGCTGCCTTGCAGTCCCCTAGGTTCAATTCCAGCCTTAGGCAACAGTGTGTGGGAGTTTGCAAGTTCTCTCTGTGTAGATTTCTTTCCACAGTCCAAAGATATGTACATTTGGTGGATTGCCAAGTTAACATTTGCCCTGTAATTGCAGGGATTATATGGGTTAGCCATGTTTAAAAACCCCATGTGGGGTCATGGGGATGGAGTGAGATACTCTTCAGAAGATTGATGCAGACTTGATGGGCTGAATGGCCTTTTTCCTGCACTGTAGGGATTCTATTTTGTATATGGGTCAGAAAAGGGCTTTTAAGTGATTTAATACTTGATTAACACAAATAATGATTTGAGCCCTATGAACACCATCACTTCTGATGATCTTACGAGGACATAGTCAGAGTAAAGAAGGAGCTTCCAGGAGCTGGTGTACTCCTAATGGTTTCCACAGTAATATAATGCTTTTTGATTCATTATTTATTCATGAGATGTGGGTTTCACTGGCCAGGCCAGGACTTATTACCAATCCCTAATTGCCCAGAGGACAGTTAAGAGTCGACCACGTTGCTGTGGGTCACAGGTAAGGACAGCAGATTCTCTTCCTTAACGGGCATGAGTGAAGCAAATGGGTTTGTACAATGATCAACAATGGATATAGGATTACCATTAGGGTTGCTGTTTCTTACAGATTATTATTTAGTTCAAATTTCACAGTCTGTCACAGTGGGATTCGAACACGTATTCCCGCGAACATTAGCTTCTGAATTGCTAAAGCAGTGACCTTACCTCTATGCTACTTAAAATCAGGGGACAGCATGTTAAAATTAGAGATTAGACTGTTTAGGAATGAAATTATGAAGCACTTCATCACTCAAAGGACAATGGATAGTGTAATGAGAGAGAAGCAAATCTGTCTTCATCCTGGTGAACAATAACCTCCATTAACTATTTACATCATTAACATAAAAGTGTGGGAGAACTCGTTTGTACAACTTTGCACACTCAGTTTTAGTTCCAAATGCATCTATATAACAATAGGCACCACTGACAATGTGCATCAGGATGGTATAGTTGGACTGGCCCATTATCCCGCTGAAAGATCTGGGGGAGATGCAGACTTGTTTCGCTTCCCAGGTGACTCAAGATAAATCTGTGTCCTGCTACATGGGTTGTAGGGTATTTTGTTAAATATTAAGAAATATGGAGCAGCTAGAGTTCATATCTAGTTGCTTAACATTTCTGCTTTGTCACCCCAACAGCACAACTATTTTAGTAAGATATTTTAGATATGAAATTTTGATGTGCTCTAATTGTGACTGCCCTTTATATAACTGCAACAGTAAAGCAGCACATATTGCAAGTGGCAGGTTCTTGTGAATGCCTACTAAGGCATGAATCTCGACATTTAAATATCCATAGCAGAGATGCAGTATAGGAAGCAGATTCACTGCTCCCAGGCCAAAAGTACACATTACAGAGTTTCTATCATTTTTCCTTGGTTCTCTTTCCTTCCCATATCCAATTGTTCACTGTCCCTCTTTCTCTCCTCCCTCCTCTTTTCTGCCTTCTTTCTCTATCCACATTTTTTCCAATCACACTGTGCTGTTACATGTCTCCTTGATTCCTTCTATGGATTCTGTCACTACAAACCTGAGCTGGGACAAGGTCAACATTTAGCATTGCATTAAAATGACTAAGGGTCACATACGTATTGTTGTACATCAGACCACAGAGATGCAAGCATATTATTAGTGAGAGTTCTTTCTTTTCATTCACAAATAGAAACCAAACCAGGGTGAATTTCATCCAGGAATTGAGGGTGAAATTCCTCATGGATTCAGCTGGTTTTGATGCCTATTGTGCGAGAGCTTTAAGAGGAGCAGACACTCCATCCTCCCAGTAAAAGGCAATTCAAGGCAAAGGGGCAGAGACAGGGGCATGAACACACTGTGTCACATGTTCCTATTTCCTGACTCAGTGCAGGAAAGTGTGCATTGGGAATTGCACATAGGAGCCTCCAAATAATAAAGCCTCTCTCCTGGCTTCTTAGACCAATGAAGGAGCCCCAAAAGCCTCAAAAGGGCTTTTAAAAATACAAATGGAGATCTACATCCAACATACAGTGCTGAAAAAGACATGTCTGTCTGGGGTGGAGAAAGGGAGGAAAGGATTACAGTTACTGAAGGCAGGCAGTTAGAAGAATTCTGTCTGAAGTCGCATCCATTCTCATTTCCTTACCATGTTTCTGAGGTGCACTCATACTGCCCCTGCAAACACCAGTCAAATTGTTCTGCAGGATGCAATCCCAAAACCAAGAAGGTTTAAGTCACCATTGACTTTTCACTTCAGTTATTTCTTGGCTGGGTTTAATGCAATGAAGTTCCAACTCAAAATGCGACTAATTTGGGAAGAAAATGATTGATTGTATTCAGGTCACTTGCTGGCAATTGTAAGAAATGGAGAATGCCACAAGAGGGTCTATTTGAGCTGAGGTATGTTGTTTGGGCAGAGTAGAAGGAGCTTTGCTTTCCACTTCTCAAACCTGCATGTGACCTCCAGAGAATTTTACACTTGCACTGTGTCTAATAAAGGGCTTCCCAGTTGGCACCATTCACCTTGATGAAAGAAAGAAAATTCAATGGGTGCCATATTAACTCCCATGTAGACATTGCTATTGAAAGGGGAATTCAGCTTTCCTGAGGCACAGCCATTAAAAGCATCAAAATGGCTAAATGAAACAAGCTGTTCAAACCAGATCGAGAGCTAGATTACAAGCCTGAAACATGATGTCTCCCATGCAAAGTCAGGACAAGCACAGTGACTGTCAGTGAAGAGACGGAGTTTGTATCCCTGTACCTCCTGTAGCTGTCTCATCTAATCAACTATCCCCTGACATTGATGAATGTAAAAATTACCGGCTGGAAACTACAATTGATCCGCAGGTAGCCTGACCACAACTGATGTGGTCAGCTTCTGCATGTACTGTACCATCAGACCAAGAGCAACTTACCATCATTCAGTGCTTCTCATTGTTATGGACAAGGCCAGACCACTTAAAACATTCTTAAGCAGGCAGCTCAGACCATAATTTTGCAATTTGTTTCCATAAATGGACAGTGAGAATTACTGGGATTAAGTTAGCAAGGTTGACTACCAGGTTTAAAAACAGACAAAAAATTTATTCACAAAATTACACAATGAAACACAAAGAACAGAATAAAGAACCCCTACAGAACTTAGTCTATCCAAACGAGACTTAAGTATGCTGTTCCAAATATACGCAACAGTCCCAATAAGCAAACCCTCTTTAAAAGACAGTACAAAACAGGGTCCGATACTTACAAATTGAAGTTAGAAGGGCAGAAGAGTGTTTCACACAGCTCACTGTTGAACTCCCTATCAGTTCTGGATTGAACTAAACTGCTCAGCTTGAGAGCTGACCACTCCCTTTTCATTCTGCAGGTCGCTTCTAAGACATGACCACTTTGGCCTGAAGTCTCATCCGTTTCCATATAAACAAAAGACCTCTCAAAATCCTTTTCAACTCTGTACCAAACCTCCTGATTGAAGTCCAGTCTGGCTTATTACACCACTGAAAAAAATCAGAGTATCTATGAGCCAAGGAATCGCTTCTAGAAAAAAAAAGGACTAGCTTTATGACATCATACATCATGACCAACACAACACTCGCCGAAAAATAACTGGAGACAACAAGCTGTGTAACAATCTGAGTGACAGTGCAAATTATTTTGGGCAATGTTAGCAATTGTTTATTTCGAAAGCAATCAGGAGTCTTATATTTTACAGGATTAATATTGCATCCCCAACAGAACTTCACATTGCACAGTCCTATCAAGGTAATGAACGATATTGCATGGCATGTTCTTTTCAGGTGTCCTTCCCACCCCCCTCCCCCCATGTTTTCTTCAAAAAATACCTAATTAATATAATTTGTCAAAGTACTTTACTTAATTCAAAGCTGATATTACAGAAAGACCAAAAAAGAATGAACCTCTCTGTAAACTTTATATTACACCACTTAGAATTACAGTTAATACTCATAAGGTTCATGATATGTCAGACACTTAGCTCCAGTTCCTCAGTATACTATGGCTGAAAGACTGAAGATAATGGTCGATTCCCATTGTGCCTTCCCTTCTTTCCGGCTCTGGAAATGCTGATTGATATTGCTGGCGTTTGACATACAGCAGTCATCCAGGGTTTTGCACAATGGGCTGCCCTTTCCATGTAAGTTGAGACATTGGAGATAGGTTTCTGTTGAGCTACACTTTTGTAAGTGGGTGTAGAATGGCAGAACTGTTGGAGAATTAGGCAGAAACCCATTACTCTGGATTTTATCTCATTTACTAGTATGTGAAGAACTCACCAGTTTCATTATACTCAGGAAAATTCATACTCTCAACAAATGGTATTTCAATTCCGTCTCAAACATCAAAAACTGTAAGTACAACAAACTTTTATCTATCCACCTCCATAACCAGCACTCCTCAAACATTTCAGAAGATTCCCCCGGCCTCTGGAACTGCTTGGACGCCATTAGCCATGCGGCTGGTGCAGCTACCATCCCCATGCTGATTGATAACGTCACTTCTGCCCCCATCACGACCGCTTCCACAGCCACTTCCGTCCCTCACAATTCCTCATGCATCACACATGACATCACTTCCACCCCTCACATCATCGCTGATGTCACACTCTCAGTGACTTCCGCCCCCCCTACTGTCGTGTTTGCCACCACTTCCCCCCCCACCAACGCCACTCACCTGCATTCTGCTGACACGCACCCCACAGATCCCACTGTCACCATCCCCGCCCCCCAAAACCCTGAGGGGAACACCACCCCTGCTCATGACTCCACCCCCATTCCCCCCACCACCACACCCACTCCAGTTACTGGCTCCGCCCTCACTCCCAGCTCCACACCCACACCAGATCCCAGCTATATTGATGACTGCATTGGCGCCACCTCATGCTTCTGTGAGGAGATTGAGCAATTCATCAACTTCACCAACACATTCCACCTTGACCTTAAATTTACCTGGACCATGTCTGACACCTCCCTCCCCTTCCTGGACCTCTCTATCTCCATTAATGATGACCGACTTGACACCGACATTTTTTACAAACCCACCGACTCCCACAGCTACCTGGATTACATCTCTTCCCACCCTACCTCCTGCAAAAATGTCATCCCGTATTCTCAATTCCTCCGCCTCTGCCATATCTGCTCCCAGGAGGACCAGTTCCACCACAGAACACACCAGATGGCCTCCTTCTTTAGAGACCGCAATTTCCCTTCCCTGTGGTTAAAGATGCCCTCCAACGCATCTTGTCCACATCCTGCACCTCCGCCCTCAGATCCCACCCCTCCAACCGTTACAAGGACATAACCCCCCTGGGGCTCACCTTCCATCCTACCAACCTTTGCATAAACTAAATCATCCGCCGACATTTCCGCCACTTCCAAACAGACTCCCACCACCAGGGATATATTTCCATCCCACCCCTTTCCATCTTCCGCAAAGACCGTTCCCTCCGTGACTACTTGGTCAGGTCCACGCCCCCCAACAACTCACCCTCCTGTCCTGCCACCGCAGGAATTGCAAAACCTGCGCCCACACCTCCTCCCTCACCTCCGTCCAAGGCCCTAAAGGAGCCTTCCACATCCATCAAAGTTTTACCTGCACATCCACCAATATCATTTATTGTATCCGTTGCTCCCGATGCGGTCTCCTCTACATTGGGGAGACTGGACTACTCCTAGCAGAGCACTTTAGGGAACATTTCTGGGACACCCACACCAATCAACCCCACCGCCCTGTGGCCCAAAATTTCAACTCCCCCTCCCACTCTGCTGAGGACATGGAGGTCCTGGGCCTCCTTCACTGCCACTCCCTCACCACCCGACGCCTGGAGGAAGAACGCCTCGTTTTCCACCTCGGAACACTTCAACCCCAGGGCATCAATGTGGACTTCAACAGTTTCCTCATTTCCCCTTCCCCCACCTCACCCCAGTTTCAAACTTCCAGCTCAGCACTGTCCCCATGATTTGTCCTACCTGCCTATCTTCCTTTGCACCTCTCCACTCCACCCTCCTCTCTGACCTATCACCTTCATCCCACCCCCATCCACCCATTGTACTCTTTGCTACCTTCCCCCCACCCTCCTCCCTGACCTATCACCTTCATCCCCACCCCCACTCACCTATTGTACTGTATGCTACTTTCTTCCCACCCCCACCCTCCTCTCATTTATCTCTCCACCCTTCAGGCACTCTGCCAGTATTCCTGATGAAGGGTTTTTGCCCGAAAGGTCGATTTTCCTGCTCCTCGGATGCTGCCTGAACTGCTGTGCTTTTCCAGCACCACTCTAGTCCGGAATCTGGTTTCCAGCATCTGCAGTCATTGTATTTACCCTGCATTGATTTCAGTGTCATGCTCATTCCTCACCCCATTCATAAATTGGGCTTTGAGGATGCTGGAGACAGAATTGTTCAGAGACCTACAATAAGGTTTACAACGGCATATTTGTGTCTACTTCTGAAGAATTGGGTCAAATATTTTATGAGGAAGCTGGGATCAGGAGTTGAGTTTTCCTAACTCTGCAATCCCACTTCCACCCTGGAAGATCTCATCCATCCCATTTTCATGTCAATCAAGTTGATGTGGGCTGTCAAAAAGGGTGGTGCTGGAAAAGCACAGCAGATCAGGCAGCATCCGAGGAGCAGCAGAGTCAATGTTTCGGGCATAAGCCCTTCATCAGTAATGTGGGCTGTTCCGGTGCCCACCATCTCTGAGAAAGAACCAAGGTGGCAACATAGGTGGGCAGATGGCATGGCTAGTAGATGAGAAGATCAGTTTCCATTTGATATTGATCCAGCTATCTTAATGACCATTGGGCTTTTAGCACTCACTCCTTTATCCCCTCACACATCTCCCACAGCTCTGACATACCCAATCATAAACCCATGATTCCTCCATAACCCCTTCATATCTTCACTCCCACCCATGCTCACTCATATACTCTCCTAAATCAATGACTGCTCAAATATCTATGCCCCCTCCATGCCCACTGCTCTAGGATCACAACTAATAAGCCATATAATGACATTTTCAAGCATTGAAATATTTGTGAGAATAAAAACAACAATTCAATGTTCCCTTTTAAAAGCATTGAGACTCTGCCTTCTCATAAATGTGCCAAACACAAGCAATGAAAATCTCAAGAAAACTTTCAGTTCACTTCACACCTCTTATACAAATAAATATATAAGCATCAGTGGCGTTTGAAATGCCCACCCCATAATGGAACTAGCAATAGCACAGTGCTGCATGTGGGCTTGCTAGTACCCTTATCCATTGCTGTTCAAAAATGTCAGAAATGGGAATGGGAGCAACAATCCCAGAACAGGGGCTATACACATGCCTCCCAATTTCATCTGACCTTTAAGCAGATGGGCCAATGTTGTTCTCGTTCTGTTTTGCATTTTGTTTCCACTCAGTCAATGAGGAGGCTTTACTGCAATTGTTTTGTCACAGCATGTAGTTAGAGGCAGAGTCACCTCAATTTCACCAAAACCATACGATCTAGTCCAACATTCTAGATCTATTAATATGTATCGCCGGCCTACAGTATCAGTAACAGCAAACTTGTGCTGTTATGCTCTCTTATGGACAGGGTGCACTGAGGTTGCAAACAACATACTTTCTCTTTTCAATCTAATTTGCTCCCGCCTCCAGTTTACCAGTCATCACTTGACTATAAGTTTAATAGATGGCATCTACATTACATTGTGGTAGCCATTCCCTTTTGGTGGCTCAGTGATTAGCACTCCTGCCTCACAGTGCAAGGGACCCAGGTACCATTCCAGCCTCAGGCAACTGTCTGTGCAGTGTTTGTACATTCTCCTTCTGTCTGTATGGGTTTCTTCCCACCATTCAAAAATGTGTAGATTAGATAGATTGGCCATGGTACCATTGCCCATAGGGTCCAGGGATGTGCAGGCCAGGTGGATTAGCCTTGGGAAATATAGGGATGGGATGCTCTTCAGAGGGGTGGTGTGCACTTGATGGGCTAAAGGGCTTGTTTCCACACTAGGGGTTTTATGATTTTGGCAGACAATATGTTACCTAATTAAACATTGCAAATAGAATTTCAAGAACCTTTATAAAAGCTGACGGGATGCATTTTGTCTTTGAATCAATTGCAACGCTTTATATTTACTATTGTAAATCATCCTTTATTAATCGTTAGATAGTATTCCATCCCACTTGCTAATAAGTGGTGGGCGGCACGGTGGCACAGTGGTTAGCACTGCTGCCTCACAGCGCCAGAGACCTGGGTTCAATTCCCGCCTCAGACTGTGTGGAGTTTGCACGTTCTCCCCGTGTCTGCGTGGGTTTCCTCCGGGTGCTCTGGTTTCCTCCCACAGTCCAAAGATGTGCAGGTCAGGTGAATTGACCATGTTAAATTGCCCGTAGTGTTAGGTAAGGGGTAAATGTAGGGGTATGGGTGGGTTGCGCTTCAGCGGGGCGGTGTGGACTTGTTGGGCCGAAGGGCCTGTTTCCACACTGTAAGTAATCTAATCTAATCTAAGTAATCTAATCTAAAGTCCCATTTTTCAAGTTCATTTCGGGATGTGGAGTTTACTTCTGCTATAAGTGAAGTCCACGCTACAAGATCAGCTCGCACATAGTATAGAACATAGAAAAGTACAGCACAGAGCAGGCCCTTTGGCCCACGATGTTGTGCCGAGGTTTAATCCTAATGTAAAATATAGTAACTTAACCTACGCACCCCTCAACTCACTGCTATCCACGTGCATGTCCAGCAGTTGCTTAAATGTCCCTAAAGACTCTGCTTCCACCACCACCGCTGGCAATACATTCCATGCATTCACAACTCTCTGTGTAAAGAACCTGCCTCTGATGTCTCCTTTATACCTTCCTCTTACTATCTGCAAAGTATGACTCCTCGTACCAGTCAATTTTGCCCTGGGGAACTGGCTATTGACTATCTATTCCACTCATTATCTTCTGTACCTCGATCAGGTCTCCTCTCTTCCTCCTTCACTCCAGAGAGAAATGTCCAAGCTTATTCAACCTTTCTTCATAAGGCAAGCCGTCCAGTCCAGGCAGCATCCTAGTAAACCTTCTTTGCACCCTCTCCAAAGCCTCTGTATCTTTCCTATAGCAGGGCAACCAGAACTGGACACAATAGTCCAAGTGTGGTCTCACCAGGGACTTGTAGAGCTGTAGAAAACCCTCGCGGTTCTTAAACTCTATCCTCCTGTTAATGAAAGCCAAAACACCATATGTTTTCTTAACAGTGCTATCCACTTAGGTGGCAACTTTGAGGGATCTATGTACTTGCACACCCAGATCCCTCTGTTCCTCCACACTGCCAGGAATCCTGACTTTAATCCTATGTTCAGCATTTGAGTTTGAGCTTCCAAAATGCATCACTTCGCATTTATCCAGGTTGAACTCCATCTGCCATTTCTCAGCCCAGCTCTGCATCCTGTCTATGTCGTACTGCAGCCTGCAGTAGCCCTCAATAATATCGACGACACCTCCAACCTTTGTGTCATCTGCAAATTTACTAACCCACCCCACAACCTCCTCACCCAAGTCATTTATAAAAACTACAAAGAGCAGAGGCCCAAGAACAGAGCCCTGCGGTCCCTACTCAACACTGACCTCCAGGCAGAATACTTTCCATCTACAACTACTCTCTGCTTTCTGTCAGCCAGCCAATTCTGAACCCAGATCGCCAAATCTCCCATCCCATACTTCCTGACTTTATGAATGAGCCTACCATGGGGAACCTTATCAAATGCCTTGCTGAAGTCCAGATACAGCACATCCACTGCTTGACCTTCGTCGACCTGTCTTGTCACCTCCTCAAAGAACTCAATAAGATTTGTGAGGCATGACCTGCCCCTCACAAAGCTATGCTGACTGCCTTTAATCACACTATGCTTTGCCAAATAATCATAAATCCCATCCCTCAGAATTCTTTCCAAAACTTTGCTGACCACAGATGTAAGACTGACTGGTCTGTAATTCCAGAGATTTCCCTATTACTCTTCTTGAAAAAAGGATCAACATTTGCCTCCTTCCAATCCTCCGGTATGACTACTGTGGAGAGTGAGGAGGCAAATATCCTCGCCAGAGGCTTAGCAACCTCCTTTCCCACTTCCTGGAGCAGCCTAGGGATACATCTGGTCTGGCCCTGGGGACTTATCAATCTTAATGTTTTTCAAAATTTCAAGCACATCAACTTCATCAATCTTGCTCTGGTCAAGACTGTATCCCAGCTCCTCAAAGCTTTCATTCACAACAAGGTCCCTTTCCTTGGTGAAAACCGATGCAAAAAACTCATTTAGGGCTTCCCCTATCTGCTCAGACTCCACACACAAGTTCCCTCCGCTATCCCTGATCGGCCCTACCTTCTCCCTGATCATTCTCTTATTCCTCACGTATGAGTAAAATGCTTTTGGGTTCTCCCTAATCCTTCTTGCCAAGCCTTTTTCATGCCCCTTCCTGGCTCTCCTCAATCCATTTCTGAGGTCCTTTCTAGCAAGCCTGTAATCCTCTAAAGCTGTTCTAGATCCTTGCTTCCTCTACCTCACATAAGCTGCCTTCTTCCTTTTGACAAGAAGCTCCTCTGTTCTCATCATCCATGGTTCCTTAACCTTACCCCTTCTCACCTGTCTCAGAGGAACAAATTCATGTACCACTCACAACAACTGCTCCTTAAATAGTCTCCACATGTCTGCTGTGCCATTTCTGTGGAATAAATACTCCCAGTCTGTACTTCCCAACTCCTGTCTGATAGCTTCATAATTTCCTTTTCCCCAATTAAATATCTTCCCTCACGTAACTGCTCCTTTGTCTACACTGGAGCATTAGCGAATTAGTTAAGTATTTGGGCACCATAACGTTTTTCACATCTGTGTACACAGAGGTGAACAAGTGTATGCAGAAAGGTGAAATCGCTTGGTGTGTCCCAACTGCTGTGTTAAATAGGAGTGTAAAATTATCACAAACCAAACTGGAACCTGGGACCTTCTGGCTATGACTCAGTTACACCTCAAGTCACAGCAAAATTACAAAATTCTTTCTGTCAATTCATTTTAGTGTTAATCAATCTCTTTCTATCACAGAACACAAACACTAAACATTTCATTTTCCAGAAATTATATTGCGGCTTTAATGGGAATGGTGTTAGAACGAGAGGTGACAGCAATATATTTCTTTATCTCTTTCCAAAAATTTCCTTTATATATCTTTCTGCTCTCACATAAATCCTCCTAATTGACCATTCACAAAATAATGTAATCGTGGAAGGTGTTATCTACTCACTTGCCCTAACAACAAGAAATAAAGACACTGATAATGTTGAGAAATTGTTCGTACATTAGGCATGGATCCTTCTCTGCTAGGTTAAGCTTTTAGCTCAGTTGGCTGGATGGCTGGTTTGCAATGCAGAATGACACCAACAGCAGATGTTCAATTTACACACCTCCTGAGGTTACGCTGAATGTCCCATCTTCTTGACCTCACTTTTCACCTGAGCTGACCCTCAGATTAAATGACCACCAATTGTCTCTCTCTAATGAGAGAGCAGCTGAATGGTCTGTTTTCACTATGGTGGCATTTCCTTTGGAGAATTAGTTTGCAATGTGGTGGGACCAAGTGCTGGTGCAGGCAGTGGAGAATTCATGTCCTCAGACCCCTGCATAAGGAATATATGAGGGAGGAATTTATGCAGCACAACAATGTTTCGAGGAGGAATTCCAGAAGAAACTGGACAATAATCAAAGAGGGGCTGAAAAGAAGAATCTGAAATGCAAGAAGAAAGGTCAGACATTGAAGGAGAAGAAATTGTTGGCAATGAAAGCCAAGCAAGACCTTACAAAAAGCACAGAAGGCTTTGATGAAAACTCCAGCAGTGAGGAAGAGATGAACAGTCCCAAGGAGAAGGTGGACGGCTGTGAAGAATCAAGTTTGTAATGGGTGGTCAGTGACCCGAGACCCTGTGAAACAAGAACTTGGTCAACACAGCAATGTGTGACTGTGACGGGTTTGTTGATTGTATACTTCTGGCCTCAAATACAAACAGTAAATGATGGAAATTCTCAGCAGGTCTGACAGCATTCAGAAAATTACTGTTTCACACTGGAGTTCCCTGTCAGATCAGAATTCTCCTTCTTTCCGAATTCAACTATTGGCTGCATTTTGTTTTGATACTTAGAACACAAGTTGCTTTTTCTCAGCATGGGACAAGCAAAAGACCTACAGGTTGTTCTGGTATAAAGTACGTTTCGTTAACACAAATTGGCTATAAAGCAACCAACAAATTGTGGACGCTGTTTGGATATCTGTCTACTGCCTGGGTACAGCGGTTTTCTATAGCAGTTTTCCATAATGCGAATCTCTATAGTGCGAGATTGCAGAGGAATGTAACAGTGCCGTTATATCAGAATGTCCTGTACCTCTCAAAGTGTAAAGTAATTATATATTTGATATTCAAATAGAAACTGAACTGCTAAGTTTTGACACTCTTGTACAGTGTAATTAACATATGAAGTTAGTATTTATGACCTAGATAGATAGGTAAAAGTCGCTAGCAAAACCAAGAGTGGATGAGGAGAATTCTTTTACTTCGTGATCTCTTTGAATCTGAGTGCATTGCTTGGATAAGTCCTAGAAACAAATTGAATAGTAACTTTTGAAAGGAAATTGGATAAGTACTTGAAAGAAAGCAAAATATAGGACTGTGGGCAAAAGCTCAGGTGAGTGGGACTAATTGGCTAGTTCTTCCAAAGAGTTAGCACAGCCATGTCTCCGGCATTGGATTTTATGATTCTTCTCACACCTCGGTGATCAATTTTTTAAAAAAAATCTGCCAGAGAAAAGCAATACACCAAGTACAAAGTAGTAGCTTGACAGAGAAAAGTAAAACACTCTAGATGCTGGAAATCTGAAACAAAATCAGAAAATGCTGGGAGGGCAGGTAGTGACTGTGGAGAGAGAAACGGTGTTAGAGTCTCAGGTCAATGACCTTTGATCAGAAATGTGCAGGAGGGATCGCCAGACCTGCTGAGTGTTAGCAGCCTTTTCTCGTTTCATTCACTGAGGAGATTTCTGATTAAAGCACAGGGAGATTCTTCAGTTTCACAGCCAAAAGTCAGCATCTGATCACAGCAGGTCTCAACAGATAGCACTGGTGTGTAATTCACATGAAATTCTATAAACCTAAATGGCTGTATCAAGGCAGTAATTTCATTCAGGAGACAACTGCTCTATAATAGAGCTCAGTGACACCGATCTCATTTTCAACAAAGCTGTTTTGTTATAAACACATTCACAGAGGGGGATCCATCTGCAGGCTTAACTCCATCTCACTCCCAGTACCTCCCCAGACTGCTACTAAGAGAAGTCAAGAGTTTCTTTTTGCAAGTGGCAAATAAAAAGTGACAAATAAGGAGATTAAACTTCAAAAGTTGTCTTTTTTTAATTGGGATTTGGTTTAAGCCCTGCATGAGACTTGAGCACAAAGTCTAGGCAGGCGCTCCAGTTCTGATCTAAGGAGGTGCTGCATTATCTGAGATCTGCCCTTCAGATTGAAGGTACAGTATATGGCCATGTGCACCTTCATAACAAGTTGTAGGACACCTTGTAGGACACAGTCAGATCTGTGATACCAACATTAAGCCCAAACACATCCCAGAATTGCTCCATTAAGCACCACACATTTAAAACCAAAACAATCTAGATTGGCATCCACCACATAATGTCTGAAAAAGAACAAGCCTGTAAACGTTTGTGGAAGCCTCTATTGTGTATGTGATGAAGCAATTAACCTAACCATCTTCTGTTGTTGCCATAGTGTGTCCTCAAACCAACTTCCCACCCAAATAATCACCTAAAATGAGCTTTATTCTTCATCGTATACTCAATAGAATTATGTAATCTACAGTAAAATATGCCCGCAGTTCCTCTTGATTTTGCTCAAATTTATTTTAGAGATATAGACTATCAATTCTTCTTGTAATATTAGTCAACGGGATTTACTAAATTTAGGTGGTGAAGGATTAGCTGCTAATAATTTTTCAGTGGAAAATGCACATACTTGAGTAACATGAAGTAAATAATTACGTACTAACCAAGATTACAGATCACATTAATTTAGAACCAGTTAACTATATTACACTTAGTAATATAGTTAACTTACACTTAGTAAGTGACATGGCTATCCTCAGAGATACCAGGCTAACTTAAGTTGCGTGGATAAAAGTAGAGGTAAGGCTAACAGTAGAATGATCACAGCAAACAACAAGAATTAACTAGCTTTTTCCCAGAGACAGTCCATTATACCCTGGTGGACAGAGCTATAGAGCTATAACTTTTAAAGTTAACTTTTTCAGGCCAACTGTTTTGTTGCAAAAGAGTCTACACTATGGAAAGAGGCCTTCAGTTCAACTGATCCATGCTGCATTTATGGTCCTCACAAGCCTCTTCCCAACCCTCATCATTTGGCCCTATCAGTATCATCTTGTATTTCTTTCCCACTGTGTCTTATGACCCTGCCCCACTAGCTACCAAACGAAGGAGTAGCATTCCAAAAGCTAGCATTTCCAAATACATCTGTTGGACTATAAGTTGGTGTTGTGTGATTTTTAACTTTGTCCACCCTGGTCCAGCAGCGGCACATCCTCATCATGACTTTCCCACTCATGGTTTATCTAAACTTCCCTTAAATAATTGCAAAGTGGATACTCGAGAACATACCATGAACATCTTTAAAGCATACCCTTAAAGTATTCCCTGCATTTCTAGACCATTTGCATCTTTTTAGAAGTGAACTCAATACCTGCTATGAGCATTGGCACACCTTATTATTTTCATTTTATTTATGAAGCAGCAGAAACCCTGGTCAACTCTGATTTGAGCTTCATTCTTGGAGCAGTGACTTCTTGTTGTGACTATGGAGATTACAGAGTTGCTTCCAGCTTCTCTCCAACAATCTCAGACTGTCCTTAGATAAATGAATCCAAGGTTGTGGTGCATTTGAACTAAATGTATGCGCACATATGTATGTATATATTTTGTTTAAATTCTAACCTCAATGTCCCAAAAGGAAAATGGATCTGATCAGGGGAAACACTGTATGAAAAATCTGAAGCTACAGACACCAATGAATTCCACACTCCTGTACTAAAATGAATTTGTATTCAGTGCAAAGGTTAGTTGAAATGATATTTTTAAAGAAAAATTTAATGCATTTTGACCCTGCAGTAAGAGATTATGAAGCCATGTGTCCTCACCACATGCTGTTCATGCTGTTCTGTCTGCTGCAATGTAGAATCACTAGTCTACACTCCGTCAGCTCGTCTGCTCAGCTTAAACTGATCTCAGAGGCATAGTAACATGTCTTTTTATTGCTTGACTTTGGCATTTGTGTGGGCTGTTTCTCTCCAGGCTTAATTCAATTACAAATTTACAGGCAGCACTACTGTCTACATAAAAAGAGGAGAACAGGAAACAGTGAGTGTTTAACTGGTGTTTTAAATATCCCAGAGCTTTATTAAAACTATGGCGGTAATCGCAGATGCCAAGCTACTGAGATCCAACCATTAGCAAATAGCCGCTCTTGCCAATCAATTTTTTTTACAAACTCCTTTTAATTTTACAGCTTTTTTGACAACAACAACAAAAACTACTCAGTGCTTAAAAAATCACACTGGGCTTTTCTTTCAAGCCGCTGATGGCGTTTGGAGTGTTCCCAGACACACATCTGGGAGTTGAAGAATCAATTGCCCTGCCCCAAGAAACCAATTGAGTCAATGCTGAAATCAGGCAGTTGCAGTGTTGATGCTTCACCCCTAGATGTCCTCAGCATGCTATGTTACTGGCTCTACCAGTTGTGTTAGTGACATCTAATGACAGAGAGTAGTAATGCACAGATTCTTTTTCAAATTCGCCCCTCCCTTTCTAAGAAAAACATATGACCAAGGTCCTGCTTTAGATAGGTCATCTGTCAACAGTTGGAATTTTGGACGGTATTCAACTCCACCAAAATTCTATCCCACAAGGCAGCCATTTTCCAGAAGGATGATGGATGGACATCTCTTCCAATAGCCCTCTCCTGACACATAAAGGGCTAAGGCCTGAAACATGGATTCTCTTGCTCCTCGGATGCTGCCTGAACTGCTATGTTTTTCCAGCACCACACTCTCGACTCTGATCTCCAGCATCTGCAGTCCTCAATTTCTCCTCCCTGACATATAAAGGGGTAACCCTGAGACATTTGCTTAAGAATTCTGCCAAGTACACCTCAGCAGAAATCTCAACAACTGGTTTAAAAATGATTGACTGACAATTTCTGCAGGGTCCTAACCAATCATGAACCAAAGACAATCACTCAAGCAATCAATCCCCAATCAATGAATTCTAAATAACGGTCCACTGACTCCATCAGGAGTTCAGGGTTGAGAAACACATTGGTTCACCAGGTGGTACCTGAACTCCCAAAGCACCAGGTCACCATGGGAAATTCTTTGGCAATAACAGGTCTAGGCACTATTGATGTTCCTTTGGCAGGCCCACTCATACATGGAGCTAATGCAATCAGAATCAACTCATCACATGGTGGACTTAGAGGTGGTGCTTCCATTCTTCCTTTGCAGAGTAGGTTTATGTGAACTTTTATAGTGTAAATAATTCCAACTAAATGCATGTTTCTCTCCATCTGCCACCCTTGGAGACTATTCATCATGTGTGAACACAAAGCAGGGAAATTGGAAGCTAATGTACCATCCATGGTTTTCACTAGCAAACCTGGTTCCAATATTCTCCCACACATGCTATCCATGAGGTGCATAGATATTAAAACAGGAAGAAAATAACTTACTGCATTTCCCTTACTGAATTCAGGGACATTGAAACTAATTGCAGTGTCCAGCTGCTGTTTTGGCTAAAATTAACATACACTAATGACCAAAACTCTATTCCTGTTCTAAAATGTCTCAGCATAAGATTTGTTCCAGCCTTTATGCACTGGGCCATTAAGGAAAGGCACCCACCTTCTGTTTTTGCTGTATTCCACACCATCCAGAGGACAGCTACAATCATTATTATGGTGTCTCTGACTGAATATAAACTGGACTAGAATCAATCCAGCACTACCCCCTGGCCAGGTAGGAAAGATAATTTCTCCAAGCCCACAGAGAGTAAGCCAAATGCCATTCACCTGTTTCACTATTCGGGATAAGATAAACTGACTAAATCTAAACTAATTCGAACAGGCGGTTTAGGAATGGAAAATTGCCATAACCCCAATGAATCCATCCCTACATCCACATCACCTACTTGCTGTCTCACCATATCTTCACCCTTTTCTCTCTCGGTGCGGATTACCCTTTGTCTCTTCAGTTTATTATTACTGCACACTGCTGACAGGAAGAAGGATGAGTGAAAAAAAAGTGCATATGAGCTTGCTGTCTGTGTGTCTCGAATAAATAACATTATTTATTCTATAATTCCTTTACCCTTATGTCTGACTTCCCTTCATCTGCGACTCCTTTATTAACCTGTTGCCCTAATTATTTGGAACCTTAGGTTGCAGTGAGTTATTCCTCTGGATCATTATTTCCATTCCTCCTGCCTTGGAACTCTGTCTGAGCCATGGCTTAGAGATGTGCCTGAGATCCACAAGGTGTAATCCTTCCAACA
Source organism: Chiloscyllium plagiosum (assembly GCF_037043375.1). Taxonomy (NCBI): domain Eukaryota; kingdom Metazoa; phylum Chordata; class Chondrichthyes; order Orectolobiformes; family Hemiscylliidae; genus Chiloscyllium; species Chiloscyllium plagiosum. Next base: position 24,471,117 of record NW_028270162.1, on the reverse strand, counting down.
CATTACCAGCATCTGATGAGAGAAATGAGTATCTGGAGCAGATTACAAAACGTAGTATCTCAGCTGAATGCAGTTAAGAGCAAAGCATTCAATTTCTTCACTCTGAGGCTAGAAACAGAATTCACTTCACTAACAGAATGTTGCAGGGTCACTGACTCTTTCTCACCTCGCCTGACTCAGATGCAAAGCAACCCAGGATGTCTTCAGTTATTTATTTACTCATTCTGTTTCCTGGTGATGTATATACAATGGAATCACACAAAATTCAGGCTGGTCTCCCATGAAACTATCTGCCACTCAGAATTCAGATTTAATCAGAATTCACTCCTTGCTACATCCATCATACAAAATCTAGGTTAAGTCGGGTAAGTCTATCAGCTTTGAGCTTATAATGAGCCATGTACATGTATCAGTGTACAGCTTACGGGTGAGCATTACATGTGTATTGGTGTAGAGTTTATTAATCTGCTGGATATACTTATCCATGTAGCGTTTATTGGTAACCCTTACAAGTGTAGGGTTAATTACTGAAAAGTATATTTCAGCATAGAAGTCAGTAGTGTATGGCTGTTTTGTAACCAGGTAGAATTTATGAATGGAAAGTATATTATTCTGTGTCTCAATGAGACAATAAATTATCATTGTTGTATTAGTGTAACTCATACTCATGTACCATTTCTGATTATGCTGGGTAAAGAAATAAGGATAGAATATCATTATTGAATTATGTAAAGGTAGTGTTGTGAAGTTTAACACATTGTGACTTTAAAGTTAATGGTCTGAGTTGAATTACCAGTTCAGTGGCGTCAAGTACTGACCTGAAAGCTGCCTGCACCGTGCTTGTGGCCATGTCTGAGTCTCCAAATGAGGTTAAATGTTATCATTTCCAAGACTCAAAACGTGGTTCAATGATATTATACAGTTGACTACCTGCCTTCAGGTTTCTATTTGTCATTTTTTTCCTTACTGCTTCTTCCTTTTTTAGTTATTCGTTTTATATATCCAGAAGTATCCTGGGCCTGTAAAAGGTGTACAGACAATGTACAAAGGCTATTAGCCCATCAGTGGGCCAGCTGTGCCACTGGCTATGCTGGCCACTGCTGGGACTGCAGGAGGCCTTCCGGAACAGCAGCAGCAGCAGGAACAAGGGAGGACCCGGAGGGAAGTGAGGCAAGCTTTCTGCACCAGTTGGCTAGGCCCCACAGAGTGTGAGGAAAGCAGGTTCTAGGCTGGGGGGCTGCTGTGGTCTATGTGCTGGACTGTATTGGCTCCTCCAGCAAGAACATTCCTTTGCACCAACAGTGACCTGTATGAGGCACAGTCGAGAGTGTGGTGCTGGAAAAGCACAGCAGGACAGGCAGCATCCAATGAAGGGCTTATGCCCAAAACATCATTCTCCTGCTCCTCGGATGCTGCCTGTCCTGATGTGTTTTTCCAGCACCACACTACCGACTCTGATCTCCAGCATCTGCAGGCCTCACTTTCTGCCTCCTTTGAGGCACTGAGTGCACAGTCAGAAGGACATTGGACTCAATCCCAAGAGGTGGCTGCCTGTATCTGCCTCCTGAGACTTTAAAATTTCCCAGCCACTACTGACGTTCGACAGAATGCCCCGTAGTGGTGAGATAAAGCTTTTAATTGGTCGAGATTCTTAATGGGCGTGGAAGTGTGGGTGGTAATGAGTCTGTCCTTAACCATTGCCATTCCTGACTTTATCAGGGAGTTAAGAAAGTGATTATATTACTGGACCTGCCTCCCAGCTCACCCCAGTGGAGGGGAGGTGTTCAATTCCACACTTTACATTAACCCAAGCTCTTCTCCCCCTCCTCTTATAGCCTTGCTGCAGCATTGCTCACTGTTTCACCACACCCATTATGGATAAAGGCTTTGTCGTCTTCTCTCTCCCAACTCCATGATGTGCCTTGATGACATTGTCAGAGGCACGGATTCAGTTCCCTTACGTACACTGTTAATATCTACATCTATCTTTCCATTCCATTGGTTCACACTCAGACCATGCTCATGCTGTCCAACTGACAGGTTAACAGTACGTTTTTTTCTACCTGAGAACTTCTTCCAAATAACTATCAGGAAGACTGCAGCCATCATTTTCCTCCCTTGGCAGGGGTTCTGCTCCCATGGCATTGGCTCCCTCCCCCTCCCCGACCTTTCATTAAGGATGATTCTGACTGTGTAAAACCTTGCCACCTGCCTGACACACTTTATCCTATCTCTTACAGTGGTAGTTGTACCTACCTGTGTGATGTTTCCAGCTTCCATCCCTGCTTTTGCTACTTTGCTGAATTAACCATACCTTTTTCACTTGTAGATCCAGTTACCTCAATGGCCTCCTTGCTGGCCTCTCATCCTCAACAAACTTCAACTTAACTGAATTTCTGCTGCCAGAATCCTGTTTTAACTCATTCGCTCAGCATTTCCATCTGCACCATGCTCTGTTAATGTAAATTTTAAATTTAATCTTCTTCCATATCTCTTTACATTTATACATTAACTTGTTCCACTTTTCCCCTGAAATCTTCTCTGACTTGATTTCTCATCACTCACTCTTGTATCACTCTTCAATATTCCAACAATGGCCTTTTTTGTTGTTGTACCCTCTCTTCTGATGCTTTCCATGACTGTAAAACCTTCATATGCTTCACATCACTCGCTTAATCGCCTTCATTTATCCCTTTCATCCTCAGGCTGCTATCCCCTTTAAAAAATTGTCGAAAAATCCAACTGATGCACTATGTTCATGGATCCCATTCCTAATCCCTTGCTGCTGAGCTTGGCATCAATTCTCCCTAGCTATCTATATTTGTGAAGAAACTAAACATAGACTGGGTGACCACTTTGCAGAACATCTCCAGTCCATGCACAAACATGACCCTAAGCTTCCCATAGCCGGTCATTTTAACACAGCATCCTGCTCACAGCTTCCTCCCCATTTGTCCTCGGCATGCTACAATATTGTCCTGCAAATCACAGCATAAACTGGAGGAGCAACATCTCAACTTTAAACTAGGCAGCTTACAAACTTCTGGGCTTAATATTGAGTTCAACACCTTCAAATTGTGAATCCTTCCCTTTCCTTTAGCTTTGCTATCTCCAGCATTTGCTGTTTCCTGTACATTTGCTTGTTACATTCTCTGCCACCCTCTCTTCTCTCCTCTCCCCTCCCTCCTACACCAGTCTGGCAATTAGGTACACCATTGTTCTGCTATTCCCACATTCCAATCATTTAATCTGAACTATCAACATCCTTCCTTCCCCAATGCACCAAACCCAATCTCCTATTTTGAATAAATGTTGCCCCCTCCACACTTCACCACCATGATGAAGAGTCATTTACACTGAAAACGTTAGCTTGCTCTCTCTCCATGAACACTGCCTGACTCACTGCGATCTCCAGCATTTGCTGTTTCCTGTACATTTGTGAAAGACGTTGAAACACTTGAAGAATGTTGACCCAGACACTGGGAAGAACTCCCCTCGTCTTCAAACAGGGCCATCAGGCAGTTATTCCCTCCAGGGCCTTGATTTAATATTACACTTGAAAAGGCAGTATTGATAATAGAGCATACCCTCAGTACTGTATGAAATGTTAGCTCAGAATTGTGAATTTAAGTCCATGACATTCTGATTGAGGTAGAGAGGGCGAGCAACCAAGTGAAGTGAACAATTTAGAATCGACTTTGCTCGTGGTGTGTTTGCGTATAATTCACAAGCTAACAAGACAAATGTTTCAGTGTTGAGATTATTAGTGAATAGAGTAATAACATCATGTGAGAGTTTATTAATGATCCTTTGAGCAGACATTGGTCTAATGTCTGATCTGAGCACATTAGCAAAAGTTAAAAAGGAAAAAGCTTCCATGGTAGAAGTGGGTTTAGAAAGTTCTGTTGAAGGATCTTTGGTTAGTTGCTGCAGTGTATCTTGTAGATGATGCACACCACTGCTTCTGTGTTGGTGACTGATGCACTTTGATCGGAAGAGCGTTAAAAAAGTTATGAAATAGGGGGTACAATTCTAACAGGGGTGCAGGAGCAGAGGGACCTGTATGTCTATGTGCTCAGATAATTAAAGGTGGCAGGACAAATGGAAAGAGCAATTAAAAAGCATACTGTGTCTTCATATTTATTAATAGGGACATAGAATACAAGAGCAAGGAGGTTAAGCTGACCTTGTATAAGACACCTGTTGGACATCAGCTGGAGTACTGTGTAGATTTGTGGGTGGCACATTATAGGAAAGATGTGAATGCAGAAGTGATTTAGAAGAACGGTTGCAGGAATGAGAAACTTCAGTTATGAGGACAGATTAAAGAAGTTGGAATGTTGTCCATGGAGTGAGGAAGGCTGAGAGGAGATTTGATAAAAGTTTTCAAAATCAAGAGTGGACAAATAGGGAGAAGTTGTTCGTGCTCATAAAGTGAACAAAAATGAAAGGGCATAGATTTAAAGGGATGTGCAGAAGAAGCAAATATCTTGATTGACTGGATTACTGGAGAGTGGCACTAACAGCGTGGTTTCAATCCCGCACCAGCTGAGGTTACTATGGAGGATTCACATTCTCAATCCCTCACCTCACCTGAGACATGGTTATGCTCAGGTTAAACCCCACCAGTTATTTTCTTTTCTCTCTCTCTCTCATGAAGAAATAGGACGATGCTGACTTGATCTTTGAGTTAGGTTATAAATGCACTGCCTGGAAGCATAATGGAGACAGGCTCAACTGAGGCATTCAAGAGGGAATTGGATGATTATTTGGATAGAAATACTGTACCAGAGTATGGAGAAAAGGCAGAAGATTGCAGCTAAGTAATGATCCTCATTTGAGGAGCTGGTGCATACGCAATGGGTCAGATGGCCACTTTCTGCACTGTAACAGTTCTGTCATTCTGAGTGACTGATGTCCAGGTAACTGGGCCCAAGAAGAGTTGCCTTTTTCAGGTAGTAACAGATGGAGGGAAATGAATCCTCCCACTATATCAACAAATTCCATGTATCAATACAGATCACACAAAAGGCTTCCTTTTCCTTATCATGTTATACCAAGTTTAGTGAACAAAAGCTGTAGCATTACCTGTGGTCAGCTATGCCCAGCTGGAAAAGAGTATGAAATGTGATAAGATGCAGGTAAATAATGTCCACAGCAATGAAAGGAGAGTGACTCTTATAGCTTCAGATATGAGGGCCTTATCTGCAGCCAATAGCTCACAACATCATTACTCTCTGTTCCCTAAAGCCCTTGCATATTATTGACGATAGCCAAGTAAAGCACCAGTTTTTCGCTCTGTGTAGTTCCCTCCATTCCTGTTCAATATTTTCCTTCATCTCTCCAGTTAAAATCTGGTATACTTTGAAAAATAGAAGGAAAAAATAATCGAGCCTCCCTCTCTTTCCTAAGCCTTCCTTAAAGTGACGACAGGCGATTGATCTGTCCACCCAAATATGAACAGGTGTTTCCAAGTGGTGCAACATATTTTTCATCATTACTACCATAGCAACACTTGGCCCAAGGATCAGCTGCATTTTTTTTAGAATCCACATTTCCACCGCAACCCTGGCTAAGATCATCTAAATTCATCAATCTTGACAGAACTTGAGATCATCTTGACTGAGTGCTTTGTGGAAGCAGACAGTGCATTTCTTCACTGAGCTACAGGCCGATATTTGGATTTCGTTCGAGTCAACTTTATTCATGTGTATTTTTTTTCAAACCGGTGCCCCTCAAATTATCCCAAAGGCTACTATCATACAGCCTAATACATTTGTTGGAATATCTCTGTCTTCTGTTTAAAAGCCTTCACTACTAGGAATTTTCAACAAATGTCAAGTGTTTGTTTAAAAAGAATCCCATGCCATCATTTTAGGGCCTGGGATATTAACCTGAGATGAACAGGATGCACTCACATTAAAAGAATAAACAAGAAGTATGAGTAATCTTTGATTAAAGGAACTGAAAATTTCAGTGGCTTAGACATTGACCTTTCACCCCTCAGGCTTGGGATTCCAATCCAACTCAGACAACCAGGAAGAAAGTTTGCTCTGTCTGCTGTCTGAAGTATGTGAAATGTGGCTGGGTTATTGCAAACTAGCTCCCCTCTAGACTTCTACAGCACAAAGCAAGTAGCAAGTAATGCCACTCAATCAGGCAGGGTAAGCAAGAGAAATGAAAAGAACATCATTGTGAGGCAGAATGGAGTTCTCGTCCATGGCTGTGTTTGAGTTATGTTGTTAGGGCAGAGTGAAAGAGCTCTCTCTGTCTAGCTACAATGTAGATGAAGTATCACAGAGGATTGGTGGTGGGGGAGAGTACCTGATATGCAGAGGTTTCCAATCTACACAAGCAACATGCACTCATAAATGAGAAATCCTTTTGCATCCAAAAGAAATACATCCATTGTGCAAAGGGAAACAGATTGTGAGACTCATGAATGTTGAAACCAAACATGACTAACCAACTTAAAATAAACTGTTGAACTTTAACAAGAAATGGTAAAATCATAACACTGAGGAAAGAAAAACATTCAGAATCCCTGAATCATCATTGGATTCATTAAGCAGATGATACAAGACAGTGTCATCACTGAGTTAACATAATAATTGGTGTCAGCTTCTGATTAAGGTTTCTCTCAACTCTTCATGGCAATAGGAATGCAGTAGTCAATGAAGACATTCAGAACCAGCTGTGGTTTCACTGGATTTCATGGACAACTCCTGTCAGGCTCAGAATTCACATACTGAAACTTATTTGAAAAACTACACCATAGAAAGAGACCCTTAAGTCCATAAAACTGTAAGTGAAAACATAGAAACTAGGACCGGGAGTAGGCCTTTTGACTCCTCAAGTCTACTGCACCATTCAGTATGATCATCATGCTGAATACTTTAAATTCCAATGCACCCACCTTATCCTTTGATCTCTTCGGTCACAAGAGCTATATCTACCTTTTTCTTGAAGACACATCATGCTTTTGTCTCAATCACACTCTGTGATAGTGAATTCCACAGGCTCACCCCTCTGAGTGAAGAAATTTCTCCTCCTCTTAGTCATAGATGTGTACAGCACGGAAACAGACCTCTCGGTCCAACTCGTCCATGCCGACCAGTATCCCAACCTAATCTAGTCCCATTTGCCTGCACTTGGCACATATCCCCCTCAACCCTTCACATTCATATACCCATCCTCATGCCTTTTAAATGCTGTAATTGTACCAGCCTTCACCACTTCCTCTGGCAGCTCATTCCATACACACACCACCCTCTGTGTGAAAAAGTTGACCCTTAAGTCCCTTTTATATCTTTCCCCTAACTCTGAATCTATGCCCTCTAGTTCTGGACTCCCCCACCCCAGGAAAAAGACTTTGTCTATTTATCCAATCCATGCCCCTCATGATCTTATAAACTTCTATAAGGTCACCCCTCAGCCTCCGATGCTTCAGGTAAAACAGCCCCAGCCTATTCAGACTCTCCCTATAGCTCAAACTCTCCAACCCTGACAATATCTTTGTAAATCTTTTCTGAGCCCTTTCATGTTTCACAACATCCTTCCACTAGGAAGGAGACCAGCATCGCACACAATATTCCAAAAGTGGCCTAACTAATGTGCTGTACAGCTGCAACATGACCTCCCAACTCCTATACTCAATGCTCTGACCAGTAAAGAAAAGCATACCAAACACTGCCTTCACTATGCTATCTACCTGTGACTTCACTTTCAAGGAGCTATGAACCTGCACTCCAAGATCTTTTTGTTCAGCAACACGCCCGAGAACCTTACCATTAAGTGTAGAAGTCCTGTCCTGATTTGCTTTTCCAAAATGCAGCATCTCACATTTATCTAAATTAACCTCCATCTGCCACGCCTTGGCCCATTGGCCCATCTGATCAAGATCCCACTGTCATCTGAGGTAACCTTCTTCACTATCCACCATGCCTCAATTTTTGGTATCATCTGCAAACTTACTTCCTATGTTCACATCCAAATCATTTATATAAGTGTCGAAAAATAGTGGACCCAGCACTGATCCTTGTGGCACATATTCTCCCACTTCCTCCAGACCAAAGGGTAGCAATGGGCACCTGCATGGGCCCCAGCTATGCCTGTCTCTTTGTCAGATACGTGGAACAGTCCATCATCTGCAGCTACACCGGCACCATTCCCCACCTTTTCCTCCGCTACATCAATGACTGTACCGGCACCACCTCGTGTTTCCACGAGGAGGTTGAACAGTTCATAAACTTCACAAACACTTTCCACCCAGACATCAAGTTCACCTGGACCATCTCAGACTCCTCCTTCTCCTTCCTGGACCTTTCCATTTAAATTTCTGGCGACTGACTCAACACAAACATCCATTATAAACCCACGGATTCCCACAGCTACCTGGACTACACCTCCTTCCACCCTGCCACCTGTACAAACGCTATCACTTAATCCGAATTCCTTCACCTTTGCCGCATCTACTCCCAGAAGGACCAATTTCACCACAGAGCAGACCAGATAGCCTCCTTCTTCAAAGACCGCAATTTCCCCTCCCACATGGTCGATGATGCCCTCCAGCATATCTCCTCCACTTCCCGTACCTACACCCTTGAAACCCATCACTCTAATCACAACAAAGATAGAACCCCTCCCCCCGCCCCCCAATCCTCACCTTCCACCCCACCAACCTCTGGATACACCACATCATCCTCTGCCATTTCTGCCACCATTGGAGATATAGTTCCCTCCCCACCCCTATCTGCATTTCAGAGGGACACCCTCTATGACTCCCTTGTCAGGTCCATGCGCCCCACCAACCCAACTTCCCCTCCTGGCACCTTCCACTGCCATCAGAGGAATTGCAAAGCCTGCACCCACACCTGCCCCCTCACCTCCATCCAAGGTCCCAAAGGATCCTTCCATATCAGTCCAAAATTTACCTGTACTTTCACACATGTCACCTACTGCATCCATTGCACCCGATATGGTCTCCTCTACCTTAGGGAGACAGGATGCCAACTTGTGAATCGTTTCAGAGAACATCCCTGGGATCCCGCAATAACCAACCCCATTGCCCCATTGCTGAACACTTTAACTCCCCCTCCCACTCCACCAAGGACATGCAGGTCCTGGGCCTCCTCCATTGCCAAACATTAAGCACCTGACACCTGGAGGATGAATGCCTCATTTTCTTCCTTGGGACCCTCCAACCACTTAGGATCAACATGGATTTCACCAGTTTCCCCATTTCTCCTCCCCCCACCCTATCCCAGTCCCAACCTTCCAACACAGCACCAACCTCTTGAAATGTCCTGCCTGTCCATCTTCCTTCCCACTTATCTGCTCCACCCTCCTCTCCCACCAATAACGTTCACCCCCACCTTCATCTACCTATCACTTTCCCAGCTACCTACCCCCAGCTACAACCTCTCACATTCATCCCTCAGCCCCTTGGCCTACAAACCTCATTTCTGACATTATATTTTAGTACAGTCAGTTCTTCTATAACACGATGGTTGCGTTCTTGTGGAACCCTGTGTTGTAGAAAAATTGCGCTTTAGAAATAGTGCTTAATGTGTTGGTGATGTAATCACATTACAGTCAACACACATTTTAAACGTTTGTGCTGTAGAAATAGCAAACCCAACTTGTCCGTTGCATTACAGTGAATTTGCATTGACAAAACATGAATTATAACAGAACAACCTGTATGTCTTTTCTAAAAGGAAAAAAAAGGTTGAAGAATTAGATGCATTTGTAAACGGTTTAATTTTGGTAACAGAGATGAATTGACATGCTTCTAGAAAACTGAAGGCTGAGAGGATATGATGAGAAAGCGTAGGTAGGCAGGATAACTTCTCCAAAGCAACAGGTTGTTTGAGCTCCTCATCATCTTCAAATTTCTTCTCTTCACTTCTGAGATTCTTTCACAAAAACTGTGCTTGATGAGGAAGTGATTAAGTATTCAAATCTAATGTTCTATTGTTATCAATAACCAATGACAAGTTTTTGACCTTTATGGTCACCTTCAATGAATTCTGTCTTCCTCCCGCCCCTGAGGGAACTCTATGTCATCTTCACTGAGTGATCACTACCTCTGGAACACTTTTTGAATCGTAATCTTTGGTATATTATTTAGTTATAATCATCTGTCTTTAAATATTTGGCTGAAATGCTTCCTATGCTACAGCATTATTTTTAAACAATAACACGTTTATTAGCCATGTCTCTGACTATCAGCATTGCATATTTGCTTAGATTATAATGTTGTCTAACAGCTGTAGACTGATGAAAGTAATTGATCAAAACTGCACTGAATACTTGCTACTAGAAATTTCTAAACATAATGTAGTAGGATCTGAATAATGCAGATGGGATATGAAATTAATAAATAGGCAGGTAGTAAAAGATATTGATATCACGGATGAATCCATTTCAGTTGCATGCTTACTGTCTGTGAGATCATCTGAACCCATCGACTGCTACTTCCTCATGACTCCCTTCCACTAATCCCTTATTTTCTGTGTCTGTGATAAAGTGCAGACAGATCTCTTGATGGGATTGACCCCATTGCTTTTAATTAACTCTCCTATTAATAAAACGCCATTGTAAATATACTATGATCCTCACTGGCAAGGACTGAAAAGGACTGGCTAACAATACTGATACAGGAGAATTGCTCATTCTGACAAAAGGGTTCAAATACCGGGGGACGTGAGCTGAAGATCAGGAAGCTAAGAATAAAAAAAAATGTCAGGCAGCCTTTTCATCGAAAGAATATTACAGAGTGGTGTAGTGTTTGCTATCAAGGAGGGTGATTTTAAGAAGACTGGATAAATATGTTCAAAAGGAAGTGAAGACCTGGAGAGAGAAGGGATTAAATATAAGAAGATGGGGAGATACAGTTGATATACCTAAAAGGGATGGAACTCTTGCAGCTTACATTATCAACCAGTCCTATGGGGACCCAAAAGCCACAGCTGTCAATCCACCACAAACAGCAAGGTTATGACAAGTGACAACAAGTTGACAAACCTGATGATTTTCTTGATTCTATTTTAACCCACTCCACCTGATGGGAATGAATGGGTGATGGCTCTTATCAAGAATGTAATAAGGGCTCATGTGGCATTGTGGTAGTGTCCATGCCTCTGAGACAGGAGGCCTGGGTTTAAGTCCCACCTGCTACAGCTAGGTATAATAACATTGCCGAACAGGTTGATAGACAATATCTTGTAAAACATCTATCTCTGTCACCTTTGGCACCATGCTACTGCCCTTAATGGCTCTGCAGGTAAATTGATTAATAGGAAACATGGATGATTTAGTTCTGGTGGATAACAAGGCAAAGTAGTTGGGGGTGGGGAACAAATTCAGATGTGTGTGTGTAAAAACACTTTGTATATATATATAAAAAATGAAGGAATCATTTGACTAACTGTTGGGTCACTGGTCACCATTCCAACTCCTGACTTGGAGATGGTGGGTTCCTCATCAATACAGACAAAAACAGGATGTAGGTTTGCTTGCTGAGCTGTAAGGTTCATTTTCAGTTGTTTCGTCACTCTACTAGGTAACATCATCAGTGAGCCTCCGGATAAAGCAGCTTCACCTGAGGCTCATTGATGATGTTATCTCATATGGTGACGAAACATCTGAAAATGAACCTTCCAGCTCAATGAGCAAACCTCCATCCAGAACCTCAACCTGACCTACAAATCTTCTCAAAACTCGCTAAGACAAAAACAGGGACAAAAACAATTACATAATCAATTTGTACTGGGTGCGAGGGAAAGCCCACTCAGCCAATCAATCTGCAGCAATGTATCCTTGTAAGATTTGTTGCACTGACTAAAACAGCAACTAAAATGAGCACTTAGCTGCATGTACTGAGTCCAAGGTTACTTTGTGTGGCATCAAGGCGTGAAGATGACGTTGTTACTCTCACTGGAATACTCTCAGTGTTACTCTCAGTGGATCGGGCTAATTCTCCAGGGACAAAAATTCATAATCCTACCATTGCAGCTATAAAACCATTTACTAGCAAGGGTCTGAGTACAGCTGTTGCTTCGATGGTCTGCTCCAGCTAGCTTTCTAGTTTTAGTTGATTCATTAGCGAGAAAGCCAAAAACCTCTTGAAAACAATAAAATTCTGGCATGAATATTTTTTTGTTCTCACAATTCGTGACAACACGGGTACCCATGTTTGCAGACTGCCGACTACGTTTTCAATAATTTTTGTTCGTATTGCAATCTGATGACTGATTACTTGCATCAACCCGTTTTGTTTCTTTACATTTCTTGTCTAACCTGCCTTTTATACTCACAGGATCATTCCTCCATTTCTTTTCTGTAATATTCTTCATTGAGCTGGCATTGACCCAGAATAAACTGTTATCAATATAACATTCTATAGGCAGATCCTATAGAATGGCCCTTATATGAGTTCCTTCAAAATATTAGATAAATACATAAAGCCATATCTATCATTCTTTGCAATGCAAGTCTTTGCTACTGAGGTGCTTTTAACAATTCTTTCTTATTCCATTTGCAAACTAATGGAAATCATTCATCATTTTTTCCCACTAAAAATAGAGTGAACCCTAATGTGCTTGTAGAACCAATTGGCAAGATTAGCGTGTGAAGTATTGCTAAAAGTGACTAATTTCCCTCCTTCTGAGTCACCTGGAGCTGGAAACCTGAATGTACACTGTTCTGAATATATATATTTTTTCAATTTCTTATTTGCCTTCAGTCCACCAGCAGGAATGTATTTCAACTTGGTTCTTAATTCTATTAACACACATCTGGTCTAGTTTTTCTAGTTTCTCTGCATAATCAGTTTAATTGCTCATTTTAAACTTCTCAACTGGTATGCTTTTGCCTTAGTTATAGAATCTTTTGATGCGGAGCTGGTCCAATTTATCAGGATTCTATTAACATTCACTAGGTTAAAGTATTGAATTAGAGTTATTCCCAACTCTATCTAATATCCAAAATATTTAAAGCTGCTGAAGTCTGACTTCCAATATGAATTCTGCTTTACCTCCATTAATAATAATGTCTTAAAATTCTCACCAGCCACCTCATAAACAAACCATGTGCATCATAAAGATACCGGAAAGTTTCCCTTTCCGTGGTGACAATGAAACATGACAGGGTCGACTTTTAACTGCAGTGATGATACTGTGGCTTTAGGGGGTGTGTTTTGACCTGATTTCTTTCAGAGAGAGATTAAGGGACAGGCACTGAGCAGTCTATGAGAGGATAAGCAACTTGTGAGACCTTGGTGATTTTTATTAATGTTGGAACAATAGAAGCGTGATTGGGTGGAGACACACACAGACCTAGGATTTTGCAAGTTTTGATTTAGTTAGTGAGGAAAAAAATTGTTGCTGTAAGAGTTGATCCTTTTTTGAGGTATTTTAGGTGCTGGAGGTGATTTCCTCGAATTCCAGGAGCAGCAATTACTGTTTTAAATGCTGTTGTTTGGAACTTTGGGGGAAAATGTCAAAACAACAGCACTTCTAAAAGGGAGAAAAGACAGACAAAAGACAGTGACCACAAGGTCAGTGAGGGAGACAGCAAAAGAAACCTACACTGCCAACTGACATAGCAGTGAATCTGCATAGTTACTGCCTTTGCTGTTTGAGTTCATGTATCTCTGAACATTTGAGTGCATCTGGGAAAAATGAACAAACAGTGAAATTCACAACTGATCTTGGAGGAATCTGTGGGAGAGCTCACAGCATAGAAACAGATAAGTGCATAGTTTTTCATGCGTAACCTTGCTGTAAGTCTACAGCAGTGAGTAGAGTGGGTTCTTTCCTGGATTATATATTTTATTGAGATCTGCCTGTTGATTAAATTTTTAAAATATAAGCTATAAGTACTAAGTTAGCCTGGAGCAGTGTTTTTTAGAGCAATAAGATGGTGCTATTTTTTGGATCTGTAGATTGTGAAGGAGCAAAGATGGCCTTTAGTAGAGTGATATGCTCTTCCTGTCGGATATGGGAGTTTGGGGAGAGTTTTCATGTTACTGATGATTATGTCTGCAGGAAGTGTCTTTGGTTGTGAATCCACTCAGATCACATGGATTGATTGGAGAGGCAGTTAGAAGCAATAAGGAATTTACAAGAGCTAGGGGGTGAGATAGATGGCAGTTATAGAATGGGAGAATAGCCACAGACACAGTCAGGTTGGGTTAACTCCAGAAAAGCTAGGAGGGATAGTGCAGGAGTTTCCTATGGCTATCCCCATTTCAAACAAGTATGCTGTTTTGGGAAATGTAGGGGGTGATGGACTCTCAGGGGAAGGTAGCCAAGTTTCTGGTAACAAGACTGTCTCTAATGTAATTGAGGGGTACATTGGATTTTAAGCGATCGATTATGATAGGGGATTTTCTAGTCAGAGGCACAGACAGAATTTTCTGCGGCTAGCAACGAAAAATCTGAATGTTGTGTTGCTTCCCTGGTGCCAGGATCAAGAATGTCTCAGAGGGTACAGAAAGTTCTCAAAGGGGAGATGGACCAGCAGGAGTTCATTGTATACATTGGAACTAATGACATAGGAAGGGAAAAGCATGACATTCTGAAGGAAGAATATGGGAAGTTAGGAGGGGGAGTGCATTTTTGATAAGGGATCACATTACTGCTGTAATAAAGGAGGATATTCTTGGGAATACATCCAGGGAGGTTTTTTTTGGGTGGAACTGAGAAATAAGAAAGGGATGATCACCTTATTGGGATTGTTTTATAACCCCATTAATAGTCAGCGGCAAATTGAGAAATAAATTTTGTAAGGAGATTTCAGTTATCTGTAAGAATAATAGGGTGGTTATGGTCAGGGATTTTAACTTTCTAAACATAGATGGGGACTGCCATAGTGTTAAGGAGAGGAATTTGTTAAGTTTGTACAAGAACAGTTTTTGATTCAGTATGTGGATGTACCAACTGGAGAAGATACAAAACTTGACCTATTCTTGGGAAATAAGGCAGGGCAAGTGACTGAGGTGTCAGTGGGGGAGCACTTTGGGGCCAGCGACCATAATTCTATTAGTTTTAAAATAGTGATGGAAAAGGATAGACCAGATCTAAAAGTTGACGTTCTAATTTGAAGGAAGGCCAATTTTGATGGTATTAGGGAAGAACTTTCAAAAGTTGACTGGGGCAGATGTTCACAGGTAAAAGGATGGCTGGAAAATGGGAAGCCTTCAGAAATGAGATAATGAGAGTCCAGAGACGATATATTCCTGTCAAGTTGAAAGGAAAAGCTGGTAGGTGTAGGGAGGTTTTGGTTAAGAAAATGAAGGAAGCATATGTCAGGTAGAGACAGGATCGATCAAGTGAATCCTTAGAGTATAAAGGCAGTAGGAGTATACTTAAGAGGGAAATCAGTCATGTAAAAAGGGTTCATGAGATAGCTTTGGCAAATAGAGTTAAGGAGAATCCCAATGGATTTTATAAATACATTAAGGACAAAGGAGTAACCAGGGAGTGAATAGGCCCCCTCAAAGATCAGCAAGGTGGGCATTGTGTGGAGATGGGGGAGATACTAAATGAGTACTTTGCATCAGTGTTTACTGTGGAGAAGGATATGGAAGATGTCGGCTGCGGGGAAATAGATGGTGACATCTTGAAACATTTTCATATTACAGAGGAGGAAGTGCTGGATGTCTTGAAATGCATAAAAGTGGATAAATCCCCAGAACCTGACCAGGTGTACCCTAGAACTCTGTGGGAAGCAAGGGAAATGATTGCTGGGCCTTTTACTGAGCTATTTGTATCATCAATAGCCACAGGTCAGGTGCTGGAAGACTGGAGGTTGGCTAACGTGGTGTCACCAAGTGAGCCTGATGTCAGTGGTGGGCAAGTTGTTGGAGGGAATCCTGATAGATAGGGATTTGGAAAGGCAAGGACTGATTATAGGTAGTCAGCATAGTTTTGTGAATAGAAATTATGTCTCACGAACTTGATTGAGTTTTTTTTAAGAAGTAACAAAGAGGATTGATGAGGGCAGAGTGGTGAATGTGATCTATATGGACTTCAGTAAGGCATTTGACAAGGTTCCTCATGGTAGACTGTTTGTCAAGGTTAGATTTCATGGAATACAGGGAGAACTAGCCATTTGGATACTGGACTGGCTTGAAGGTAGAAGACAGGGGGTGGTGGTGGAGGGTTATTTTTCATACCAGGAGGCCTGTGACCAGTGAAGTGTCACAAGGATCGGTACTGGGTCCACTACTTTTATATAAATGATGTGGATGTGAACATTGTTAGTAAGCTTGCAGATGACACCAAAATTGGAGGTGTAGTGGACAGCGAATACGTTTACCTCAGATTACAATGGGATCTTGATCAGATAAAGCCAAGGAAATCTTCCAAATTGCTTTTCCTGCTGTAGGTGAACCAACTCATAACTTGCTTTCCCAGTTTTTTTTTCTTTAATGCCTCATGTCACAAGCCTTGCTTTCTGTTTCATTAAGAAACATCCACAAACATTCATTCCTGACCTCACCTTTACTCAGTAGTATATACTATCTATAAGGTGCAATAAGTAATCCACCAAGGCTCCTTAGACAGCATCTTGAAAGCCCACTTCCATTCAGAAGGACAAGAGCAGCAGATACATGGGAACACCACCATCTGTAAGTTTCCCTCCAAGTCACTCACCATTCTGACTTGGCAATATATCTCTGTTCCTTCAGTTTTGTTGGGTCAAAATCCTGGAGTTCCCTCTCCAACAACTTTGCAAATCTATGGGCACCAAGTGGATGCAGTGGTTCAAGTGATTAGCTCACCACCACCTTCTAAAGGACAACTATCTATTGGCAATAAATGCTAGTCCAGCCAATGACACCCATATACTGAGAGTATACAAAAACCCTTTACCATACATCCACCTATGTGATAGAGCAGGTTACCCCTTTCTGGCATCTATGTGTGCACCTCAAACTCTCTCCAGTTTTGTAATTCTTGAATTTAAAACCATTTATTACTTAATCTTCTAATTTGTCAGGAACTGAGAAAACATCCCAATCATGTGGGCTGCTGCTTGTCTTGGTATTCTTTAATCTGTGCTATCTTTCTTCACTTTGCTAAACTGTATCCTCAATTTCCACTTGATTTAAAGTCACAATTTTCAGGAACTCAACCATAACATTAATTGAGGACCCTTTGTATTTCAATGCGACACTTCGCTTGATGGACTGAAATTGCTTTTCTTTAGTTGATAAGAATCTTCTTCAAAAAAAGGAAGGCCTTCTCAGCTAATCCCTTGGAGCTGTGTCCTAATTTCTGATAGACCTTGAACATTTGCAAAAGCAAAGTATTATGGATATCAGAAATCTGAAACAAGAACGATAAAACTGTAAAGAAACTCAGCTTGTAAACTGAGCCTGGCCAAGTCTCATACCTCTAGCAGGTTATCCAAAATGAATCGCTCAAAATTACTTAGCTTGGGTTCTTGACTGCCCTTGTTGTTATTATATGGCTTGTGAAACAGTATCTAGAATAGTGTTTAGGGTGGCATGGTAGCTCAGTGGTTAGCACTGCTGCCTCACAGCACCGGGGACAGAGGTTCGATTCCAGCCATGGGCAACTGTCTGTGTGGAGTTTATACATTCTCCCCGTGACTGCATGGGTTTCCTCCAGGTGCTCCAGTTTCCTCCTACAATCCAAAGATATGCAGGTTAGGTGAATTGCCTGCTGTGTTCAGAAATGTGTAGGTTAGGTGCATTAGTCAGGGGTAAATGTAGAGTAGGGAAATAGGTCTGGGTGGGATGCTTTTCGGAGGGTTGATTGTGGACTTGTTGGGCCAAGGGCCTGCTTCCACACTGTAAGGATTCCATGTTTCTCTGAATAGAATATAATTCCTACAGAGTGGAAACAGGCCATAGAGCCCAACAAGTCTACACTGACCTCTGAACATCATCCCACCCAGACTCATCCCCCGACCGTATTTCCCATGGCTAACCCTGAATTTCCCATGGCTAACCTACAAATCCCCGGACACTATGGGCAATCTACCTAACTTGCACATTGTTGGACTGTGAGAGGAAACCAGAGCACCCAGCAGAAATCCATGTAGACACAGGGAGAATGTGCAAACTCCACACAGTCACCCAAGAGTGGAATCGAACCTGGGTCCCTGACATTGAGAGGCAGCAATGCTAACCACTGAGCCAACATGCCATCCCACTATCACAGGAATGCAAAATATGTATCTAGTCAGTTAAATAAGCTGCTCACATCAGCCTTGGGCCTAAATGTTACCATTTTAACACAACTGCTCTTTTACAGGCTGATACAATGACAAGAATGTGAAGGATTGGGCCTCGTGCAGATTTGTTGGTGTGACAAATATCCATTGTATCAAAATTTTGTTGCAAAACTATTAAAACATTCCCAAACCTCTCCCAAACATGCAGCCTCTCTCAAATAATTTGCATTTTTTTTCTCCTACCACTTAGAATTTTGTAAAACATTTCTCAAAGTTGCTGGACATTTTTAAAAATTAATTTCTTCCTGTGAGTTTCCATGACTAGTGCCTAATGCAATTTGAGAAGGTTTACTCTCTCTGTCTCCTGGACGAACATTGCAGGTAGAGTTTAAGGTTACATCTGGCTAACTCTTACACATCCCATCTATGCTGTGAATTAATAATGAATTGTGGTGCATCACTTTGTACAAAGACCCAGCCTTTAATACACAGTACTTAAGGTGAGATAAAAGGGTTCTTTGTTCTGAGATGGATTATTCTCCAGAAACACAAAAAAATCTCTGCCAGGTTTATTATTTGGATTGTGTCAATGACTGCACCTCCCCCACCCACTCATCCTCCCCCAGCACCCACACAACCACCGTGGCTCAAATTTCACTTTGCAGCTTAGTTATTCATGTGTTATACTTAGGCGTTCTCTGTTTTCCCAGTTCAGGTCTGCCTGTATAAGGCCTACAGCCCAGAGGCATTCCCACAAGAAGCATGTCAGAGGGTGAAGCTCATTGCAGCCTTACAGCCTGGTGAGAGCCTGCGGTCCTGTCAGCACCTACTTCAGAAAACTAGAACATAATTTTGCGGCTTGAAGATTTTTGTGTTACACCCCTGCTATCAATGGTCCTTTGTTGAGCTTGCAGTAAATGCAGGTTTGGGTATCCTGTTATGTAACTGTATTTATTCAAGATTAAACAATAAAGGTTGATTTGTTCAAGTTAGTCTTGACTTCAATGCAAAGTGTAAGTATGTAATTTGAATTTTATCATAAGACAAGTAGAGTGAAATCAATCACCCATTTTCTCTTTCACTAGTGGAAGAGATACACAATGAATGGTTGCTCCATTATCTCCCATTTTAGATTGTCGTACAATTTTAAAACAATGTTAAAAACGTACTGTAAGTGCTGACAAAGGAATTAAGTATTTCAAGCAATCCCCTCATTCCACTCTAATAGCCATCGTCACCTTATGTACCTAGGCTGAAGGCTGGCCCTTGACTGATTTCTCTGCTAATCTTTCATTCAGATTGATTTTCAGTGGTTTACCAATGCTTTCTGCTTTCGGAGAGGCAGGGTGAGGAGGAAGGTGCCAATTCCGGACAGGAATTGAGGTCTCAAGTCTGGCATTATCCTGAGACAACTGAGATAATCAGGGAACCGACATGATCAAAGTAAGAGTCAAATAAGCACTAGGTTTCGTCTTGAGGCAGGAAGGGGAAGAAATTCATATGGAGCCTGCAAATGGAATCAGATCAATATGTTTAAGCCTAGGTCTTTGGAATAGGTTTATCACTGTTCAAATGAACTGTCTTCTTTTTATTGGCCTGGTGAGATGTTTCTAAAATGTGAACCCCAAAAAGACAAACCTAGATTTTCTGCTTGGGTGAAATCTCAATGTCATTAAGGTATACAGGCAAAGGTTCGGACAGTTGAGAGATACTTATAAAAGATGGAAGCAGGATCAGAAGTAGGATCATTTGTCATGGGCGTGGTTTGCTTGAAGATTTTGTTTCTGAGATTAAGGGGTTGAAATTTTGAAGACAGCATTCAGCAGCTGCTCTGGCTTTTGGAGTCAAATAGTTGGAGATTTCTCCCACAGGTGGACTGAGCAGAATAGGTTCTGCGGGGTGGCGGGGGGGGGGGGGTGGGGGGGCTACTTTGTTACTTTTCAACACTGCAAGTTTTTGCCCTTGTTCAGTACAGCAATCCTTCAGGGAGGAGAAAGTGGGGACTGCAGGTGCTGGAGTCAGAGTCGAGAGTGTGGTGCTGGAAAAGCACAGCAAGTCAGCCAGCATCCAATTTGCCATGTGAATTCTGGGAGACACGTTTTAGCAATCTTTCAGCTGGTTTACCTCCCTGCATTTTCCTGTTGAGAATCCTCTCTATTTGATGCTGTCTCTCAGAGTTCTTCATGGAATTCAGTTCAAACTGGCACCTCACAGATCAAAATTTAGGATGGTATTACTCACATACTGGGGAACAGACAACAGAACCAGAGAAAAGTTACTACACAGAAAGGTGCTATTTAATGCATTGTGTGTGTGATGCAATCTAGTCCCATTGTTCGGTACCTGATCCATAACCTTACAAGTTACAGCATGTCAGGTGCTGATCCAGATTCTTTTTAAGAGTTGAGAGATTTCCACATCAACCAAACAGGCAGCAAATTCCAGACACCCATCGCAAAACTGTCCAAAGTAGAGGAGGAGCATTCGGGAAGAATTTCCTCATGTCACCTCTAATCCTTCTACCACAAATCTGTGTAATTTACCTCTTTCATGGGGAATCTTTATCCAAGTCATTCAGTAATTTGTACACCCTCAACTAATTCACCCCTCAGCCTCCTCTGTTTTAAAGAAAACAACAGTAGCCTATCCAATCTTTCTCCATTGTACTCCAAATTGTCTTTGATCAAGGCAATCCACTGTCTTTTAATTTGGGTTGTTCACATTGTCGGGTTCTGGTGAGCTGGGAATTATTCACAGCTCTATTGTCAGTGATTTTTCTGTTTACACTTGGAAATGTTCATTGAATTTCATAAAAAGGTCTCTTGTGATTTCTTCCTCAGATGTGTACAGTCTCAGCTCGAAAAGGTAGTCATGTGACTTCTGGGAGACACTTTTTAGGATTTTGTGACCATTTTAAAGACAAATTAATCTTCTTTATAAAATATAATCTTCATTTACATAGATGTGGCACTGAGCAGAAGGTGGATAATGGTGATTTTTTTTTAAATTGCCAGGTATGAAGTAGACTGAGCCCAGCATACTTTCGGTGGTCAGTCTAATTTTAAACAATCCAACCACAGGAGCACCACAAATGGGGAAATTGCATGTTAGTCAGGAGACTACAGAGTTTAAAGCTCCAGGCACCCACCAAATCCCATTCACAACCTGGCATAACATAGAGATTAATTTATAACGTCTGCGAGGGTTTGAAAATATGGATATGAGTAAAGTTTGGAGAGGTTTGGGGGGGCTTTCTTTAGAAGAGAAGAGGCTGAGAGATGACAACTGAGGGCAGACAACCTTCAGGACTGCAACCATTGAAGTGTGGCACTGGAGAGTGTCAGGCAGAGAAGGCAGCCCTATTTGGCACTGAACAATGCAAACCCCTCCTGGAAAAGATGCTTAGTCAGTCAGCCAGACAATGTCAACTCTAACACCATATCAGTCCCACTCAGTGCAGGAAAGTAGTCAATGAGTTAACCATCATTTGCAGTCCCTCACAGACAAGGGTAATTCTCTTCCACTCTCAGCGGGAGTCTCTATAGGTAGATATACAGACTGATGAGACTTCAGGAGGCTCTGTTACACTTGGTGGTCATGGGAAGGGGTGGGTGGGGCATTGCTGTGGTACCGCGCACCTTGCAATGTTTTCGCCTGGCTTCTGCTTTTTCCCGATGGCAAGTCGCAAGGTGCTGGACACCTTCCCGAATGCTCCTCCTCTACTTTGGACAATCTTGGGCCAATGATCCCCAGATGTCTGTGGGAACGAAATAAGCCAATAGCTAATCCTTCAAAGAATGCACATTAAATATGTGTCTTTGCAATGATTTCCCTGCTCACATTGCACTAATATACTTTCTTTCTTTAAATGAAGACCCTGGATGCTGCACAAAGACCTTTACACACGCACACAACTTTTACAATGACAAAAGCTTATAGAATAAACAAGCCTGAGGTGCATCACAGGAATATTTTGAAGCAAAGTTTGACACTGAGCCAGGGAAGGGGATAGTAGGGTGGATGACCAAAATCTTGTCCAAAGACATATGTTTTAAGGACCATATCAAAGGAGGAAAGAGGGGCAAAGAGGCAGGATGGTATAAAGCATTACATTCACACAAACGAGCGTCTGTAGATAATGGCATTTTATTGTGGGAAGGCCACTGGGGTTGTAGCCAGATATTTATTGAGGGAGGTCTATTATATTAACTTGTCATGTCATGGAGGATCCAGTGGTTTGAGGGTCATTGTCATATGAAGCCCTGTTAAAAGGAACTGAGAAAGGTACTTCTGAAAGGTCCAAAAATACACTGTTATAAATTTTAACATGCAGAGTCCAGTTGCAATAGTCAAGTGGTGTCTTAATTATGCATGCAGGGACCCAACGCTGGACAGTGGCAGGAGCTTCTCTACTGAAGTTCAAATGAGCACAGTTCATATATATTTTCATTATCAATTACAACTTCATGGTATTACATAGGCAAAGACCACACGATTATATTACTGTTTAGTAACTGCAATGCAGAGATTTAGTATTGTCCTTCTGGAGGGTATAAAGAGAGAGAGAGAGTGTGTGTGTGAATTGATGCAGTCTGGGACAGTCAGATGATGTGACTATAGCCTTCTCCATTTGTTAATTTGGTTCTCCTGTACATTGTTTGGGTGTCTCCCATTTCTGAACTAGGTCAGCTTGCCTCATTGTTTGTGTGTACTTTAGCACTAAAGCTGTGAGAAAGTGAGGACTGCAGATGCTTGAGTATCAGAGTTGAAAAAGGTGATGCTGGAAAAGCACAGCAGGTCAGGCAGCATCCGAGAAGCAGGAGAGCTGACGTTTCAGGCATAAACTCTTCATCAAGCAGTTGAGCTGTTGGTCCTGTCTGGCACTCTAATATAAATCCCAATTTTATATCATCGCTTCTGACCGTCTGTTTAACCTGAGACTTTAGCTTCTGCATTGCGCTTACCAATATAAGATAATTTTATCCAAAAGTTAAAATAGGCAGCAATTGTAGAAAGCAGGGCATTGGACATCAGCACAAGATGCTCCCATATTCTTTCTGTGATGTGCATTAAGTTAACTGATGTTGATCAGGGTTAATAGTCACGACAATTGGCTCCAATTTCCAAGGGCCTTTCTTGAAAGCCTGAGTGTGCTGATGTTGAATGACCTAAGGACTGCTGCCAGCCATGCTGTCATCTCAGTTGGTTAATTCACAATAATTCATGGTAGGTTTAAATGAACAATGGCCATCTCTGTTAAGGTCCTGGAGGATAGATCCTCATTTAGTTCTTGTGGTTCATTCTTGACACCAAATTGATGCCTTGACCCTGTGAAGCAGTACAAGACCCTCACAATGAACTTGGTTTGGAGGCTGGCAAGCACACTCAGGGAGGGAAGAGGAAGACAAACAGGATAAGAGTGGGTGTGCAGGATGGCAGTAGTGACCTGGAGGCACCCCTAGGAGAAACGGGGAGAAATACTGAGATGAAAATAGAACAAAGTTTCATTCAAAATCCTTTGGGATAGTGCTAATAGATTTATCGGTAGCTCCAAACTCTGGTACAAATTCAGCTCTCAAAATAGTGACTTAATGGTCTTCATTGAAAATTCTGGGCTTGATTTCGAAATCCTGTATGATGCTGTACCGAAGTAAGTAAGCCTGGGTAGGTGGCAGGCAGCAGATGAAAAGCAATGGATCTGGTGGACAGAATAAGGAGCAAGAGTGCAGCCTGATTTTTTTTTCATTTTTCCTTCATGAGATGTGGGCATTGCTGGCAAAGCCTGTATTTGTTGACTCTCTCAAATTGCAGTTGAAGTGAATGGCTTGCTAGATCATTTCAAAGGGCAGTTAGGAATCAATCTTATTGATGTGGATGAAGAGTCACATGTTGGCCAGAACAGATAAGGGTAAAAGATTTCCTTTCCTAAGGAACATTAATTGGGGTAAATTCCACGGCAGTGCACATGACAGGGAGACAAGGTTTCTCCTTGGATTAAATAAACTCTGTTTTAATCCCACCAAGCCTACACATTGCACAGTCATGGTACATGCATTTGCCCACTAATCTACAACCTAGCCCTCAGATAAATAAAATATAAAGTGATTTCCCAAATCATAGGGCTTATTTATGGGTTGGATAGATATATCAATGTCTGGCATATTATAAAACATTCTGGAGGACTTACAGACCGTGCAAAGGAGATTTACAGGAACATTTTTCGCACAGATCCATCCAGGTGCTGGCTGTTTCCTTAGAATTTCAAATATAAAATGGGAAAGTGTTTGGGATTGAATTGCAGCAGTGTTAAAGATTAGTGTGTCATCTCCACAAAGTAATCGGTGGTCGGGGTCAATTAGCATAGATCATGTCGGTTTTATTCATCTGAATTCGACACCAAAGTCTCCTCACCACAATAAATTAGACATAAGAGCTGCTCAGCTGTATGAATCCACTGAGGGGGACGTGGAAAAAGAAAATGTTTTGTGAAGGTCACGTGCTTGTTCTCAGGTTACAGCTCCTGATAATCTCCTGTAAATGGGGCTTTATTTGTTGTGCTGAGCTCAATAACCGATGACAGTGAGAGGTCAGACTTCATTCTGCTCAGAGGGCTGTGCTCCCTAGCGAGTCAAGACTGTGCTGGAAGGCGCCTGGGAAGAAAAACACCAGAAATGTCTCAAAGAACGCTCCCAGACACCTGTATTTACAATTGACACCACACCCAGCATCGAGTTCCCAGCATTCATACTTCCCCTAATTTGGGCTGTTTGATGCTATCCTGTTACCACAGCAAGCTCACAAGGGATTATAAAACCTTAGTTTATGAATTGCATTTCCTCAAACTAAGATTTTGTTGGCATCACTTTTATTGTAGATTCTCCAATACCTCAAAGTCAGTTTGTCAGCTCTCCACCCTTTTAGTTAGAAGGTCGTGGATACAAGTCCCCATCACAGAATTTCAATGCATCATCCAAGCCCACCTTGGAATATAGCATTCAGCAGAGTTGCAGTTTTTGGTGTGCAGTCTTTTAGATAGGAGGTTAAAATGTGTGCAGACAGAAACAGAGTTAATGCTGAGTTTGGTATGAAACAAAAGTTTGGATGAAGAGCCATTCTGGAACTGAAACATTAACTCTGTTTCTTTCTTCAGAGATGCTGCCAGACCTGCTGAGTTTCTCCAGCAATTTCTGTGTTTGTTCCTTACATTGAAAGTACTCCTAATTGTAGCAACCTTTTGATAGGTGAAGGGAAGTGATGGTGAAGTTTCATTATCACTAGAGTATTAATCCAGAGACCTAGGTAATGTTCTGGGGACTAGGTTTGAATCTCATCATGGCAAATTCAATAACTAAAAATCAAACTTGGAATTAGGGAATAATGATGACCATGTAACCATTATCAGGAAACCCATCTGGTTCACTAAAGTTGTTTAGGGAAGGGGACTGCCGTCCTTGCCTGATCTGGCCTACATGTGACTCCAGACTCACAGTGATGTGGTTGGCTCTTAACTGCCCTCGAGGCAATTAGGATTTTGGCAGTAAGTGTTGGTCTAACCATTGATACCAACATTCTGTGAATAAAGTTTAAAAAGTACCCAACATTGTGATTGCTACAAACTCTATATCTCCCACAACTTTCACAAGGAACACTGTAATTTCTCTCTATGTCCTTCAAAACGGTCACAACACTCTGATATATCAACCCCACCAGCCTTTTTTTTGCTCAGAAGCAATTCTTCAACGAGTGCTCCTGTATTTAGAACTGTAGCCAGGTAAAATTTCTGCTCACTTCACATCTGCTCCATGGCTCAGGCCAGTTTTCCCTGAGATTGCAGAGTTATTTGAGAATGCTGGACTGGCTTCAGGAAAGATTTCTTCCTGCATAGGGTAACCTGCTTTAGAGAGAGAGGGGGGAAAATCACTATTGCAAGCTTTCGCATGTTATATGCTTCTGAGGTAGGCGAATGAAATGTTGCTTTCTTCTGAAATGGAGTGATATATCTAAAAGAGTTGTGCATTGAGGGGTTTGAAACGTATCAACATTACAGGACTGAAGGGATGAATTGATTTCTCTGTGATCAATTACACTCCCTTGAAACCTTTGTCATAGCAACATTAGTTGCCAGGAATACATTGATAGTTCTAATGCTTGGCTTGACGGAAATATGACGTATTGTGTATTTCTACCATTTGCAATTAATTTTAAGAAACCAACACTCTCCCCTATCCAGAAAGCATGCTATACCTGCCTCACTCGCGGTGTATGGTAAGAAGCTACCAACCTTCATGACCTTATTATTAGTTAGGAGAGATGGTAAAGAGCAGGGTTAGTTTTACCTGGCACCATTTTAGATTTTTTTTTACTTTCTTGCTTGGTTCTGCATCCCCTCCAACACTCATCAACCCCCACTCCTCAGCTCTACCCTGGTCTTTGCCCACATGCTGCAGCTTTGGTATTTTAGCAAGAATCAACATTTGGAAATCATTTTTAAAAATAACACTAAGAAGTTGCGAACCAAACCGGCCCATAAATTTCAGTTTGGAATTCAAGTCTTGGGTTAGATTTTCAAACTTTCATGAGTTGTAACAAAGGTTAGCAGCGAATATACGGAACACAGGGATTTGAAAGCTAGCATCCAAGTTCAGCGGGCAATTCAAAAGGCAAATCGAATGTTGGCCTTTATTTCAAAAGGAATGGAGTGTAAAAGTAGGGAGGATTTGCTAAAACTATACAAGGCATTAGTCAGACCACAGCCAAATATTGTGAACAGTTTTAATCCTGTTATCTAAAGAAAGATAGACAAGTATTACAAACAGCCCAGAGAAGGTTCACTAAGCCAATATTAGGTATGGAGGGATTGTCTTATGAGGAGAGGTTTGAATAGTTTGGGCTTGTACTTATTGGAATATAGAAAAATGAGAGACAACCTTATCAAAACATAAGAGATTCTGAGGGATTAGACTGGGTAGAGAAGGAGAAGTTGTTTCCACTTGCTGGAGTGTCTAGGAACAGAGGGCAGTATCTCAGAATTAAGGGTCACGCATGGGAGACAGAGGTGAGGAAGAATTTCTTCTCTCAGGGAGTTGTGTATCTATGGGATACTTTACTGCAGAGGCTTGGTCATTACGTACATTCAAAGCAGAGATAAATTTTTAATCAGTAAGAGAATCAAGATTTATGGGGAAATGGAGCTGGGATTATTAGATTGGCCATGATCTCATTGAATAGGGAGAGCAGACTTGATGGGCTGAAAGACTGACTTCTTGTCCAATATATTACGGTCTTCATGCACATATAGAAACATTAGCCTCTCCTGAAAAAGACACAGTGAAGATTTGACCTCGCTACAGGTCAATTGCAGAAATCTCATGCATAGTTACACAGTTGAAGAGAATAATTGAAAAAAAATATAAATTTTTGCTCCAGGTCAAATTGTTCTTCAGTGAGCTTAGAAAAACAGAATGTCTGAAACAGCCACTACAGCAGTGACAATAGTGAATGGCACCGAGGTGCTTTCTGCCGAAGACAATATTGCCACTGTTAATGCAGCTCTTGAAGCAGATCAGCCCTGATATTGAAAACATCTCAGGAAAACCCAATATAAAAGTAACTTGAATCATAGGAAAGAACTGGCCAAGGGCAGTTCAGTGTAATACCAGATCTGAATAATCATGAGAATTAAAGCAAAAGTAAACAGTTTTGGATAAACCCAAGTTTGGGCGTGCACAGAACTCAAATATAAATTTTAGGAGATTTAAAAACTTATGCCAAAATTGGCTACTTCTCCACCCTTCCATTCATGTGAAAGAGTCATGTAGCTTAAACTCTTCCAAATTCACAGTGGAAGCAAAAGGGGTGGCATACTTGAGTCAAGACCCAGATGTATCCCAGCGGAAAGAGTATTAGGACCGTAACTAATTAGGACTGTGTGAGAGGAATCTCTTTAATTTCGAGGCTAGCTAATTTGGAGAGTGTCACATACATCTGTTGTTTGCACAAATACTGTTCTTTAGTCAAAGAGAGCTGAGAAAAATATGGCAGAAATTTACCAATGAATTCTCTTGCCCATGCTTCCTATGTCTTTCCCACAGCTGCCTCTGATTTGCACTGCCAAAGAATCATGTAGCTAGTTTTGGAGGGCGAGTAATTAGGTGCTTCAGGTAACATTTCCAACCACATCTAATTAGCACCAGATCCAAAAATAACATAGAACCATCAGTTAAAAAACTCAGAGTTAAACAAGAAAACTTTCCATGACTCCCACGCAAACTTCAACCATCCCAGCTATTCATTATTAATAACCCCTTGGCTTTATTTGGTCTCTGATTACAATTAATATTTATAAGTTAATCTTGCAATTGGAAATTTCACTGTAATAGAACCTGCCGCTTGCCGTTGATTAGAGTAAGCACCACTAAAGGCAGTATCGTGATCGCTGGGTTGGATCAAGTGTGTTAATAGTCCAAGTAAAAGCAATTAAGCCAATTAACCACACAGACATATGTTGCTCAATCTCCTTAATTTAACGGCCTACTGCTTCTGCAAGTTTCACATACAGCTTTTGCTTATTCACTTAATGTGCAATCAAAATGTTCAATTAATTCCACTTTTTGTTTCTTCCTCTCTCACTATTTAGATACACAGTTGAAGGGTAAAGACCCGTGGTGCAGAAAACAACCATGGTGACAAAGAGAAGTGAGAAGTGCAGCTAAATTGAGAACTTTTTATCAAGCATCTTCCCCGGATCTGTTTTCATCCAGGAATGTTGTGTCACTTGGGACTTCTTCCTCAGCAAAGTTCACAGAGAGTCTGGAAGGTGGGGAAATGCAGGAGAGAGGTCATTGCTGTCAAATGGAGCACATGCATTTCAGGTAATTGGTGACATAGTGACACCCATGTGAAGAATGGTATGGTTTCAATGTAAAACATAGCTCTCCTATGCCTGCCAATCAAGCATTTCACGTCAGATATAGCCACATGAATAGATTCAGCGTACTACTTCACTCACACTGCATTAACAAAGCTCTTGACTCCAGCATCAGTAGGGAGCACTTGGCAAAGTTGCTTTCAACCATAAAATAGCAGTAAGACACCTTTGCAAAACTGAGAACTCATGGGGAAATGAAAGTACACTTCAATGACTGAGGTCCCCTACTTGACACCCAGAAAAATGATTGTGGTTATTAGAGGCCAGTCATCAGACCCTGAGGTCATCACTGCAGAAATGAAGAGTCTAGATTAGAGTGGTGCTGGAAAAGCATAGAAGGTCAGGCAGATCCAAGGAGCAGGAAAATCGACGTTTCGGGCAAAAGCCTTTCATCAGGAATGAAGACCATAAATGCATAAATGAAGGCCACCGGAATAGAAGTAGTGTCACTGGACTAGTAATCCAGATGTCAAGATTCAAATCCCATCATAGCAGCTCATGGAATTTAAATTAAATTAATAAATCTAAAAAAATTCATTTCAGAAATGGTGACCAATACAACTACAAATGATTGGTGAACCAGATGGAGTTTTAGAACAATGTCTTTTTGGGGGATGGAAGATGAGAGGTGGGAACACAACTACGTATTGCTGTGGAAGAAAACAGCACAGCAGCAGGCTTGATCATACTGAATGAGCACCAATCTCCAGTCCAGCTTTCATCCTTTCATTCAAAATGGATTGAAATATTATAGAATCATAGAAAGACTACAGTGTGGAGACAGGCCATTCAGCCCAACAAATCCACACTGGCCGCCTGAAGAGTAACCCACGCAGACTTATTCCCCCTACCCTATTACTCTACATTTACCCCTGACTAATGCACCTAACCTACACATCCTTGAACGATATGGGCAATTCATCATGACCAATTCATCTAACCTGCGCGTCATTGGATTGTGGAAAGGGCACGACTCACTCTCCTTGCCCATCCTTCATATGTGAACCAAAGCAGTGAGTGAGTAAACAGACTGGCTATTTCCTCACGAAGATAATCACAACCAATCATTATATTTCTCTCACCCAACATCTATACTTATGCATTCTATGGTAGACACAAATGTTCGAAGAGAATCTGGTTAACAGGTGAATATTGAACAGCAAGCAACTGACTCTTCTGTCGAGTTAACCCTTTAGCCTTTAGTGCTTGACAGGATATGCCAATTACCCAATTATTTTCTGCAGTTGTAGCCTTTTGCTGCACTGGAACCAATGTTTTGTCATTACATTAAAACACCTGAGAGTAGTAGCTGTGTTATTATGTGGAGGAGAACCACTGTTTGCAGGTCTCCTTCAGAATATTCAAACTTCCCTGACTGCAGCATCTGAAGGTGGCATCGCTGATCTGCACTAACTCTGAGGGAAATGAAAGTCCAGCTCTTCATTTTGCCTCTTGTGTTTCTATCTTTTTATAAACTCTTTCGGACTCTCTGGTTTCTTTACTCTCTTCTATAATCGCCCATGCCCGTTTCTCACAAAAATTTTCCACCCAGTTATTTCTTTCATTTTTTTCCATCCTCAGCTTAACTTTCTGTCAACTTCAATCCATTTCTGTTCAAGGACTCTACATTTTTTTGCACAGACACACAAGCATACACACACATTTACACACTTGGCAATGTAATTGTCTCTACGATCCTGACTAAACACAATTACCCTAAATATGATTGATAATTAGGTTTGATTTTAGTTTTGCTCTCCTCCTGATGCTGGCAATAATGAATTCTCTCTTTAACCTGCAGAGCCAGAGAGATGTTATTAGTAAACAAGCGAACAGACTTTGTACTCAGTATCTATATTGCATTTAACAACAAAAGCAGTAGAATTATACTGCTCATTTTTAGGACCATCTAATAGCAGTTATGAGGGAAAGAGATATGTATTGTCAGGAGAGAATTGAGAGGGGTGGTGTCACAACCAGTCATTAGATGACGTTTTCTAATTATTATGGTTCAAGATACATACCTCAAATTGCTAAACTCTCAGGTGAAGAGGGATAAACTAACTCCCTTTTTTTGTTCACCCACCTCCTTTGCTGGTTATAGAAAGTTTAGTTTACAAAAGAATTATCTCTTATAGGGCCAAAGCAGACAAATTGATGTCTTTAAAAGGGTCAGTTTAACCAGGCACTCTTGAGTTAACAAAAGAGTGAGTTTACTAGTTGTTGAAAGTTGTAAGAAATAATAATGCAGCACATATACATACAGATGGGAATAAGAAGTCCAAAAAGGTAAACATTATACATTATACAGTTAAGTTTCTCTGTCTTTTTTTGAGAAGAATAGATAACAATAGTCGAATAGTAGATTTCAGGATTCTTAATTTTTGAGGGTTTGTTGAAATTTGTTTGTCGTGTTTCTCTTGACTGATCAGTTGACATCCAGCACTAGAGTAAGAGTTATTTTTACCTGACACGCAGGTATGACCACTTAGTGGCTTTTCAATTATGACCTTCATAGAAAAGTAATGCTCAAACCCAGACTAATCCATATGATCCTCAGTTCACTAGCACACTTTCTTTCATTAAGAACACACAGAATAGGGTTGCAATTGATATTTAACCACTTTCTTTTCTGAACCTTTATATTCCCCCGAAGGGGAAAACACTAAAAAAACGCTCTGCAAGACATGGCTTTATTGATGGGAATAGTCAATTGGGGAAATAGTCAACAACTTTATTATCTCTTCCAGTTACGATTTTCGCTCTGTTTGAAGATTCCCTGACATTCTACAGACACAACATTCTCTGGGTCCACCACAGAACCCTGCCATTGAGCACTCAATTTACAGCTGCAGCCTTGTGTTTTAATCAGTAGCAGACCTCTTTTAAAAGACACATCTTGGAGTTAAAAGTTGAAAAACTCCAATGGTAATTCAGCATTCTGATCTATTATTATGACAGTGGAATTGGAGACAGAAACAAATAGCAGAGTTCAATTGCAGGGGTCTTGTGAAAGCAATGAGAAGCCATGGCAAAGACGAGATAGTTTGGAGAAGCTTTCAATACGGTCAAAGCAATATGGCTTGATGTTCGGGAAGCAGTCAGTTTCTGTCACATTTATATTAATTGTAGAGTTGGGCTCATAAACATTTAGGCAGAAGCTAATGTTATGCTTCTTGATGATGTAATAGTCTTTCCAAAAGGGAGTTTATAATCATCTAGAAAAGAATATTTATAATCATCTAGAAAAGAATAATTTGATTAGGGATAGTCAGCATGGTTTTGTGAAGGGTAGGTCATGCCTCACAAACCTTATTGAGTTCTTTGAGAAGGTGACTAAACAGGTAGATGAGAGTAAATCGGTTGATGTGGTGTATATGGATTTCAGCAAGGCATTCGATAAGGTTCCCCACAGCAGGCTATTGTACAAAATGTGGAGGAATGGGATTGTGGGAGATATAGCAGTTTGGATCAGTAATTGGCTTGTTGAGAGAAGACAGAGGGTGGTGGTTGATGGGAAATGTTCGTCCTGGAGTCCAGTTACTAGTGGTGTACTGCAAGGGTCGGTGTTGGGTCCACTGCTGTTCGTCATTTTTATAAACGACCTGGATGAGGGCGTAGAAGGGTGGGTTAGTAAATTTGCAGATGACACTAAGGTCAGTGGAGTTGTGGATAGTGACGAAGGATGTTATAGGTTACAGAGAGACATAGATAAGCTGCAGAGCTGGACTGAGAGGTGGCAAATGGAGTTTAATGCGGACAAGTGTGAGGTGATTCACTTTGGTTGGAGTAACCGGAATGCAAAGTACTGAGCTAATGGTAAGATTCTTGGTAGTGTAGATGAGCAGAGAGATCTCAGTGTCCAGGTACACAGATCCTTGAAAGTTGCCACCCAGGTTGACAGGGTTGTTAAGAAGGCATACAGTGTTTTAGCTTTTATTAATAGAGGCATCGAGTTCCGGAACCATGAGGTTATGCTACAGCTGTACAAAACTCTGGTGCAGCCGCACTTGGAGTACTGTATACAGTTCTGGTCACCGCATTATAAGGAGGATGTGGAAGCATTGGAAAGGATGCAGGGGAGATTTACGAGGATGTTGCCTGGTATGGAGGGAAGGTCTTACGAGGAAAGGCTGAGGGACTTGGGGCTGTTTTCGTTGGAGAGAAGAAGGTTGAGAGGTGACTTAATAGAGACATATAAGATAATCAGAGGGTGTACAGGGAGAGCCTTTTTCCAAGTATGGTGACGGCGAGCACGAGTGGGCATAGCTTTAAATTGAGGGGTGATAGATATAGGACAGATGTCAGAGGTAGTTTCTTCACTCAGAGAGTAGTAAGGGTATGGAATGCTTTGCTTGCAACGGTAGTAGATTTGCCAACTTTAAGTACATTTAAGTCATCATTGGACAAGCATATGGACGTAGGTTAGATGGGCTTCAGATTGGTATGGAAATGTGTTGCTGGAAAAGCGCAGCAGGTCAGGCAGCATCTAGGGAACAGGAGAATCGACGTTTCGGGCATTAGCCCTTCCTGAAGAAGGGCTAATGCCCGAAACGTCGATTCTCCTGTTCCCTAGATGCTGCCTGACCTGCTGCGCTTTTCCAGCAACACATTTCCATCTCTGATCTCCAGCATCTGCAGACCTCACTTTCTCCTTCAGATTGGTATGACAGGTTGGCACAACATCGAGGACCGAAGGGCCTGTACTGCGCTGTAATGTTCTATGTTCTAGAACCAACTGCTGTAGCTTTGGCGGGCAGCCTTGTGAAAAAGTATAAATGATCATTTGTGTCATTTCTCCACTGTTTCTGCCAACCCTCTTCTGGACTTTTAGTGGATGATCATGAGAATTCCCACAGGAACTACTGATTGATATCTGAATGGATCGACAGGAAGGAGTTCTGGAATACACTGACAATGACAAGAGTAGAAACCATTTGAGGAGATTTAGTGATTGCACAGGGACCGACAGGATGTATTGAGGAGGAGCGAAAGTTGGATTGCAGAAGAGAAGTGAAGAAAACTGGAGGAGGCAACTGCATTTAAGAAACAAGGTCAAGGAACGCATCCACATACATGGGAATGGATTTTCCTGGCCCATTGTTGACAGGTTGGGAGGTGAGAAAAGATGACTGGAAAATGATGGTGGGAGGGGAGTTGTACATCCAGAGGGATGAATGATATCTTCCTGTAGCTATAGCATGACAGCATATGACTGACAATGTAGACATTGTTGAGTCAGTTGGATGCTGGCAATCAATTGAGCTATTTTACTGTCCAGTTAAAAGCTACTTGCTGGCTTTTGTGCTTCCCTTGTCCAAGTCAGGAGACTCATCCTCACTGGCTACTCATTGGCCCATTCAGGGACTTTCTCCCTTCTATGCAATCCGGAGTTGATCTTCCCACCTGTCCCAATGACAAAATAATCCGAAAAATTGTCACAGAGAAAATATTCTGCCTACTAAATGCTTTAAATGGTACAGAGGATTTTCAGAATGATCCCAGACTAGAAAGGAAGAGTCATACAATACTTATCAGAAAGACAGATATTTCACAGACTAGATATTCCACTCTGCTTTAACAGAGCTCACATTGGCAATAGGAAAACATTAGTCAGCAGGATTTAAAGTGGAAGAAGTGTTGGCAGTAGTTTTGAATCAGTTAGAATTTTGGAGTTGGGATGCCAGTGAGGGGAACATTGGAAGAGTTGAGCCCAGATGTAATGAAGGAGGCATAGGTAATATTAATCAGGAAAGCAAACTTTAAAATTGAATTGCAGAAGAAGTATGGAATGCACTTAAGGCTTTTATGTAGAACAAGGGAAAAATGCATACCACACATCAAAAAGGAAAAATATAGTAAGCCCTAGATGTCAGCATTCAGGAAGCAGCTTAGAAGAAAGATTTTTTAAAAACAGACATACTTCAAAAGGAAATAAAATGTGGGACTGATTGCCATTCCAACAAAACAAAGATTGCCAAAAATACAATATTACCAAAAGTAAGAGCTAAGTAAACAGTAATGCAGTAAATAACTGGGAGGTATAAACAACACCTGTTGTTGGAATATAAATAGGGCAAGATATAAAATGGGTTGCTGATCCAATCCAGTCAGTGTCTTGTCAAGTGCACAGGTTAAAATTAACATTCTGAATTTTTCACAAAACATTTCCTCACGTGAGATTAATAAAGAACCTTAAGACCCATTGACAAAGAGCAACAATTTTGAAATTATGGTAAACTAAGAGAAAAGGTCAAGCAAGCTGGATTCTGGGTAATCCAAGATGGAGGATGGAAACATTTGTAGTTGTAACAGCTGCTCCTTTTTTGAGGTGATTTCCTCAAATTCCAGAAGCAGCAATTACTGTTTTATATGCTGTTGCAATTGTTTTGGAACTTTGGAGAGAAAAAAAATCAAAACAGCAGCACTTTTAAAAGGGAGAAAGTCAAAGACAGTGAGCACATGGTCTGTGAGGGAGAGAGAGAGAAAGAAGCCTACACTGCTAACTGACACAGCAGTGAATCTGCGCAGTTATTGTCTTTGCTGTTTGAATTCATGTATCGCTGGACATTGGAGTGTGTCTGGGAAAACTTAAACAGTGAAATTCACAACTGATCTTGGAGGAACCTGTTTGGTAAAGGTCACAGCACAGAAACAGATACGTATATAGTTTTAGGTATAGCCTTGCTGTATATCTACAATAGAGAGTAGAGTGGGTTCTCTTTTGATTATATATTTTTGTTGGGATCTGTCTCTTGATTAAACTTTAATAATATAAACTATAAGTATTAAGTTAGCCTGAAGCACTGTTTTGTAGAGCAAAAAGATGGTGCTATTTTCTGGGTCTGTAGATGGAAGGAGCAAAATCGCCTTTAGTAGAGTGATACGCTTTTCTTGTCAGAGGTGGGAGTTTTGAGAGAGTTTATGGGATACTGAGGAATATATCTGCAATAAATGTCATTGGTTGTGAATCCTGTCATATTGAATGGATCAGTTGGAGTGCCAGTTATAAGCAGTGAGGAATTTGCACGAGCTAGGAGGTGTGATGAATGGCAGTTATAGGAAGGAAAAACTGTCACAGATACATTCACATAGATGGTTTAACTCTAAGAAAAGTCAGAGAGGTAGGCAGGTAGTGCCGGCCTTCTTCTGTTGCTCCCCCCATTTCAAACAAGTGTGCTGTTTTAGGAAATGTAGGGGGTGATGGATTCTCAGGGGAATGTAGCATGAACAGCCAAGTTTCTGGTATCAAGACAGTCTCTAATGTCATGAGAGGTATGTTGGGTTCTAAGCGATCAATTGTGTTATAGAGCTCTCTAGTCAGAGGCACAGACAGATGTTTCAGTGGCCAGCAGTTAAAAATCAGAATGGTGTATTGCCTCCCTGGTGCCAGAATCAAGAATGTCTCAAAGAAGGTGCAGAATGTTCTCAAAGGGGAGAGGGACCAGCAGGATGTCATTGTCCAAATTGGAACCAAAAATATTGAAGGGAAAAGGATGAGATTCTGATGCTAGAATATAGAAATGTTAGGCAGGAATATAGAAAGGTGGTCCTCTAGGGCAGTAATATCTGGATTACTCCCTGTGCTCCGAGTTAGTGAGGGTAGGAATAGGAGGATAGAACAGATGAATGTGTGGCTGAGGAGTTGGTGTATGGGAGAAGGATTCAGATTTTTGGATCATTGGAATCTCTTCCTGGGTAGAAGTGACCTGCACAAGCAGGATGGATTGCACCTGAATTAGAAGGAAACTAATATACAGGCAGGGAGATTTGCTAGAGCTGCTCGGGAGGATTTAAACTAGTAAGATGGGGTGGGGGTGGGTGGTGGGACCCAGGGAGATAGTGAGGAAAGAGATCAATCTGAGATGGGTACAGTTGAGAACAGAAGTGAAACAGTCAGGTCAGGCAGGGACAAGATAGGACTAATAAATTAAACTGCATTTATTTCAATGCAAGGGGCCTAACAGGGAAGGCAGATGATCTCAGGGCATGGTTATGAACATGGACTGGGATATCATAGCAATTACAGAAACATGGCTCAGGGATAGACAGGACTGGCGGCTTAATGTTCCAGGATACAAATGCTATAGGAAGGATAGAAAGGGAGGGAAGCGAGGAGGGGGAGTGAAGTTTTTCATAAGGAATAGCATTACAGCTGTACTTACGGAGGATATTCCTGGAAATACATCCAGGGAAGTTATTTGGATGGAACTGAGAAATAAGAAAGGGATGATCACCTTATTGGGATTGTATTATAGACCCCCAATAGTCAGAGGAAAATTGAGAAACAAATTTGAAAGGAGATTTCAGTTATCTGTAAGAATAATAGGGTGGTTATGGTAGGGGATTTTAACTTTCCAAAAATAGACTGGGACTGCCATAGTGCTAAGTGTTTAGATGGAGAGGAATTTGTTAAGTGCGTACAAGAAAATTTTCTGATTCAGTATGTGGATGTATCTACTAGAGAAGGTGAAAAACTTGACCTACTCTTAGGAAATAAGGCAGGGCAGGTAACTGAGGGGTCAGTGGGGGAGCACTTTGGGGCCAGCAACAATAATTCTACTCATTTTTAAAATAGTGATGGAAAAGGATAGACCAGATCTAACAGTTGAAGTTCTAAATTGGAGGAAGACTCATTTTGATGGTATTCGGCAAGAACTTCCAAAAGTTGATTGGGGACAGATCTTCGCAGGTAAAGGGATGGCTGGAAAATGGGAAGCCTTCAGAAATGAGATAACAAGAGTCCAGAGAAAGTATATTCCTGTTAGGAAAGGGAAGGCTGGTAGGTGTAGGGAATGCAGGATGACTGGAGAAATCGAGGGTTTGGTTATGAAGAAGAAGGAAGCATATGTCAGGTATAGACATGAGAGATCAAGTGAATCCTTAAAAGATGTATAAATGCAGTAGGAGTATACTTGAGAGAAATCAGGAAGGCAAAAAGGGCACATAAGATAGCTTTGGCAAATATAATTAAGTAGAATCCAAAGGGTTTTTCCAAATGCATTAAAGACAAAAGGGTAACTAGGGAGCAAATAGGGTCCTTCAAAGATCAGCAAGGCGGCCTTTGTGTGGAGCTGCAGGAGATGGAGCAGATACTAACCAAGTATTTTGCTTCAGTGTTTATTATGGAAAAGGACATGGAAGATATAGAATTTAGGGAAATTGGTGGTGACATCTTGAAAAATGTCCATATTATAGAGGAGGAAGTGCTGGCTGTCTTGAAGTACATAAAGATGAATAAATCCCCAAGACCTGATCAGGTGTACCCAAGAACTCTGTGGGAAGCTAGGGAAGTGATTGCTGGGCCTCTTGCTGAGATATTTGTATCATCGATAGTCACAGATCAGGTGCTGGAAGACTGGCGGTTGGCTAACGTGGTACCATTATTTAAGAAAGGTGGTAAGGACAAGCCAGGGAACTATAGACCAGTGAGCCGGAGGTTGGTGGTGGGCAAGTTGTTGGAGGGAATCCTGAGGGACAGGATGTACTTGTATTTAGAAAGGCAAGGGCTGATTAGGGATAGTCAACATGGCTTTGTGCATGGGAATTTGTGTCTCACGAACTTGGTGAGTTTTTTGAAAAAGTAACAAAGAGGATTGGTGAGGGCAGAGTGGTGGATGTGATGTATATGGACTTCAGCAAGGCGTTTGGCAAGGTTCCCCATGAGAGACTGGTTAACAAGTTTAGAGTTCATGGAATACAGGGAAAACTAGCCATTTGGATACAGAACTGGCTCAAAAGGAGAAGACAGAGGTTGATGGTTGAGAGCTGTTTTTCAGACTGGAGGTCTGTGACCACAGTGGAGTGCCACAAGAATCGGTGCTGGGTCCACTACTTTTTGTAATTTGTATAAATGTTTTGCATATGAACATAAGAGGTATATGTAGTATGTTTGCAGATTACATCAAAATTGGAAGTGTAGTGGACAGTGAATAAGTTTATCTCAGATTACAATGGGATCTTGATAAGATAGGCCAATGGGCTGAGGAGTGGCAGACGGAGTTTAATTTCGATAAAGGTGAGGTACTGCATTTTGGGAAAGCAAATCTTAGCAGGACTTATACACTTCATGGTAAGGTCCTAGGCAGCGTTGCTGAACAAAGAGACCTTGGAGTGCAAGTTCATAACTCCCTGAATGTACAGTCACAGGTAGATAGGATAGTGAAGAAGGCATTTCATATGCTTTCCTTTATTGGTCAGAGCATTGAGTATAGGAGTTGGGAGGTTGTGTTGCAACTGTACAGGATTGAGTTAGGCCACTGTTGGAATATTGCGTGCAATTCTGGTCACCTTCCTATCAGAAGGATGTTGTGAAACTTGAAAGGGTTCAGAAAAGATTTACAAGAATGTTGCCAGGATTGGAGGATTTGAGCTATAGGGAGAGGCTGAATAGACTAGGATTGTTTTCCCTGGAGCATCAGAGGCTGAGGGGTGACCTTACAGAGGTTTATAAAATCATGAAGGTCATGGATAGGATTAATAGACAAAGTCTTTTCCCTGGGGTGGGGGAGTCCAGAACTAGATGGCATAGGTTTAGGGTGAGAGTGGAAAGATATAAAAGGGACCTAAGGGCAACATTTTCATGCAGAAGGTGGTACATGTATGGAATGAGCTGCCAGAAGAAGTTGTGGAGGCTGGTACAATTGCAACATTTAAAAGGCATCTAGATGGATATATGAATAGGAAGGGTTAGGAGGGATATGGGCCAAGTGCTGACAAATGGGACGGATTAGGTTAAGACTCCACTTTGAGTGCAAGCAGCAGCTAAGGTAAGACAGTTTGTTTTAAAATTACTTACCGGTAGCGGGCAGCGGTGTTTTTTTTCTCTCTTTACAGAAAGAGCGGGAGCAGCAGGGGGAAGTGACGAAGACCAGAGGGGCAGCCAGGAAGGAAAGCAGTGAGTATAAATACTCACCCTTCGACGCCAACGGTCACTTTGAGTGCGAGCAGCAGCTAAGGTAAGACAGTTTGTTTTAAAATTACTTACTGGTAGCGGGCAGCGGTGTTTTTTTTCTCTCTTTACAGAAAGAGCGGGAGAAGCAGGGGGAAGTGACGAAGACCAGAGGGGCAGCCGGGTAGGTTTTTTTTCCCTTTAAAAGCGCGCAGGAGAAGAACCCGAGGCACTACAGAGGTAGTGTCTCCTACCCGCCCTCCTCCTCTAACCTAAATAATAAGACCCGTTGTGGTAAGTAGGTAAGTGCTGCATTTTGCTTGTTGTATTCTTTAGACCCAGTTTTTTTTTATAAAAGGTTACTTTCAGAGGGATGGCAGTGAAGGCAGTGCAATGTTCCTCTTGAGGTGAGGGATGCCATGGACGTCCCTGCTGATTACACTTGCAGGAAGTGCACCCATCTCCAGCTCCTCCAAGACCGTGTTAGGGAACTGGAGCTGGAGTTGGATGAACTTAGGATCATTCGGGAGGCAGAGGGGGTCATAGATCGGAACTTTAGGGAAGTAGTAACTCCAAAGATGGCAGATAGATGGGTGACAGTGAGGGGGACTGGGAGGAAGCAGCCAGTGCAGGGACCCCCTGCGGCCGTTCCCCTCAAGAACAAGTATACCGTTTTGGATACTTGTGGGGGGGGGGACTTACCAGGGGTAAGTAACGGGGCTCAGGCCTCTGGCACAGAGCCTGTCCCCGTTACTCAGAAGGGAAGGGTGGAGAAGAAGGGCTTATGCCCGAAACGTCGATTCTCCTGTTCCCTGGATGCTGCCTGACCTGCTGCGCTTTTCCAGCAACACATCTCCAGCTCTGATCTCCATCATCTGCAGACCTCACTTTCCCCTTCAAGGGTGGAGAAGAGCAGAGCAATAGTAATTGGGGACTCGATAGTTCGGGGCACAGATAGGCGGTTTTGTGGGAACGAGAGAGACTCACATTTGGTATGTTGCCTCCCAGGTGCAAGGGTACGTGATGTCTCTGATCGTGTTTTCCGGGTCCTTAAGGGGGAGGGGGAGCAGCCGGAAGTCGTGGTCCACATTGGCACCAATGACATAGGTAGGAGGAGTGCTGAGGATGTTAGGCAGGCTTTCAGGGAGCTAGGTTGGAAGCTCAAAGTTAGAACGAACAGAGTTGTTGTCTCTGGTTTGTTACCCGTGCCACGTGATAGAGAGTCGAGGAATAGGGAGAGAGAACAGTTAAATGCGTGGCTACAGGGATGGTGCAGGAGGGAGGGATTCCGGTATTTGGATAACTGGGGTTCTTTCTGGGGAAGGTGGGACCTCTATAAACAGGATGGTCTGCACCTGAACCTGAGGGGCACCAGTATCCTTGGTGGGAGGTTTGCTAGTGCTCTTGGGGGGGGTTTAAACTAACTCTGCAGGGGCATGGGAACCCAGACTGTAGCTTTAGGGTGCAGGACCTGGAGTGTAGGGAGGTTAGGAACATGGCATCAATTTCAAAGGAGGGTGCCTGTAAACAGGAAAGTGGCTTGAAGTGTGTATACTTCAATGCAAGAAGTATACGAAATAAGGTAGGTGAACTTGCAGCGTGGGTTGGTACCTGGGACTTCGATGTTGTGGCTATTACGGAGACATGGGTAGAACAGGGACAGGATTGGCTGTTGCAGGTCCCAGGGTTTAAATGTTTTAGTAGGGTCAGAGGTGAGGTAAAAGAGGGGGAGGTGTGGCATTGCTTGTCAAAGATAGTATTACAGCTGTGGAAAGGACGATGGATGAAGACTCGCCATCTGAGGTAGTTTGGGCTGAGGTTAGGAATAGGAAAGGTGAGCTCACCCTGTTAGGAGTTTTTTACAGGCCTCCTAATAGTCCTAGAAATGTAGAAGAAAGGATTGCGAGGATGATTCAAGAGAAGAGTGAAAGTAATAGGGTGGTTGTTATGGGGGACTTTAACTTTCCTGATATTGATTGGGAAAGCTATAGCTCAAGTTCGTTAGATGGGTCAGTGTTTGTCCAATGTGTGCAGGAGGGTTTCCTGACACAATATGTAGATAGGCCAACAAGAGGTGAGGCCATACTGGATTTCGTTCTGGGTAATGAACCAGGCCAGGTGTTAGAATTAGAGGTAGGTGAGCACTTTGGGGACAGTGACCACAATTCGGTGACTTTTACTCTAGTGATGGAGAGGGATAAGTGTGCACTACAGGGCAAGAGTTATAGCTGGGGGCAGGGAAATTATGATGCGGTGAGGCATGACTTAGGATGTGTGGCTTGGAAAAGTAAGCTTCAAGGCAAGGGCGTAATTGATATGTGGAACTTGTTCAAGGAGTAACCACTGAGTGTCCTTGATAAGTATGTACCCGTCAGGCAGGGAGGAAAGCGTCATGTGAGGGAGCCGTGGTTTAATAAGGAATTGGAATCCCTTGTTAAATGGAAGAGGGCGGCCTATGTAAAGATGAAGGTTCAATTGGGGTGATTGAGAGTTATAAGGTAGCCAGGAAGGACCTGAAGAGAGAGCTAATAGCAGCAAGGAGGGGACATGAAAGGTCCTCAGTTGGTAGGATTAGGGAAAACCCTAAGGCTTTCTATAGGTATGTCATGAATAAAAGAATGACTAGGGTAGGAATAGGTCCAGTCAAGGATAGTAGTGGGAAGTTGCATGTGGAGGCTGAAGAGATTGGGGAGACACTGAATGAATACTTTTCGTCAGTATTCAATCAGGAACAGGACATTGTTGTCAATGTGAGTACTGAGTCACAATTAAGTATAATGGATGGCTTTGAGGTATGTTGGAAATTCTGGAAAGGGTGAAAATAGATAAGTCCCCTGGGCCTGATGGCATTTATCCTAGGATTCTCTGGGAAGCAAGGGAGGAGATTGCAGAGCCATTGGCCTTGATTTTTATGTCCTCGTTGTCTACAGGAGTAGTGCCAGAAGATTGGAGGCTAGCAAATATGGTTCCCTTGTTCAAGAAAGGGAGTAGGGATAACCCTAGTAACTATAGGCCGGTGAGTCTCACTTCTGTTGTGGGCAAAATCTTAGAGAGAATTGTAAGGGATAGGATTTATGAACATCTGGATAGGAATAATGTGATCAAGGATAGTTAGCACGGTTTTGTGAAGGGCAGGTCGTGCCTCACAAACCTTATTGAATTCTTTGAGAAGGTGACTAAGGGGGTGGACGAGGGGAAAGCGGTAGATGTGGTGTATATGGATTTTAGTAAGGCGTTTGATAAGGTTCCCCATGGTAGACTACTGCAAAAAATACGGAGGTATGGCATTGAGGGTGAGTTGGAGGTTTGGATTAGGAGTTGGCTGGCTGGAAGAAAACAGAGGGTAGTAGTTGATGGCAAAGGTTCATCTTGGAGTGCCGTCACTAGCGGTGTTCCGCAAGGATCTGTTTTGGGACCATTGCTGTTTGTCATTTTTATAAATGACCTGGAGGAGGGGTTAGAAGGTTGGGTGAGCAAGTTTGCGGATGATACGAAAGTCGGAGGAGTTGTAGACAGTGAGGAAGGATGTGGCAGGTTACAGCGGGATATAGATAAGCTGCAGAACTGGGCAGAAAGGTGGCAAATGGAGTTCAATGTAGCTAAGTGTGAGGTAATTCACTTTGGTAAGAGTAATAAAAAGATGGGGTACTGGGCTAATGGTCGGATACTTGGTAGTGTGGATGAGCAGAGGGATCTTGGTGTCCATGTACACAGATCTTTGAAAGTTGCCACCCAGGTAAATAGTGCGGTGAAGAAGGCATATGGCGTACTGGCTTTTATTGGTAGAGGAATTGAGTTCCGGAATACTGAGGTCATGTTGCAGCTGTATAAGACTCTGGTGCAGCCGCATCTGGAGTATTGTGTGCAGTTTTGGTCGCCATACTATAGGAAGGATGTGGAGGCACTGGAACGGGTGCAGAGGAGGTTTACCAGGATGTTGCCTGGTATGGTAGAAAGATCGTATGAGGAAAGGCTGAGGCACTTGGGGTTGTTTTCATTGGAGAAAAGAAGGTTTAGGGGTGACTTGATAGAGGTGTACAAGATGATTAGGGGTTTAGATAGGGTCGACAGTGAGAATCTTTTTCCACGTATGGAGTCAGCTATTACAAGGGGGCATAGCTTTAAATTAAGGGGGTGTAGGTATAGGACAGATGTTAGGGGTAGGTTCTTTACTCAGCGAGTCGTGAGTTCATGGAATGCCCTGCCAGTAGCAGTGGTGGACTCTCCCTCATTATGGGCATTTAAGCGGGCATTGGATAGGCATATGGAGGATAGTGGGCTAGTGTAGGTTAGGTGGGCTTGGATCGGCGCAACATCGAGGGCCGAAGGGCCTGTACTGCGCTGTATTTTTCTATGTTCTATGTTCTATGTTCTAAATATCTGGTCACCATGGACAAGTTGCATTGAAGGGTCTGTTTCCATGCTGTACACCTCTATGACTCTATAAGAGTATCTATTTCAGAACAAATTACGTCAAAGTATTACTGACAATCGGGACATGACAGATCTAAGGAATAGAATTCTTTATCTCAGCTTTTTAATTAACTGGACAGAGTAAATGGGATTAAAGAATCCACAGATTCAAGTTAGTAGCATGATGTGCAAAAATTAGAGGGACGAAAATTCAGAGGGAGCTCTTGGACCAGTTAGCCTAACATCTCTTTCAGGAAAGTGCTGGAGGGTCATTGAGCAGATGCCATACATGAGCTTTTAAGCTATTGTAGGAATAGTGGACATGGCTTTCGAAGTAACTGGTCATGCATCACCAAACCCACTGGAATTCCTTGAGGTAACGAGATGAGCAGAAGAGAGCATGGCAGTAGATAAATGTTGCTCAGATTGTTTTTTAAAAAGACACAATGCTTCATTTGTGACTGCTTTGGAAACTTAAGGCTGGTGGAACATTTGACAAATCGAT
Source organism: Chiloscyllium plagiosum (assembly GCF_037043375.1). NCBI lineage: Eukaryota > Metazoa > Chordata > Chondrichthyes > Orectolobiformes > Hemiscylliidae > Chiloscyllium > Chiloscyllium plagiosum. The sequence goes on along the minus strand of NW_028270162.1, from coordinate 24,426,168 downwards.
AAGGTGAGTCGGGAGCTGGTTTGGCAACTGAAAAGTTGTGCTAAATGGCAAATGCTCTATCTCAGAAAAAGTAACCAATGGAGTACCACAGGGAACTTGCTCTCTTCTGGGACTTCTACTGTTTATATAATATGGGACTGACATGGAAGGACTGGCTGAAATTCAGTTTATTGAATTCACAAGCCCGTCTTGCTGCATGAAAACAAATGCTCATCTTTAAAGTGACAATGCCTCAACTTGGGGAAATGTTGCCCTATCTAAACCGGTTTTATAAGGAAAGAGAAAATTCGAGAGGGATAATCTATGTTGGCTCCATCGACTGCAGGAGGCAATCATACAGCATCACGTCTCTAGTTTAAAAACACCCAGGCCTGAACAGGGGCTCTGAATGTGTACCAGCAATAGGAGGAATCCTGACCAGAAACACTTTAATTTTTCTGCTTGTGTGTCACAGACTCAGTGAAGCCCAGGAGCAAGCCAGAAATTAACAGAAAGGAGAATAACTCACTGATTCCAGACTTTAGAATGCTAAGGGGAGAACTTCAAGTGATTAAATGCATTTTCACCAGAGAAGCAACATTTTTACCTATTATTTACTATCCATGTTACTTATCTCTGTGATCTGCCTGTTTTGCTTGCAAGACAAAGCTTTTCACTGTCCCTCGGTACACATGACAATAAATTCAATTCAATATGGATAAGATTGGAATTAAAAGCTGCTTATTTTTGGGCAACTATAGCACCCAAACTTTCTACAAAGATAAACATTTTTTAAAAGGAAGCTACTGGAACGTAAGTGGGGTGGGGAGGATTCTTGATTTCAAGTCAATTGATACCTTTTAAAAAAAAAAGAGCTGGGTCAATTGAGAAAGAGTGATTGGAATAGATTTTGATTGGCAATGCAGATATTGGGCTAAAATCCTGAATGAATACTGATATATGGATTCTGGATCGTGTGTTCCAGAAGGGCTGAATGGCCTTAAACTTATTGTGGAAGTTAAATCCTAATGAGATGCTCTGTCTGCACTGTGACAAGCACAACGTCCTGGTGAAGGAACAAATAGAAATATAGAAGCTCCACAATTTTGAATTTGTACCTGGAAGGCATTGCAGGGGTGACTTGATTTCAAGATCGCAAGGTTGTGTCAGGAAGAAAATTTTCAACTAGTCTGGCAGCATCTGTGAAGGGGGAAAATAGTTAACAGCAACATTCCAGCAACAAGTCACAAGCCTGAAGCATTAAATGTTTGTCTTACTCCATGTACCTCGCCCCGACAAGTATTTCCAGCATTTTTTGTTTAACATATAAGCTGTTGAGGGACATTTTTAAATGAGGAAGGTTTGTAGAAACTCAGCAGTTCTGGCAGGATCCATGGAGGTAAAAACTGCGAGTATTTCGAGTCCCACAACCTTTCTTCAAAACTCAGTTTTTATTTCAACTATCGAGCATCTGCATTATTTTGTTTTGTGGGCAACATGGAGAAATATGTAGGAGAATGTACTTGGATCATCAGAACAGAAAAATAAAGAAGCCTGTGAGGAACATGACTGTAGTAGTATTGCTAAAATAGAAAGACAAAGTAGGTTGTAATTAAAAAGTAGCACAGACACACATAACACACACAAGATGGACGCCAGCACCTTCCGAGTTAAAAACTTAGATTCTTTAGCTACAGAAAGCAGTAACATCTTTGCTTTCTGCAAGAGGTTCTCAGATAAGGCCATTGAAAAATCAATGTCGTCAAATTCAGGAACTGCTTTGTACAGGAATCTTAAAGAGTGAAAATCTCAGCCTGCTACTTATAAAAAAGTAAGGATTTGAGACAAATGTAACATTGTTAAAGAGTCCAGGTAACTCTGGGTAAGAAAGGAATGGATTCAGAAAGTATAAAGTCAGAAAGTAAACAGGAATCTACTCACTAGTTATTGATAAAGTTAAAAATCACACAACACCAGGTTATAGTCAAACAGGTTTATTTGGAAGTACTAGCTTTCAAAGCGCTGCTCCTTCATCAGAATTTATAGCAAAAGATCAGAGTGTCATGCAACAGAAATGATATATTCAACAAACCTTTGCTGTTAAGTCTTAAAGCTTGTACTTCCAAATAAGCCAGTTGTGTGATTTTTAACCTTGTCCACCCCAGTCGTACACCAGCACCTCCACATCATAGTTATTGATAGTTCTCCAGTCATTTCTCAGTAGGAGTGGTGATGGTTTTCAGATAATTGGTACCAATGTTGTGACCACGGTAAGTCACATTGGCCTGAATTGAAAAGGACAAAGGGGAAGATCGAGTGTTAGAGGTCGTCAAAACCAAGTTTTAAAGGCCTGAAAATTATAGGAAGAATAGACTGAGGAAGGTAGAGAATCAAGAGTGAAAAGGAAAAATGTGTAAATGTAGGAAACAGCGCAATGAATCAGAATTTCTGCAGGGAGGTAAGAAAATGATAGCACAGCATGCTGCGTAGGTTGTAAGAGGAATGAGAGATCATAGTTCTCAAAATTCCTCTGGTGGACAAAATTCCGGTGAAGATACCCCAGCATTCAACAAGGAAGGTATCTCTTATTCAACGGAAACTACTTTTTTACTCCTGGCATATAGCAACCTACCAGCAATCAGGTAAACAAAGTAATCCCACCTACATGACTGGTAGGACTGATTTTTTAAAAAATGTTCATGGATTGTGGACATCACTGAACCAGCACTTATTGCCTATCCTAGTTAGTCAGAGGGCAGTTAAGAGTCAACCATTATGCTGCAGATCTGGAGTCACATGTAGGCCAGACCAGGTAAAGATGGCAGATTTCCTTCCCTAAAAGATATTAATAAAACAAATGGGCTTTTCCTGGCAATGGTTTCACAGTCATTAAACTCTTGTTTCCAGATTATTATTGAATTCTAATTCCACCATGGCAACAGACCTTCAGAACAATACCTGGGTCCCTGGATTAATAGTCGAGAGTGTGGTGCTGGAAAAGCACAGCAGGTCAGGCAGCATCCGAGGAGCAGGAGAATCAAGTTTCGAGTATAACCTCTTCATCAGGAAGTGTTTTCCTGATGAAGGGCTTATGCCCGAAATGTCAATTCTCCTGCTCCTCAGATGCTGCCTGACCTGCTGTGCTTTTCCAGCACCACACTCTTAACTCTGATCTCCAGCATCTGCAGTCTGAACTTTCTCCTCCCTGGGTGAATAGCCTAGCAATAATACCATTAGGCCATCATCTACCTTCTTTTGTCCGACCTGTAATCAATATGAACCCTGGAGACAGAAAGCAAATAATTTACATCAAACCATATAAAGAAAGCTGACTGTATAAGCTGAGTATAAGCAAAATTAATAATGGTTTCAGAAGTCTATACTTGAACAGAAATTCTTTAGAATTCTAAAAAGAAACACTGCTTTTAAAAAATAAAAGGTGGCTTATTTCTGAGCTGCTGGCTGGTTGCTTTAGGGCTGAGCTGGCATGAGGTTATGAATTGAGTCAGAATTACTAATAGACGTCAAACCAAGACTGCCCAAGGGACCTGGATTGGTTTGCATTGGAGCAGCGAGCAGAAACTGAATCAAGTCAGGGCAGCCAGCAGAAGTCAGGTCTTAACTCCATGTATAAAATCAATTTTCAAATCAACTTGCTCAGGCAAAGCTTGGGAACAGGTGGGACTTGAAACCGATCCTTCTAGCCTAGAGGTAGCAACACTACCACTGTGTTACAAGATTCTCTATTTTTTTTAATCAGCCTGTTTGAACATGATATGACACACCTCCTTGACAAGTGAGACCTGTCTGGTCCAGAGGCTGGGTCAAACCACTCCATCATAACACCTTGTATGTTAAAGCACGCTTTAGAAAATATTACTCGCACCATTTGGATGAAGGACATATTCTATGCTAGCATTAGTATTAGAAATTTTAACTCACCTGGAAGAAGTGAGTCATGGTAATACCACTGAAGAGAAATTGAAAGCATCCGCCATTTTGGTCAGGATTGGATAGATCCCGTAGCAAAGAATATTTCCAGCAAAGGAAAAGGAAAGAAAAATAATTAGATCATTGGCAACAAACCCATGAAAAGATGCATGTAAAAAGTATTGCCTCGGTACGAAGTGTACCATCATAGAATTACACATTAGGAGGCCATTCTGGCCATAATACTGATTCCTGTTGTTTCACATAGGTTTTCAGTTAGCCCCATTTTGCTGCTCCTTTTCTAAAGACCTGCAAATCATTCCTTGTCAATTATATATTCAATTCCACTGGAACAAACATGTTGAATCTGGTCCTCCGCAGGTAGTGCATTCCCATTTGCGCACTTATCAGTGGAAACTTTCTTCTGTCCACATGACCAAAACTCCCTCCTAACTTTGAACACCTCCATGGAATCTCCCCTTAGCCTTTTCCGCTCCAAAGAGAACACGACTGTCTGGCAGATCTGCGCAAAGTTCCTCAACTGACGATGTGGGTTGTAGCTATTGGGGCTATCCATTAAAATCTCACGCGACATCCCTGCCTGAGGGGTAAAATGGTGCTTTTTAATATAGTATCTGAAGTGGAAAAAAACCTCACAAAACATTCTCCCTTGCGGCACGCTGCCTGCTTTATTCAGTATAGATTCTGTGCCCACAGTGCCAGAAGGCAAGGTCACTGAGGTTGCTTCTCTTACACTCAGCTCCTGAAAAGAATCCAGCTGGCCAGAGAGACATGTCCCACAATGCAGCAGTGCTGTAGCAGATAAGGGACTTGGCTGCAAGCTGTCCAACGTGAGTAGAATGTCGAAGGAACGTGTATTTTGAAGGGTGTTGGAGCAACTGTCTGCCTTCTGAAGATGCAGCTGGCTTGAAGAAAAAGAGGGCAAGCCAGATAAGGATGGGAAGCTATAAGCCACTGTAATTTAGAAAAAGAGGGATGAACCGGTTTGATTTTGCAGTATAATAGATAATTTTATACTTCCTTTAGAAGAAAATAAAAGCTACTTTGCTCCTTCATGACTGTTTTACAATGGAAGAGACCTGGCGATTATATACTATCATTTTGAAGTAATCCCCTTTCTCTTCACTGCACCAATTTTTATCTTAACAGAAAATGTAACATCCTTATCAACACACTCCAGCTTTTCATCAAAACCTTTTGCAGCTCACTAGAGATGATTGTTTTAAAGGCCAGTGTCAGGGTGGAGCAGAATTTCTCTCAGGCTCGGTGAAAGTGTTAACTAACTTCCTATCCGCCAGCTCCAAGTGACTTGTCTCTGGCCCATTGAGTCTCTAAGCATCCATTGCTTCGAGCTCAGATAATTGTTTTAAGTGCTGTTTCCTGTTGTTTCGCTATTCTAGCTACATTGTACTGAAGCCTGTCCAGGACTCAAGTCCTGTCCCTCCCTCTCCCAAACTCCCAGCACAGCTGCCTGCCTGTGTGCTACAGACAAAAAAATTGCAGATGCTGCAATCCAAAGTAGATAGGCAGGAGGCTGGAAGAACACAGCAAGTCAGGCGGCATCGGGAGGTGGAGAAGTCAACGTTTCGGGTGTAGCCCTTCTTCAGGACTAGGTGTGGGTGTGGGGGGGAGCTGCAGATAAAGAGTGTGGTGGGGGCAGGGTGGTGAAGTTGGGATAGGTGAAGACAGGTAGACGGTACAACCTGGTTTGGTCAGAGGAATGAATCCGGTTGGTGGCAGGAAGCAGTGGAAGGGGAAGGGCTGGGGCTGGGAAGGGAGTCGGAGGATAGGAAGGGAGGTTATTTGAAATTGGAGAACTCAATGTTGAGTCCTTTGGTCTGTAGGCTGCCAGGCCTTCCCATTTCCCGACTCCCTTCCCAGCCCCTCCCCCTCTCTTCCACTCCTCCCTGTCACCAGCCGGATTCATTCATCCCATTGACCAACGAGGTTGTATCCTCTACCTGTCTTCACCTATCCCCGCTTCACTCCCGTGCCCCCCCAACTCCCTTTATCTGCAGCACTCCTCACACTTCCCCCCAGTCCTGAAAAAGATTTACATCCGAAATGTCGACTTCTCCACCTTCTGATGCTGCCTGGCTTGCTCTGTTCCTTTAGCGTCCTGCCTGTCTGTCAGAGCATAAGAGTCTTTAGGAATTAGATTACATTACTTACAGTGTGGAAATAGGCCCTTCGGCCCAACAAGTCCACACCGACCCGCCGAAGCGCAACCCACCCAGACCCATTTCCCTCTTCACCTAACACTACGGGCAATTTAGCATGGCCAATTCACCTGACCTGTACATTTTTTGGATTGTGGGAGGAAACCGGAGCACCCGAAGGAAACCCACGCAGACACGGGGAGAATGTGCAAACTCCACACACAGAGAGTCACCTGAGGCGGGAATCGAACCCAGGTCTCTGCCGCCCAATTAAAAAGCCACAACAAGACCGTCATTGATAAATCTGACTTATCGGCCCACCCACATACTTCCATTTTGAAATTTTGCTTTGCAAATAGTAGTTTGAACTTTATGTGGAATCCATTTGCTGTTTAATCTTTTTTAAATGTGAATAGGTTTGTGCACTGTAGCTTGGAAAACATTATTTTCAAGGGCTATATTGCTCAATTCCCTCCATTTACCCGAGTTTTCATTGCAAAGCTACAGATAAATACTCTCTAGCATGAATCACTCAGTTGGCATTGAGACATTTTACCGAACTTTCTCGTTTCCCACTCCCATTCCACAGATCCGTTGGTACTGAAGCAAGTTGGTGTACTGTACGTCTACCATCATCCCAATATGAAATCAGTTAAAACTGATCGGTTTTTAGAAATTTTAGAAGAGTAGAAGTTATTACATGTGCACTGTGGAACTTTTTGGATTAATACAACACATTAGAGAGCAGACTCTTCATTATTGAATTGGATGATCCTTGGTGATCAATCAAGGCTCTTTCTTCCTCATCTCAAATATATATTTTTAACCAATAAACAATGATTTCTCATGGCTTTCAATTGATTTAATTGCCTGCTTTCCTCATCAGTATGGCTCAATTCTACAGGAATGATAGCTTGTTCAATTATTTCGCAACACAAGGCAGGCTACTGAAAGTCAACAGCTCAGACCCACAAGGACTCTTACTGGCTGTCATTGGTGGGATATCAGAACTAAGCATTGCCAATGCCAAGTGTGGGGTTGCCAGGAATTGTAACCCAGGGCATTGCTGTGGGCAACCCTAGAGACATCATATTGGTGATAAATCATTTGAGTAATATTTTGTATTAATTACAAAAATATTTGATAAGAAGAAGAAAGGGCTGAGATTGACAGTTCATCCAATTCAGTAATGAAGAGTCTGCTCAATAATGAGATGGGTAATTGGGGCACTGTGACAATGGACATGTTGAGCAAACATGTGATAAAATGTCTAACAAGATTCATAGATTCAAAGAGATTCATAGAGATGTACAGCATGGAAACAGACCCTACGGTCCAACCAGTCCATGCCGACTTGATATCCCAACCCAATGTTGTCCCACCTGCCAGCACCCGGCCCTTACCCCTCCAAACCCTTCCTATTCATATACCCATCCAAATGCCTTTTAAATGTTGCAATTGTACCAGCCTCTACCGCTCCCTTTGGCAACCCATTCCATATACGTACCACCTCTGCGTGAAAATGTTGCCCCGGAGCCTTCTTCACTATCCTATCTACCTGCGACTCTACTTTCAAGGAGCTGTGAATCTGCACTCTAAGATGTTTACTTAGCCTCGACTAAACCTGATTGTGATACATTTCAGCTGAAAAGCAATTTACATTTATGTTCATAAACATCTCCATCATCTGTATTTGTGACATTGTTATGTGTATACTTGGAACAATTGCATGTACTCCTTCAATAGTTCCATGGTGACAGCCAGTGACTGAAGTGTTGAGGATAAAAGTCTTGCTTTATTTTAGGTATTTTGCTCGCTTCCATTTCTCATATTGCACACAGTCTGCAGGAGGTTTAGCTTTGAATCATTCAACAATTCTGCTCAGCTATCTGTGAGAAACGCTAATTTTTCTTCTCGTGGTGGATACAACTCCTTCTCCAGCTGAGGAAAAGAGCCAGGAATCTACACAGTGTCTTTTTGACAGCAACAAATCTCATATCGTCGAAGTACTGCATAGAGTTCTTTCAATTTACATCTATCTCCTTTCACACTTTCAGCTTGCTTTGCCCTTAAATGGATTTATAGTAAGTAGTGAGGAAGGAGGGTGGAGACTGATTCCAAGCACTGATCAAGTGTTCATGAAGTCAGCACCTGAATTTGTATGTGGTCTAGTGAGTTGGATATGAAATTTGATGGTTTGATCAATCTGAAGCTCAATTCAATGCAGAAATGTTGGAAGCCAAATACCGTCATATTCTTTAGCACTTGAGAGAAGATTCCATTCTGATTCATGGGATTAGAATTGGAATTGGGAACAGAGTGACAGGGGGATCTTCCACTTCAACTTAATGACAATTACAGAGAGTCCAGGAAGAAAGAAAATCAATAAACCCTGTCATCCTGATGAATTTTATTAAGTGGTTAAATGGCAGCAATTACATTGTAATATCTCCAGCTTTATCATGAGATATAGGTTTTATGATAGATCAATGTATTTACTGGTGTAATTTATTTGCATTGCTTCAGATGGCCAATCTCATAGCTAGGCTGAACAATCAAACAAAGGTGTGAAAAGTGGTAGCCCCCCAAAACAGGGACAGGTATCAGGAGGAGGAGGAGGAGGAGAGAACTCATACTAGTCATGATGCAGACAGCATGCTCACATTAGAGTGTCATGCTGGAAAAGCACAGCACGCCAGGCAGAATCCGTGGAGCAGAAAAATCAATGTTTCAGGCAAAAGCCCTTCATTTGCATCTGCAGTCCTCACTTTTGCCTAGCATGCTTGCATTGTTAATTCATATGTTTGTAACATGCAGACAAGTGTTGCAATCCTGAACAAGATCACAAAAATCATAAGAGACTAGCTCAAATTGAAGCTAGTCCAGACTACATAAAACCAAACATGAATCTCAGTAACTGGATGCAGAGCTGGAAATCATTTTTTATGAATGAGTTTAAACTGGAAAATATACAAAAATGACAACATATGGCAGCAAGATGGACAGGAGGAGAGATATACATCTCCTGCACCAAGGCCTCCAGTGTTGTGTTGGAGAACCTTACAGCAGCTTTGCTGCCACATCCACGGTGGCCAACTGAGCCTCATAAAAACACTGCAAAGGTAACAGGAGCATTTGGCTGTCACAGTCAATGCCAACAGCACAGCACCAAGGTCCTGGATGCACTGCAGGACCTCATTTGAATGGTCAGAGTCAGTGAATTCTTCTTCAAAATGCTAGATCACACTAATTGCACCATTAGTCTTGAACACAGGTCAACTCACTGCCTCCCCAACTTATTCACTCACCAACTAACAATAACGCATTCAGAGGTTCACTTACTTTCTCACATTTAGACATGTTGACCAAACACATGCCAATCACCTCAACACTGGGTGGGATTTTCATGTTGGGTTTGGGCAATGTAGTCAGGCCATTTGCCGAGTTCAGAAACATGAGCCAATCACATCTGTCCTTTGTCAGGGGCTAGGGTTCAGGTTTCTTGATACCTGAAGGAGGAGGAGGAGGAGGAGTGTCACTCCCGAAGCAGCTAGTTAGAAGGCCCACCTTGATCTGCTGCGGCATCTAGCCAGCTCTCACACACAGTTCTCATCTCACCTTGGATTCACTGCTCACCTCCATTCAGGTCTTTGTCTCCTCCTGGGTCCCTGGAACCTCCTATGCCGCCTTTTCATTTTCCATGCCTCCAGCATGATTCAAGCATTCTTTATAACCATCTGACATATACACTCCTCCAGAGCCTTGCCATAGCAATGGGAATCCTTTGAAATGACTATATATAATGTATACCTCTAACTATCTAATGGAGCAGTTACTTAAAAACAGCTATTATCTTTTTAAAAACCCTTAATCCATTGTGGGGGAAAAAAAGGTAAATCCCTGAAGTGATTATTCATTGTAAAAACCAAAAAATGAATATTCAATTTAGTAATCACATTAAAAACTGTTACTCATAGAGTCATAGAAAAGTACAGCACTGAAACAGACCCTTCAGTCCAACTCGTCCATGCCGACCAGATATCTTGACCTAATCTAGTCCCATTTGTCAGCACTTGGTCCATATCTCTCTCAAAATGCAGTACCTCACATTTATCTAAATTCAATACCATTTGTCACTCCTCAGCTCCATTGGCCCATCTGATCAAGGTCCCATTGTACTCTTCTTTACTGTCAACTAAACCTCCAATTTTTGTGTCATCTGCAAAATTACTAACTATACCTCCTATGTTCACATCCAAATCATTTACATAAATGATTAAGAACAGTGGACCTAACACCGATCCTTACAGCACACCATTGGTCACAGGCTTCCATTCTGAAAAGCAATTCTCCACAACCACCCTTGGTCTCCTACCTTTGAGCCAATTTTATGTCCAGATAGCTACTTCTCCTTATATTCCATGTGATCTAATGTGTTCCTTTCATATTTACTTAAAACTATCAATCCAACAAGTGCACATAACTCCCAGCTTTGATAGCTGGTTCTATCACTTTTCAAACCTAGCCAAGCCTTCATAATGACTCCAACTGTCTAAATTAAATCTTCCCAAATGCAAACAACAAAGTTATTGAAACTACAAAAATGACCAGCCATATTTTTAGTGACCTCACATGACCTGTCAATCAAAGCAGTCCAACAGTAGGTGTCAATTATATTTTAAGTGGAGGATGCAGAAGTCCTTTATTTCAATCTTGAAAAACTGGAGACATTTTCTTCATTTAAGAGTAGCACAGGAGCATTCACACACATTGATTTCTTCAGTTTTGAATCCATAATAATTCTTCTGCAAATGGGTTAGGTACTCTAATGCACCTTAACAATTGCACAATGCTAATTGGTGTTGAAACTATAGGAATGGATAAGATGCAGGGTCATTCTGAGGTCAGGTCTAGTGGTGTACAAAGTTCGGGTAGGTCCTGAGCAAGCACAAGGACCATATGAAAGCTGCAAACTCACAAACGGTGTGGGAGCAAAACCACCCGGCTTCTCGACAGCCTTTCCAACTGTTCTGGAACCTGTGGGTTCGCCCTCTTCATCAAGTTATAAAAGAACCTTGGAATCTGAGATTGCTACAATGGCCATCGCTGCCTCAATGCCTTTGCCACCTGAAGAGGAGAAAGAATTTCTTCTGAGATGCTCCAGGCACAAGAGGCAAGCCACTGAGTGGCACACACTGCTCGTATCGGAGGCAGATTGGGAGGAACCTGACCCAGTGCTAAAATGTCCCAGGAGGTGCTACAAAAATAAAGAACTGGCCTATGTTCTCCGACCCAGAAGGCAAGAGATGTAATGATAGTAACAAGCTCAGCAGGTGGACCTGAATAAATATGAGTTCTGAGATTTGTGGCTGCTAACCTGGTCCAGTCAGGGACTCCTGAATGACAGATATAAACAGGAGTGTCAGAGGTTCTGTTCACTCTGAGAGCTGGCTGTGAGGATGCTGGATCAGTGTTAAGGACTCTCCATGTGTAAATAAAGGGGGACTTGGTGATGGGACACTGGCCTCTGTGGAGTTATTTCACCCAAAATTCATAAGCTCTCAAAAATGGTGTGTTTTTGAAATCTCACAAAACTTTCCCAGTCCAATGAAATTACTGAGGTGTAAGAAAAACAAATTTCTCCTACACCTGTAAATTGCCATCCCAACATCAGCGGACATACATGTGGAGTTGCCACCGAAGCCTTACTTCACCCTATCTGACTATGGGAAGGTTGTATGAAAGGAAATTCAAGATTGCTGTTTTGCAGATTTGTTTTTGATTAGCTTAACCTCATTCCTGATATTCGCCGGATATGAAAATCCAGCTCATTATATCACACTCAATGACAATCTTCCATATCTGTTGCTGTTCATAAGCACAAGCCAGCCACAGGCAGCAGTACTTAACTGGTAGTGAACAGTTCTGAAGAAGAGTCACTGGACCCAAAAGGTTAACACTCCTTTTGTCCACAGATGCTGCTGGATCTGCTGAGTTTTTCAGCTTATGCTTCTGATTTCCACCTTCCACAGTTCTTTGTTTTTTACATATATCTGCACTCTTGACCTGCAAATGTGCTCCCTGCTCACTTCATTCAGTCCAATAAAACAGTTTTTCACTCCTTGTTGTGTCATTGTTGACCTGAACACTTGCATTTCCAGCTTGTTCATGGTTTCCTGAGCTGGTTGGGTAACAGTCGTCCTCCAAGTTGTCTGAATGTCGTTCCTCCAACTATCACAACCAAGCTGTGTGTCACCTAATAGCACTTTATTTCATCTTCTCCTCTGCTTTTCTTTTCCAAAACCTTGGTGATAATCCTTTTGCCTTTTCACCTATATTTCTCAATAAGCCATGATGAAAACTTCCCTAATACATCAATGAGTAATAGTCATGTGGAACATGCCATAGACAAAAGGGTGGGCCTTAAACAAAATTCTCATTTTATAATGATTAGAATGCTTTGGCTGGGGTGGCAGTATGTTCGCAACAATTTGCATCAAAAGCTGGAACTGGGCAGGGTGGATGGTGGAAATCTACCAGGAGTCAGACTCTGATTATATCCACCCAATGTGTACATACACCATGTTGGGAAAACAGGGACATGTTAATTCAGTTCACTACAGTTGCTCTGTTTTGCAACTCTTAGGGTTATATTATATTAGTTCTCAAATCCAATGTTCCTTCTTGAGGGTATTATATGGCACATAACGCTATCACCAGTGTTAGCCATCAGCAATTTAAGAACAGAAAGAGAAACAATTTCTTATTTATTTTTAAATTCTGTAACATAACCAATACTGAACATCATTCTACAAATAAACAGATAAACCAAATTGGTGACTTATGAAAAGGTTATCCTGAATCTTTTAGTAATGAAACAGGCATACATCAAATAGCAGAACATAAATTTCCTTCCTTTCATCAAATTTTGATTCTTGAATTATATAATTGACGAAATGAGGGGAGATCCTTTCTCGGCTTCTGCACTGACCTTTCCCTGTTCTGTACAAGGACCACTGTAAAAATCTTCACTGCCTGTTGAACACTTGATAATGTCATCACAAGATGAAAGGCCTGCACGGATGAGCAACTTTTTGTTCTCTCAACTTGAGGCACTTGGCAAATTACAGAGTTTCTCTCAATCCTTCTCAGCCAATCAGTTTTAAACATTAAATGTCCATAGGTGGCATTCTTGTTTCTAAGGCAGAAGGCTATGGATACAAATTTTACTCCAAGGATTCTGGCACAAAAAGTAAGGCTGACACAACAGTGCAGTACCAGCTGAATGCTGCATTGTCAATGCTTTCATCTTTCAGAGGAGATGCTAACTGGGATTCCATCTCCCTAGTGGATATAAAAGGTCCCCATAGTTATTTCAATGAAGAGTTACCCTTTAAGTCTTGTTTAATGGGTCTACCATAAAGGTTGCACATTTGCATCCTCACTTGTTGTCTGAGGCATGGTGGTACTCAGATCAAATCACCACCAACCATCCCTGTCTAATGAGACAGCAGCTGTCTGGTCCTCTGGATCTAAGATAACTTTACCTTCACTGTTAATTTGTATTCTGTAAACATCTTCACAGAAAAAAAACAGATTATCCACTTATTATGTTATTGCTGTTTGCAGGCGCTTGTTGTGTGCAAATTAGCTGCCACATTTCCTACATTACTATAGTGACACACTTCAGAATGTCCCTGATTGGATGTAAAGTACTTTGGGATGTCCCGAGGTAATGGAAAATGCTACATAGATACAAGTTTATTTTCTTTCTCACATTGTACTAGTGCAGTAACCATGTTACTCAGGTATCATTACAAACGTCATTATATATCAATTCTACAAAACTAAACTCAATATTTAAATAATGGTTCTAAAAATGTTACCTCTAACCAAATGTTTACTCTGCTATGTCACATTTCATGTTCAATATTTTTAACTACATTTTGACCTAATTCAAATAAATAACTTTCTACTGATTTTAGTATGTACTATATTTTCTTAGAAAAGCAGCCTGAAATTATTTTCTCTTATTTTATTATGTTGTCTCCATATCTTGCTAGCTATTTTAAACATTGGGGTAATTTGGGTTTTGATTAGTTGGACACCCTGTTGAATCAAATTGATGGTGGCCAATTTCCCATCAAAGTTGAGAAAGACGAGGAAAGCAAATGCTCATGATCAATACTCAGTTAATTACTTTTTAATCAACCTATTATTGTCATATACTTCTAGAGCAGGCAGGACTTGAATCAAGGCCTCCTGTCCAGAGGGAAGGATGCTACGAGCAAATGAGTCCTTCAACCCTACTTTGACCTTTAATGGAATTACCTTCCACTTGTGCTACCATTATCGAGAATCAGCCCATATTCATCAACCTGTATTCTGAACAATGTAGCCATCCATATAAATAGACAACCAACTATTCAATCAATCTTATCAATCACCAAGGAATCAACAGCCAACCTACTTAACCAGGTATATCAATCAATTAACCCGACAATTATTTGGCTAGCTACCAAACTGACCACTCAGTGAACTGACTTGTCAGCATCAGATCTTACTCAAAAGTCAATATCAAAAAAACAATTGGGGCATCAGAAACCAGCCAACCAGATCATCAATCAATCAGCTGTCAGCAACTTTCCATAAAACTAACCAGTCACCAGGCCAGCTAGAATACTTGTGGCACAGTGGGAGTGTCACTACTGGGTCAGTGGACTTGGGGTTAACTCCTACCTGTCCTAGAGGTATGTAATAACATGTCTAGACAGACTGTTGCAATAATAAATACATATATACCATTCACATTGAGTTTAGGAGTTGGGATGCCATGTTGCAGCTGGACAGGATATATATGAGGCCACATTTAAAATATTGCATTCAATTCTAGTCCCCCTGCTATAGGATAGATGTTGTTAAACTTGAAAAGGTTCAGAAAAGAGTTCCAAGAATGTTGCCAGGTCTGGAGGGTTTGAGCTACAGGGAGAAGCTGAACAGGCTGGGGCTGTTTTCCCTGGAGAGTCAAAGGCTGAGGGGTGGCCTTATAGAGGTTTATAATATCATGTAGAGCATAGCTAATAGCTATAGTCTTTTTTCCCTGAGGTGTAGAAGTCCAGAACTAGAGGGTATAGGTTTAAGGTAAAAGGGGCAAGATTTAAAAGGGACCTGAGCGGCAACATTTTCATGCAGAGAACAAACTACCAGAGTGGATACAATTACAACATTTAAAAGGCAGCTTGATGGGTCAAGAATAGGAAGGATTTAGAGGGATATGGGCCAAATGCTGGAAAATGGGACTAGGTCAGATTTGGATATCTAGTCGGTGCGGATGAGTTTGACCAAAGGTTTTGTTTCCATGTTGTATCACCATATGACTCTATATCCTCACAAGATTCCAGACTAATTAGTTGGGTAGAAGGCCAGGTATCTGACCAAATGTAAAACAGCCACATAGCTATCTGACCAGGTCTACATAGAACATAGAATAATGGGATAGTGTTGGGGATGAGCTTAGATGAGTTCACAGGTCCTTCGGTCCTCGATGTTGCGCCGACCTGTGAACTCATCTAAGCTCATCCCCAACACTATCCCATCATCATCCATGTGCTTATCCAAGGATTGTTTAAATCTCCCTTATGTGGCTGAGTTAACTACATTGGCAGGCAGGGCATTCCATGCCCTTATCACTCTCTGAGTAAAGAACCTGTCTCTGACATCTGTCTTAAATCTATCACCTCTCAATTTGTAGCTATGCCCCTCATACAAGCTGACGTCATCATCCTAGGAAAAAGACTTTCACTGTCTACCCTATTAATCCTCTGATCATCTTGTATTTCTCAAATTCCCTCTTAGCCTTCTTCTTTCCAATGAGAACAGACCCAGGTCTCTTAGCCTTTCCTCATGTGACCTTCCCTCCAAACCAGGCAACATCCTGGTAAATCTCCTCTGCACCTTCCTGTAATGGGGCGACCAGAACTATACACAATATTTCAAGTGTGGCCGCACTAGTATTTTGTATTGTTGCAGCGTGACATTATGGCTCCAGAACTCAATCCCTCTGTTGTAAAACCTTACACAACATATGCCTTCTTAACAGCACTATCAACCTGGCAACTTTCAGGGATCTATGTACATGGACACCAAGAGACCTCTCACATCCACACTACCAAGAATCTTTCCATTGAACTAGTATTCTGCCTTCCTGTTATTCTTCCCAAAGTGAATCACCTCATATTTATCTGCATTGAACTCCACTTACCACCTCTCAGCCCAATTCTAGAGTTTATCCAAGAACCCCTGCAACCTGCAACATTCTTCCACACTGTCCACCACTGCACCAACTTTGGTGTCATCTGCAAACTTACTAACCCATCCACCCACGCCAGCATCTAAGTCATTTATAAAAACGATAAACAGCAATGGTCCCAAAACAGTTCCTTGTGGCACACCACTAGTAACTGGACTCCAGGCTGAATATTTTCCATCAACCACCACCCTCTATCTTCTTACAGAAAGCCAGTTTCTAATTCAAACTGCTAAATCACCCTCAATCCCATGCCTCTGCATATTCTCCAACAGACTACCATGTGGAACCTTATCAAAGGTTTTATTGAAGTATACCACGTCAACTGCCCTAGCCTCATCCACATGCTTGGTCACCTTCTCAAAAAGCTCAATGAGGTTTGTGAGACATGACCTGCCCTTGACGAAACCACATTGACTATCTGCAATCAAATTGTTGCTTGCTAGATGATTATAAATCCTATCTCTTGTAATCCTTTCCAAAACTTTTGCTACAACAGATGTAAGGCTCACTGGTCTATAATTACCTGGGTCATCTCTACCGCCCTTCTTGAACAAGGGCACAACATTTGCAATCCTCAAGTCCTCTGGTCCTAAACCTGGAGACAATGATAACTCAAAGATCAAAGCCAAAGGCTCCAACACTTCCTCCCTAGTTTCCCAGAGAATCCTTGGATTAATCCCATCCGGCCCTCTCCTTCTAAAATTGATAACACCTCTTCCTTACTAACCTCGATCCTTTCTAGTCTAATATCTCGTATCTCATTCTTCTCCTCTACAATATTCTCCTTTTCCTGAGTGAAAACTGATGAGAAATATTCATTTAGCACCTCTCAGATCTCCACAGGGTCCACACACAACTTCCTACTTCTGTCTTTGACTGGCCCTATTCCTACCCTCGTCATCCTTTTATTGCTGACATACCTACAGAAAGCTTTAGGGTTCTCCTTTATTCTACCTGCTAAAGACTGCTCCTCTTTGGTCTTCTTACCTCTCTGTTTAAAATCTTCCTCACTAATCTGTAACTCTCCATCACCTCATCTAAACCATCTCATCTCATCGTCACATAAGCCTCCTTCTTTTGCTTAACAAGAGATGCAATTTCTGTAGTAAACCATTGTTTTCTTACCTTATCACTCCCTCCCTGCCTGACAGGGACATACCTATCAAGGACATGCAATATCTGTTCCTTAAACCAGCTCTACATTTCAATTGTCCCCATTCCCTGCATTTCGCTACCCC
Source organism: Chiloscyllium plagiosum (assembly GCF_037043375.1). Classification (NCBI taxonomy): domain Eukaryota; kingdom Metazoa; phylum Chordata; class Chondrichthyes; order Orectolobiformes; family Hemiscylliidae; genus Chiloscyllium; species Chiloscyllium plagiosum. The sequence continues at coordinate 24,408,532 of NW_028270162.1, read as the reverse complement.
ATTCTATGCATCCTAAGTCTTGCCTAATCACACAAGAATTGCCCTTGCCCCATTGATAACTCTTGCCCTGTGGCATGAACCTATTCCTTTCCATCGCTAAACTAAACATAACTGAATTATCTCCAAGTGCTCACCTACCACTAAATCAAACACCTGGCCTGGTTCATTACCAAGCACCAGATCCAGCGTGGCCTCCCCTCTTGTCGGCCCTTCGACACACTGTGTTAGGAAATCCTCCTGCACACGTTGGATAAAAACTGATCTATCCAATGTTCTAGAGTTATAGCATTTCTAATCAATGTTGGGGAAGTTAAAGTCCCCCAAAATGATCACCCTGTTCCTTTCACTCCTACCAAGAATCGGTTTGCTAATTCTCTCCTCCACATCCGGTGAACTCTGCTGAGGTTTAAAAAAAATTCCAAGCAGTGTGACCTATCCTTTCCTTTTTCTAACCTCAGCCCATACTACCTCAGTCGACGAGTCCTTGTCAAAAGTTCTTTCAGCCACCGTTATACTGTCCTTGACTACAAGGCCACACCTCCCTCTCTTCTGCTGCCTTCCCTATTCTTAATGAAAGATCTAACCCTGGAATCTGCAACATCCATTCCTGACCCTGCTCCATCCATGTCTTTGAAACAGCCACAACTTCGAAGTCCAAGGTCCCTATCCATGCTGCAAGCTCACCTACCTTATTTTGGGTACATGTGGCATAGTTTTGTGGATGGTATCATTTTCGGTTCAACACAATGTCTGCCTTGTCTGAAGATACTACTTCTTACAGAATGAATATCAATCAGAAAGATGGCATCAAACAGAACAGAAACACCACAATTTTGTCAAATATATCTTGAAATTTCCATATTAGTTTCTTCTTTGAAAACAAATGGAGGTGATATTCATCTTAACACATTCCAAAACAAAATCATGTAATCATTCTCTGTCAAAATATTTTTAACTTGCTGTTCTCTCACTGGTTTGTTGATCAACTGTAACAGTTAGTCTTGCGATGAGCTAGAGGACACTGCAGACCCAGTCTTAATCAATACTAAATTGGTTGGTGATACTAGTGTGGTTATTAAGAGCACGAGTTATTTTCAGTGAGCCTAGATTGAGATGAGAAAAGTTGTCCAAGATTCTGACTTCTTCGCAGTTGCTGCTGATGCCTGATACAAATGTTTAAACAAGGAGAAGGAGTAGGCCGTTCAGCCCCTCAACCTGCTCTGCTCTCATAGCTGATCCAAACGTAACTTCAAACCACATTCCCACTTCACCGTCCCATAACCTTTCACCTCCTTGTTAACAAGAATCAATCTAGATTAGATTAGATTAGATTAAAATAGATTCTCCACAGTGTGGAAACAGGCCCTTCGGCCCAACAAGTCCACACCGACCCTCCGAAGAGTAACCCACCCAGACCCATTTCCTTCTGACTAATGCACCTAACTCTATGGGCAATTTAGCATGGCCAATTCACCTAATCTGCACATCTTTAGACTGTGGGAGGAAACCGGAGCACCCGGAGGAAACCCATGCAGACACGGGGAGAATATGCAAACTCCACACAGACAGTCCCCTGAGGTTAGAATCGAACCTATTCGAAGACATTGCTTTCACCAATGTTTCAGAAAGAGAACTCCAAAGACTCATAAATCATCAAAGATAAGATTTCACTTCATCTTTGTTTTGAATGGGCAACTCCAAATTTTAAAATAGTGAGCACTGGTTCTCCTAAATTCTCCTGAAAGAGACAAACTCCTTTCCACAGCTTACACTGTCAAGACTCTTCAGAATCTGTGGGCCAAATCAGCCCAGGCCATTAATGATGAGAAATCTCGGAGAATCATGTGAGATGTTCAGTGAGGATTTTCTCGACAATGAATTGCAGTTTCCAACAGAGTTCCGGATGTCGAGATGGGATTCTTTTTCTTGAGCAGCGAGAGGTCCATTGATGGGGATTGTTGCTCATCACCACCTTTACTCAAATCAATTCTCCCCTCATGCTAACATTGCTGTTCTACCCTGTGCCAGATAGAGACTGGATACCCAGAATTCCCAATTTGAAAGTCAGGATGAGTATCTGGTGACTCCAATTCACTGCGTTCTCCTTGGAACCACTGACTTCTGGAGGCTGTGTGCGTGGTGCCTGCTTTTCCTCAGTTAATGTCATTGAAATTGTAGACACAAGTCGCGTCTATTGAATCTCCATTATTCTGGGTTAAGCCCACTGACTCTAACCATTTGTGTTCCTATGAAACACAGTGGTATGTATTTATATATAAAAGGCACTACATAAATACAAGTTATTGTGGTTTATGTTGTTGTTTGCTGACAACTTTTAGGCATTAGACCATCACTGCTGGAAGCTTTCAGCCAGAGAAAGCAAGTGTTTCATTGAAATGTTGAAACATAAATTTATAAATTTACATTTATACAAATTGACAAGCCTATGAAGTCTCTGTTTACTCTGTCATTCATTCAGTGCATGTTCAGTCCACTCATATTAAACAGTTAAAATATTTTGTTAAAAAGTGATTGTATGAAGCTGGCTGTTGAGAGGTAAATATTTTCTGAAGGTGAGCTTTCATTTCTTTCAGACCTTATTCTGACACCTTAAGATAGGATTTTATTTTCCCCATTTTTCATATTTATGCTGTTCCCACCACTGCTAATTTCAGTTTATGTCAGACTTGTCAGAATACTGTTACACCCATGTTATTTGGAAAAAAAAAGGAAAATTACACCATCCAGGGACTAACCTCACAAACCCAGATGTACAGGCGAGTGCACATTAATCTGAAATTGTTTAGTGACTCTGATGTGAACGACAATCCACTGGAGACATTGTGACAGAGTTGTGTCACAGTGCTGAACACCATCCTCCAGGCAAATTTTTTTTGCCAGTAGCTTCCAAAGTCATCACAGCACTTAACCTTCCTGCCTCAGGCTCGATCGAAAATATAACAGGAAGTATCAGTATCAGTAACATCGGTCACTCTGCAATTCATAGATGCGGCAAGAGACGACTTTCTCTTCCTGCAACGTGGAATGTGCAGCCTTCCGCTGAAACAATGAATTTGAAACTTTAGTGTAAAGAATTTTGCCATTCATTCAGGATGACATGCAATTAAAACCAAGTCATAGAGTCATGGTACGGGCCATTGTTGCCACAGTGACATGTGCGTGCATTGTGCAGCTGCACTGAGATTGTAGGATTTATAGAGTTATAGAGTCATACAGCATGGAAACAAATCCTTCGGTCCAACTAGTCCATGCCAATCATAATCCCAAACTAAACCAGTCGCACTTGCCTGCATTTGGCCTATATCCCTCCAAATCTTTTCAAATCATGCATTTATACAAATGTCTTTTAAGTGTTGTAACTGTACCCGTATCCATTACTTTCTCTGGCAGTTATTTCACAAACTAACCACTCTCTGTGTAAAAGAAAAGTTGTCCCTCATGTCATTTTTAAATCTTTCTCTTCTCATTCTCAAGGAACTGAGTTATGGGGAGAAGTTGGGCAAACTGGGACTTTTTCTTAACAGTGCAGGAGACAGAGGGGGTGATCTGATGGAAGTGTCTAAGATCATGAGAGGCATGGAGAGGGTGAATATCCTCAGTCTTTATCCCAGGGTTGTGGTATCAAGCAAAAGAGGGCATCAGTTTAAGGTAAGAAGGGAAAGAATGAAAGGGAACCAGGGGGGCAACTTTTTTTACGCAGAGGGTGGTACGGAATGATATGGAGTGAACTGCCAGAAGTGGTTGAGGTGAGTATATTAACAACATTTAAAAGGCATTTGGAAAAATGCATGAATAGCAAAGGTTTAGAAGGATATGGACCAAGCACAGGGAAATGGGGTTTGTGTGGATTGACATTTTGATTGGCATGGACCAGTTTGAGCCAAAGGTCTGTCTCCATGCTATAAGACTGCATTACAACTTCAAAATATGCACCCTAGTTTTGGACTTCTTCACTTAGTGAAAATAATTTTGCTATTCATCTTATCTGGGCCCCTCATGATTTTAGAAACCTCTATAATCTCAACATCCAGTGAAATAAAAAGTCCCCTCCTATCCAGTCCTATTTTTATAACACAAACCCTCTATTCCTGGTACAATTGGACCAATTATATTTCAGGTACACTTCATCCAGAGCGATATTACCCCTGTGGTTTAATCTTGAATAAGAAAGAATTGGGTGACTGGTCTTAATGGTCTGGATTCAGGTGATACCTTTAAGAATTCAAAAATGCGAAACTACCAGGACAAAGTATACTCTGCAATATAAAATTCATAACGCCAACCCTTTTAAGTACTTCAAAGTAACACAAGGCTGGGAAAAGTTGTGAAAAGAAGGATTTGCAATTATCTAATGCTTTTCACAATAACCCAATAGCATTGAAGAACTGATGGAGTGTGGTCATTGTTGCAATGTCAGAATTTCAGCAGTTAATATGCACAAGTGAAAAATATTGACCAAATCATTAGGGTAAACCCCATAGTCTTCTTTGAAATTGTGACAGAGGAACTTTTATATCAGAGGTTCCCAAATGTGCAGTGTGATGTCTCCCACCTCCCCCAGTCCAATGGGGTCATCAGTTATGATTTTAGGAGTTATGGAGCATGAGGTAGCAATAGCGAGTAGAGTTTTGACTGATTCTGATGGCTGTGAGTCCCCTTTTATATGTTTTATTTCGGCCTCAATTTAATGGCCTGTTCTCTAAGATGTGAATTCTGCAACAAGCACAGCCATTGGATAAAGGTGGCTCCTTCCTTTTTTTAGGACAAATCCAGCAGTTCCAAATGAATCTTAAAACCTTCTCAACTTGCCAACCATCATTCAACAATTTTCACTCTGAGGTCAAACCAGATCTGAGACATTTGCATTGGGTCAGGGAGGGAAAAGGCTTTTGAGGCATCCACTCAACCAGGCAGATGAGGGTTTTGCAGTTTAATGTCTCATCTGAAAGATGGTGCCTCTGATGATGCAGCACTCCCTTCAGGCTGCGCAGAAGAGTCAGCCTTGGCTTCTGCACCCAGTCCCTGAGTGGGATTTGATCCCACCCTATGATAATATGATTCGGAGATGCCGGTGTTGGACTGGGGTGTACAAAGTTAAAAATCACACGACACCAGGTTATAGTCCAACAGGTTTAATTGGAAGCACACTAGCTTTCGGAGCGACGCTCCTTCATCACCTGATGAAGGAGCGTCGCTCCGAAAGCTAGTGTGCTTCCAATTAAACCTGTTGGACTATAACCTGGTGTTGTGTGATTTTTAACTATGATAATATGGATAGCTAACTAATATAATCATGTACAAGATAGTTAATCCTTTGCTGACTTCTTGAATTCTGCATAATTCCTCTTTTACCACTTCCAGATTCCCCATGCATGTGATTCAGCATTGAATTACTCCATTACAGTGGGTTCTGCTATAATACACGTTTCTTCAATTGGCTTTAACACAATTGAAGAATTTAGAATCCCTACAGTGCAGAAACAGGCCATTTGACCCAACCAGTCCACACTGACCCTTCGAAGTTTAACCCACCCAGACCCATTCCCCTACCCTATTACTCTACATTTAGGGAGAAAGTGAGGTCTGCAGATGCTGGAGATCAGAGATGGAAATGTGTTGCTGGAAAAGCGCAGCAGGTCAGGCAGCATCTAGGGAACAGGAGAATCGACGTTTCGGGCATTAGCCCTTCTTCAGGAATGAGGACAGTTTGTCCAGCAGGCTAAGATAAAAGATAGGGAGGAGGGACTTGGGGGAGGGTCGTCGGAAATGTGATAGGTGGAAAGAGGTCAAGGTGAGGGTGATAGGTCAGACTGGGGTGGGGGCGGAGAGGTCGGGAAGAAGATTGCAGGTTAGGAAGGCGGTGCTGAATTTGATGGATTTGACTGAGACAGGCTGGGGGGAGGGGAAATGAGGAAACTGGTGAAATCCGAGTTCATCCCTTGTGGTTGGAGGGTTCCTAGCCGGAAGATGAGGCGTTCTTCCTCCAACCGTCGTTTTGCTGTGGTCTGACGATGGAGGAGTCCAAAGACCTGCATCGTCAGACCACAGCAAAACGACGGTTGGAGGAAGAACGCCTCATCTTCCGGCTAGGAACCCTCCAACCACAAGGGATGAACTCGGATTTCACCAGTTTCCTCATTTCCCCTCCCCCCAGCCTGTCTCAGTCAAATCCATCAAATTCAGCACCGCCTTCCTAACCTGCAATCTTCTTCCCGACCTCTCCGCCCCCACCCCAGTCTGACCTATCACCCTCACCTTGACCTCTTTCCACCTATCACATTTCCGACGACCCTCCCCCAAGTCCCTCCTCCCTATCTTTTATCTTAGCCTGCTGGACAAACTGTCCTCATTCCTGAAGAAGGGCTAATGCCCGAAACGTCGATTCTCCTGTTCCCTAGATGCTGCCTACTCTACATTTACCCCTGACTAATGCACCTAACCTTCATATCCCTGAACACTATGGGCAAATTAGCTTAGCCAATTCACCTGACCTGCACATCTTTGTGATTGGGGGAGGAAACTGGAGCACCTGGAGGAATCCCACGCAGACACAGGGTGAATTTGCAAACTCCACACAGCCAGTCGCCTGAGGCTGGAATTGAACCCAGGTCCCTTGCGCTGTGAGGCAGCACTGCTAACCACTGAGTCACTGTGACACCTATTTTGACCGTTATTTGCAACACGTGAACTTTCCTTACCTGTATTGGCTATAACGCCATTCCTGCCCCATTAGTTCAAATGGCATAGTTGTTGCGTGATTTTCTTATAATGTGAGATTGCATAAGAACCAAACTATGGCATTATATCAGAACCGACTATAGTTCTTTCCACATATCTTGTGCCACTGAGCTGTGTGGCGGGTGTTGGGATGTCAATGAACACCACCTTCCTCTGGTACACAAAGTTAAAAATCACATAACACCAGGTTATAGTCCAATAGGTTTAATTGGAAGCACTAGCTTTTGGAGCACTGCTCCTTCATCAGGTGGTTGTGGAGGACACAATTGTAAGACTCAGAATTTATAGCAAAAGATTACAGTGTGATGTAACTGAAATTATACATTGGAAAATACCTTGATTGTTTGGTAAGTATCTCATCTGTTAGAATGATCATGTTAGTTTCACTTCTTGCATATATAAATCACAAAACTTTTATTAAAAGTTACATTCTCAGGTTAACTTTAACAATTGGTGTCAGCCCAGATAACGTGTTAAAGGTGTTAGCCCCGTGTGCTGCTGTCTGTGCCATAATGTTTAGACGAATTCTACTCTAAAATAATGAATCAAGAGTCTTACATGGATTCATGCAGTTTTTGAACAAAGTACAATGTAACCTCTGGTGCATTTGCTCAATTGGAGCAACCACTGAAACCTTGTAAAATATGAAGGTCCTTAGTAAAGCTGTTGTCACAGTTAACATTGTGTTTGCAACTAGAAATTCAACTGTGAAGCTTTAGGCTGTTTAGGTTTAGGTTTTAAAAAAAATACTTCATCATATTAAGGATTTCCTAGAATCCTTTACTTTAATCCTCAGAACCTTGTCATCATCAGGAGGTGCTGCATGCTAAGAACTTGCCTAAACTCAGGTTGAACATGAAATATTCATCAGGATCGATACTCAGCCAATTGGATAAAAGACACAAAAAATAGCAGCAGAAATAGGATATTCGGCCCTTTGAGTCTGAGCTGCCATGCAATAGGATTATGGCTGATCATCCAACTCAGTGCCCTGCTCCCATTTTCTCTCCATGCCCTTTCATCCCTTTAACTTTCAGAACTATTAGGGCTATGTAAGACAATCCCATTTTGCTTGCTTCCACTTTTGAATATTCTTTCACGGCATGGTCCCCACCATCCTGACTCGGAAATATATTGTCATTCCTTCATTGCAGTTGAGTCAAAATCCTGGAATTCTCTCCCTCAGGGCATTATGGTCAAGCTACAGTGATTCAAGAAGGCAGCTCATCATCATTTCCCCATTGGCAACTAGCTGACCAGCCAGCGATGCCCACATTCCACAAGTGAACATAAAAACCAAATGTGCAGCACTGGCAAGGCCAGCATTTGTTGCTTATCTCACAATTGCCCTTGTAAACAGAATAATGAGCTGTCTTCTAAAACTACCACAGTCCATCTGGAGTAAGGCATGGTGTTGTTAGGAAGGAACTTTCAGAATTTTGATCAAGTGGACACTGGAATGTTGAAATAGTTCCCAGTCAGTATGCTGTGTGGCTTGGAAAGTATCTTGCAACTGGTGGTGTCCGCTAGCATGCATCTGCTACCCTTATCCTTCCAATTGGAGGTATTAAAGAACTTAGAAAGGCTTGTTCAAGGTTTTAGTAAATTCCTATGTGCATCTTGTATATAACGCACACTGCTGTCTCTGTGATGGAGACAGTGAATGCTTAAGGTGCCAGTCAAGTGGTAAGCTCTCAGTAATTACTATTCATGTCTTCAGAGGAGATGAACAGAGAAATGAAGGGTTAAAAGAACAGATTTTACAAGGATATTGTAAGACATGAAGACCTTCAGCTTGAAGTAATGATTGGAAAAGTTGGAAAGTTTCCCCAGTTTAGAGCTTGGAGGGTTTCAAAATGGTTTAATTCCTTTCTGGTGAGCAGGTAAATAATTAAAGGTCAGAGATTCAAAATCAGTGGTAAAAGATCTAGATGGGAGATAAGGAGGAAAAGTAACATGTAGAGTCACCAGAATTTGCAACAATTAACCCGAAAAACTGTTAGAAGGTGATTCCAAAAATAATTTATAAGAGAGGTTTGACAGACACCTGAGGACAAGTCAGAACAGAGAACATGGAACTGTACAGCACAGGAATGGGCCCATTGGTCCACAATGTTGTATCAAACATGACACCAAATGAAGTTAATCCCTCCTGCCTGTCCTTGATCAATCTCCCTCCATTCTTTGCATATTCAAAGAATGCTTATCTTAAAGGGTCCCTTAAAGGCCCCTATTGTATCTGCCTGCACCACCACCCCTGGTAGCGTGTTCCAGACTCTGTAAAAAAAAATCTCTCACATCTCCTTTGAACTCTCCCCCCTCACCTTAAATGCATGCCCCCTAGTATTAGACATTTCAACTCTGGGAAGATGATTCTGACCATCAACCCTATCTATGCATCTCATAATATCATAAACCTCTCCCCTCAGCCCCTGCTGCACAAGAGAGAAAAATGTTTTATGAGCCTCTCCTGAAAGCTCATACCCTCTAATCCAGGCAGTAACCTGGCAAACCCTGTCTGCACCCCTCCAAAGACTCCACATCCTTCCTGTAATGTGGCAACCAGAATTGAATGCAATACTCTAAGTGTGGCCTAACCAAAGTCTTATAAAGCTGCAACATGACTCTTGTCCTCAATTCCCCGAACAATAAAGGCAAGGATGCCTTTGCCACCATATCTACTTGCGTGGCCACTGTCAGGAAGGGTTACTTGAGGGTTATGGAAAAATGCAGGACTCAGCAGGATTCATATCTCAAAAGAAACAGCAAAGATGCACACAATGGACTGAATGGCTTTTCTTTGTGTTTTCTGCATCTTTGATTTAATGTAGATTCAATAAGCTCATTCCCAGCAAAATGGGCAAATAGATGTAATAATTATTCTAATCATTCTAATCAAAGAACATATAAAACTTCAGTCATTTAATGCAGAATCTATTGTGAGGCAGAAACCCATAACCTCACCCTTGCCTCATCTCTGAAACCTCTGAAGCTCAACAAGCCTGTGAGATATCTATATTCCTCTAATTTACTCTCCAGAGCATTCTGAATTTTAATTGTTCCATTATTGGTAACTGTGCCTACGGATGCTTCAGAGCTAAGCTTTCAATATTCTTCCCAAACCTTTCCATTTTTGTACCTCTCCTTTCTCCTTTAATATGCTCCTTAAGACTTATTACTTTGACCAAGCTTTATGCATTTAATTAAATAGTCATTTTTTTTGTGTCAAATCTTTGTGTTTATATGCTGTTCCTTTGAAGCAACTTGGGATGTGTTATTGTGTTAAATTGCAACAGAAATGCAAGTTGCTGCATCTGCTGTGAAATTAAATTCGATCTCAAAACCTTTTTGTCCTCTCTCAGCACATTAGGTTGTTAAAAAGTCAAAGCGAAGAATCTGCTCAGGCTGGTCTCTGCCTCAGTACTGTGTCAAGTGTTTTTTTTTAAAAATAACTTTCAACTACTTAATGAGAAATTCGTTCAATACACTCTTAAGAGAGAAGCTGTTTGCTGAACAAATTGTTTTATGGCCCCTGATGCCTTTGAGGTGATAAGTAGTGTTTATCTTGTTGGGTTTGGAATGTTTTTAAACTGCTCATTTCCACAAGCGCCTGCCTTTTTCTTTTATCTTTGCCCCATTCTGCCTTCCAGTGTTATCAGAATCTAGAACCTCTCCAGATACAGGGTTTCTATGGTGACGACAGAAAGCAGAGATAGTGTTGAATGAGGTTATAAAATGCATCGAGAGACTGTGGAGTGGAATATCATCAAGTTAGCACAAGTGCTGAGACAATGGCAGTGGCAGTGATTTGTTTAGATTAGTGTGGTCGCACTGGGATTGTTGATAGGGTGCTGAACAAATTTGTAATAATCATATTTTGTTTTAAAGGGAAACAAACTTCCCTAATAGAAGTTACTTGTTTCACATCAACAGAGAGGTAGTCACCACATACATTACTCTAACACCAGCCTCCTCTAATTTGCACATCAGCAAAAAGCCTTCAGTGGTTTTAATTAAGTGGAGAAAGTGTGTTCAAGAGGATAGGGGAGACCTGATGCTGAATGTGGGAGGCACAGAGAAAAATGGAATGGGAACAAAATGAGGTAGAGCCCTATAAGTGGGAAATACTGTTCAATATTTATTCAGGGTCTCTGGTGGACCATGGGGAGTTTAGAATATCCTGCTGTATTTATTCTTTGTCTGTCAGAGCCGAGTGAATGGGGAATGTCTGCAATATTTATTTAGGGTCTCTCAGACTCCGGTGAATGCTAAATGTTCTCCTGTATTTATTCTGGGTCTCTCACAGAGACCGAGGGAATTACGCTGCAGCAATTATTCAGGACTTACCTCAGTGCCTGATTCCATGTCTACCACATGGCATTCCTTGAAATCCAAATATTAAATTTCTTCGGCTGGATTTGAGGCTTTTATTTTGTTCAGAAGCGAATGTGTGGAATGGTCCTTCGTGAGTACAATTGTCAACAGAGTTGCCCACTTCCAACCCAATGTAGTTTTCGCAGTCTGCAACTCTGAAAATGTTTTATCGGGAATCATCAGATTCGTCCGCTAACTGCTGACAGAAAGTTAAAAATCACACAACACCAGGTTATAGTCCATCAGGTTTAATTGGAAGCACACTAGCTTTTGGAGCGACGCTCCTTCATCAGGTGATTGTGGAGGGCTCGATTGTAACACAGAATTTAGTGTTACGATCGACCCCTCCACAATCACCTGATGAAGGAGCGTCACTCCGAAAGCTAGTGTGCTTCCAATTAAACCTGATGGACTATAACCCCTGGTGTTGTGTGATTTTTAACTTTGTACACCCCAGTCCAACACCGGCATCTCCGAATCATGCTGACAGAAAGGTTGGGAAACAATCAGAATTAGTGGGGAATAAACAACTTGACTCAGAAAGTTTCAAAGTTTAAGTGAGTTGTCAGTGTCTGTCATATTTTCCCAACTTGCACTCTACAGAATATCAGGCTGTTGCCTCAATTAAGATAAAGTCTGCTTTGGGGTTTTGATAGTAACAGCATCTCCTACTCCTTCTGACTTGAGAGGCAGCCTCTATTTAATTATTCTGATGAAGAGTCAAATTGTTAACTATGCTTTCTTCACACAGATGCTGCCATACCTGCTGAGTTTCACCAGCAACTTTCTTTTCCTTATTTACTTGATTTTTTTTCCAACCACGTACCTTTTGGAAGTAATCATTACTTGGCTAAAAGAAAAGCTTGAGAATGCTATGTGGAGCACACCCTCAGAACATTCGAAGTGCCAACTTAAGCTTAGGTCCTTCATTTGGTAAAGAAAACCAATCTAATGTCTGCTTTAGATATCTACCTGATACCAGAAACTCACCTGATCCAATGTTGAGCACAAAGGTGACTAATTGCTCTCCAATCTCTCTCTAATCGTATGCCAGACTTGCCATCTGTCCTCGTGATCTTGTCTGTTCACCAAGTATTCACTCTCAGCTCCACGTATTATTCCATCATTCTCCGGAATGCTTAGTCCCCTTCCAAAATTAAAGTCAGGTGAGGTTTTAAAAATCCAGTGAGATATGCTGAGGCCATTAATTGGGTATTAATTGTCCATTTCAAGACCCCCAATTGGCAGCAGGTTGTGAAGGCTATCCAAAGGTCTTCCCACTATTGACCTGATTACCGCATTGTCAGGAAAATGGCAGGGTCTCCACCTGTTACCTTCAAGCCTGACTAAATGCCTCCACACTAAATGGACTGGTATTCAATTTCACCTGAAAACTATTAGAACCACTAACTAACAATACTGTCTTAATAGTTCACTAGTTTGAACTAAGTTGATCTGAAAAATGTGTTGCTGGAAAAGCGCAGCAGGTCAGGCAGCATCCAAGGAGCAGGAGAATCGATGTTTCGGGCATAAGCCCTTCTTCAGGAATGCCAGAAACGTCGATTCTCCTGCTCCTTGGATGCTGCCTGACCTGCTGCGCTTTTCCAGCAACACATTTTTCCGCTCTGATCTCCAGCATCTGCAGTCCTCACTTTCTCCTAGCTGAACTAAGTTGACTCCAACTATTTGCATCTGAGAGTCAGATACATGTTAAAAGCAGTGAATGAGGTACATATGATTCTGCAAAAACATGAGCTCAGCTCTGCAAAAATGCAAGGCTTCCCTTACACATGAACAAATGACAAATTTAGGAGCAAGGATGCCTGAGTCATGGGCTTGGACATGGTACCTATCATTACAGGCTTGTCAGAGAGGATATTTATTAGCTTGAAGTATTAGCTATTAACATCAGGAATAGGGAGAAGGCCAGCTCTGTGGATTTTTTTGGTGGCATTAGGCCTTTTGCAAGTATAAGTTACATCAGAATGGTTTGGAACTAAAAGGTGGGCCTAGCATGTTGCAAAACCAATTGAGACAGAGGCTATGCTCATTTTTCAATTTTGTCATGGGGTGTGAGCATCATTAGTAAGGCTAACATTTGTTGCACAGCTCTAATTGCTTCTGAATTCAGTGATTATTCAGATTGGGTTGAAACGTTAACCACATTGTTTTGGGTCTGAAGATAAACCAGGTAATAATGGAAAACAGATATAAGTCATTAGGTTTTTTGGGGGGGGGGGGAATTCAATAATAGTTTCTTAATCACCATTAATAGAACAAAATTTCAATTTGAGATTGATTAATTGCCAAGAGGAACGTGAACTCAAGTCCCCTGATAATCAGCCTGATAATCTAGAGTAGAAGCCCCAGTGATATTACCATTATATCACCGTTGCCCCTATGTCTTGTTGTAGGGTAATTTCTTCAAGGTATTCTTTTATATGTTCTGCTGAAACTGCATGGTTGATCTGAAAGTATGTTGCATTTGGGGTCAAGTGATAAAGGACAAGGAAATGATGTAGAAGATGAAGCGACTGTAGCAAAACTACCACCACTGTTAGTGTTAATTGTGGACACTATGAATGAAATTGTATAATTTTAAACTAAACTCGATTACTTGAGATAAAATGATCAATGAGGGCAGTAATGTGGTCACAGTTGGACTGAATTACTTAAATTGGGGTTATAGAAAGAGAGGTGATTCAGAAGCAGTGAACAAACCTTTTAAATGCTCAACTATAATTCTAAGAGCATTAAATCTCCCCCCCACAAAAAAGCTTTTTTTTAAATGCAGTGAGTGGTTGAGGTACTTAAAACCTTGCCTGACTGTAGTCGTGGCAAATTCAATCATGGGCTTTGCAAGGATATTGGGTAATTACCCAGGTAAAAGCCAGTGGAATAAGCTGAGTTGTTCTTAGAGATTCCACAGGGACATTATGGAATTTGTGAGCTCTTTCTTTAAGTCATACGCAGCTATGAAAGATCAAGATGTTCAGTTTAACTGCAAAATATTTTGATGCAAGTATAGATGTAAACTTGAATTTTAGTTAAATGGTTGTTGAGGTGAAGGAGTAACTTAGTTTAGAAAGGTTGTCAAAGCCTTGGAGAGAATGCAGAGGAAATTTACCAGCATGATACCAAGCATGAGGGCTTCAATTCTGTGGAGAGACAGAGGAAAACTGAATTTGTTCTCCTTACAGCAAAATGTTAAATGAAGGTGTTCAAAACTCTGAAAGGTTTTGATAGTGAGAAATTGGTTCCACTGGCTATGGAGCTGTCAGAGGACACCAGCATAGGAAAAGTGAGGAGAATTTTTTTTTTAAACGCAGTGAATTGCTGTAATCTGGAAAGCACTAGCCTGTTTGGGTAGAAAAAACAGATTAAATGGTAACTGGAACAAGTAAATTGGACATATACCTGAAAAGGAGGAATTTGCAGGACGAAAGTGCAGGTTTGTACATCATTCTTTCAAAAAGCTGGTGCAGATTATAGTGAGCTGAATGGCCTCCTCTTTTTAATATATAATAGAGGAGGGAATGTCACCATAATTATAATGGAGAACCTGATTATTACAGAGAGAAGTGATATTGGTCTGTTAGAGCTGTTCAATCTATGTTGGTGCAGCCAGGACAAACAATTAGCCCTGAATTGATTATTGGCGCCTGTTATTAGTCTCCAGGTCAGGGGGTTAACCAGAACAAGACACTATGTGCTCAAATAAAAAGGGCAACTGAATTAGAATTATCTGGGAATAAACCAGTAGAGTGACATTAGCCAAATGTAGTGCCACCAGGATAGAAGCATTGCTACAAATGACCTCTTCAGGGGTCACCACTAATGCACATGTGGTCAACCCAAAGTGCTCTAATTACAAATAATAACTAGACATAATCTGGTTTCACTCATTAAGAATACAATTAGCGCATTACTGAATTAGGTAGTCCATGTGTAATGGGGGGATTTTAATTACTCAGTTATTCAAAGGTCTGAGAGAGGAGGGACAAGTGTTGGGGTGATGGTGTTGAGAAATGTTGTGGATATTCTAAGCCTTTTTTTTCAAGCGGAGTATTGTAAGGAATTCAATGTCTAGATTGGATGGTAATGTTCCCACATCTGTTCACTTGCCTGCTCTATGCCGTGGGAGTAGCCAATTCACCTCAAGAGGGTGACTGTGAATATGGGTTAATTGGAGCAAGCTATATTGGAAGGACGGGCGGGCAGTGAATTCAGTGGAGAGACAACAGTTTGTTTTAAATCATGAAAGATGGGCTATTGATGTATCGGACCTCAAAGTTTCACTTATTACATGACTTTGATCATATTTAGGCACACAAATTCAGCCATTTTGTCTTAGCATGATCTCACACCAACAGCAGAGATAAATAGCTGTTTAGTTCTTTTTTTTAAAGATTAGATTCCCTACAGTGTGGAAACAGGCCCTTGGCCTAACCAGTCCACACCAACCCTCTGAAGAGTAACCCACCCAGACCCATTTCCCTCTGACTAATGCACCTATGGGCAATTTAGCATGTCTAATTCACCTGGCCTGTACATCTTTTGATTGTGGGAGGAAACCCACATAGACATGGGGAGAACGTGCAAACTCCACGCTGACAGTCACCTGAGGCTGGAATCAAACCTGGGACGCTGGTGCTGTGGGGGCAGTGCTAACCACTGTACCATCCCAAAGTTCTGTTTATTTCTGCATAGTAAAGATGTTTGAAGCATGTGAATGGGGCCAGGATAATAGAATAACTCCATAATCCTTTTCGAACAATATCCTCAGGTCTGATATTGTCCACATTTTCACAAGAACAGAATAACAGGACTCATTTAGGCTGGCAGTAATGGAGTACTATGGCTGCTATAATTACGTACACAACCACGTTCTCTGACCTCAGTGACAGGAGTACTACACTTATTGACATTATAGCAATTTATACACTTTATATTATACAATTTATGTACAAAAATGTTTCATTTGTTATGAAGTGCTGAAGTCATGAAAGGTGCTACATAAGTGCAAGTTATATCTTTTTCCTGCTGAGCCAAGTAAACTTCTAATTCAAAAGCCAACGTTGAGTCTGATTCATCTTTTTGGGTTCATCAGCAAAGACCCACATCTGATGGTCTGCGCCAATTAAAAAGCTGCACATCTTGTATCAGACCTTCTTCCTTAATGTATAGCAGCATTTCAACATCATCAGAATGATACATGTATTCAAAGAGAGACCTTAGCCTAGAGATTGAAAATGAAATTGAATGTGGTGCTGAGCAGATGATGTCCACAGGAAATCAATGCTAATTTGAGTCTAATCTGACTCATTTCATTACAAACCCAGTTCTTTATCATACGCCTAAGAAACAGGTAGTGCCTTTTTGGGCATAAAATGATCAGCCACTTTAAAATATTCACTAGAATATGAAAGTGACAGTCGCTCCTTCAGGTCTGAGATACACGCAGCTTGACAGCAGCAGCCTCCACCTGATAAAGCCAGCTGCTTTCATGCATCCAGGGATTTTGGTAGTGCTATATCAATGTGCCATGTGGTTAAAAAGCAGCTCCCTTCTATCAGACGTATGGTGTAGGGGCTCTGAATCCCCAACTCCTGATCCCATTGCTATTCTAACATCAGGAATGCGGCAGAGTTCTGAGTTATCAGCAGTGCAGAAATTGTTCCAAACTGCCTATACCCAGAGTTTGGGACTGAGAGAAAGAAGAGAAAGTGGATGACTCACGTTGGTTAGTGTTGCCTAATAAGCTGGTCATGGAATCGTACAGCATAGAAACAGGCCCTTCAACCCACCAGGTCTGTGCTGATTAACAAACACCAAACGACACTAATCCCATTTACCCATTCTTAGCCCATAGCCTACTGTGGAATTGACATTTTAAGTGCTCACCCAGATGCTTCTTAAATGCTGCAAGGGTACTTGGCTCCACCATCCCCTCAGGCAATACGTTCCATATTTCTACCACCTTCTGGGTGAAAAAGGTTTTCCTCAGATGCCCTCTAAACTATTTACTCCTCAACTTAAATGTATGTCCTCAGATCTGAGACATGTTTGCCATAAGAAAAGATTCTCACAAACTACCCTGTCTATGCCTCGCATAACTTTGCTTACTTCATTCAGATCCCCCTCGGCCTCCTCTGCTGCAGGGTAAACAAACATAGCCTATCCAATCTCTCCTCAGAGAGTCATGGATTCAAACAGCACAGACACAGACCCTTCAGTCCAACCAGTCCATGCTGAACTTAGTCCCAAATTAAACTCGTCCCTCCTGCCTGCTCCTGGCCCATATCCCTCCAAACCTTTCTTATTCATGCACTTAACCAAATGTTTTTTAAACATTGTAATTGTACCCACTTTCACGACTTCCTCAAGAAATTCATCCCCCACGCGAACCACCCTCAATGTAAAACAAAATTGACCCTCATATCTTTTTTAAATCTCTGTCCTCTCACCTTTAAAAAATATGTCCCCTAGTCTTGAAACCCCCATTCTTGGAAAAAAGACAACTACCATTAACTCTATCTGTACCCCTCACTATTTTATAAACTCCTATAAGATCACCTCTCAATTTCCTGCGCTGCAGTGAAAAAGTCCCAGCCTTATTTTATAACTCAAACCTTCCATACCCAGTAAAATGGTGGCCAATTTCCTCTGTGCCCACTCCAATGCAATCACATCCTTCTGATGATGTGGTGAACAGAACTGCAAACAATATTCCATCTGTACCCTAACCAATGTTTTATAAAGTTGTAACAATGAATGGCTGAACATGCTTGGCTTGATGGGCCAGCTGGCCTACTCCTGCTCCTATTTCTTATGTTCTTGTGTTCTTATTAAGACTTTCCTGCTCCTATATTCCACGCCCTGGCTAATGAAAAAAAGTATGCCTTCTTCATTACGTGGCGTATTTGTGCTGACACCTTCAGTGATCTATGGATTTGAACACCAAGGTCCCTTTCTTCTTTAGTACTCCCTAGGGACATACCAGTCATTGTATACATCCTTCCTATATTAGATCTCCCAAAATGTATCGCCATGCACATATCAGGATGAAATGCCATCTGCATTTGCTGCCCCCAATTTCCCAGCCGAACAATATCAGGCTGCAGCCTCAGACCATCCTCCAACACTGCCAATTTTTATGTCATCTAAAAACTTACTAACTATACATTCTACCTTCCCATCCAAAAGAATCAGTGTATAATTTCCTTAGAAATATTGACGAGACAAAATCTTTCCTGAGAAATATTAAACCCACATGAAAGGTGTGAGAAGACAGAAAGAGAGAACGTAAGAACATAAGAACTAGGAGCAGGAGTAGGCCGTCCGGCCTTCCGAGACTGCTTCGCTATTCAATAAGATCACGGCTGATCTTTTCGTGGACTCAGCTCCACTTACCCGTGTTCTCACAGTATCCCTTAATCCTTTTACTTTTCAAAAAAAATCTACCCTAGCTTTAAATGCGTTTAATGAAGTAGCGTCAACTACTTCACTGGGCAAGGAATTCCGTAAATGAACAACTCTCTGGGTGAAGAAGTTCCCTCTCAGTTCAGTCCTAAATCTGCTCCCTCTAAACTTGAGGCTATGCCCTCTTCTCCTAGCTTCATCTGCCAGTGGAAACACATTCTCTACTTTTATCTTATCTATTCCCTTCATAATTTTATATGTTTTTATGAGATCTGCCCCCCTCATTCTTCTAAATTCCAATGAATATAATCCCAGTCTATTCAGTCTCTCCTCATAAGCCAACCCCGTCAACTCTGGAAACAGCCTAGTGAACCTCCTCTGTGCCCCCTCCAGTGCCATTATATCCTTTCTCAAGTAAGGAGACCAAAATTGCACACAGTACTCCAGGTGTGGCTTCACCAGCACCTGCTTTTAAACTCAAACCCTTTAGCAATGATGGACAAAATGCCATTTGCCTTCCTAATTACATGTTGTACCTGCAGACCAACCTTCTATGATTCATGAAAGAGACAGTCACAGAGTCATAGTCATGTACAGCACAGAAACAGACCCTTCGGTCTAACTTGTTCATGCCAACCAGAGATCCTAACCTAATCTAGTCCCATTTGCCACTACTTGAGTAATTCAACAGAAGGAGGGTGGAGGCAGTGGTGCAGGGTGGTTAAAAGACAAATGCAACTGACAGACTGAGATATAAAAATCACAACTTTACATGTACAGTGCAACTTTGAAATGCCCGATCTCAGCTGGTTAGTTCTCCATTGGCCATTGTACTGAACACTACGTGTCAGCAATTTCCCGCTGTCAACTCTGTCTTGTGTTAATTCATTTTATCTGAAGCTCTAAAGTTGGCCTCAGTGCTTTTGGGTCAGACAGTTTATTCACTGTCCAGTAACCCAGCTTGAATTTGAGCCTTCTTGGGAGGAGGTGGATCAACACTCGAGACAGCTTGACTGTGGTTGATCTTCCCAGGTTGAATGGCCTATCTAATGCTGTGATAAGAACAGGGTTGGCAAAATTCATAACATGAAAGGACCATTTTTAAAAAAGGTAGTCGAAAATCCAATATTTTAAGAGCTGCGCTGTTTTTACTTCAAATGTCCATAACAATGGAAAGCAACTGAGATACAGTCATGGATTTCTAAGTATCAATTTGTTCAGACATATAATGACACAAGACTTGAACCAAGGCCTTCTATCTCAGAGACAGAGACACTATTAATGTGCCACAAAAACCCTCAGTTTCTGGATTGCTATGCAACATCTTTTTGTTTGAAGTTCACAAGTAGAGCGAACTAACCTCAAATCTTTGCATTCTTTCATTGACATGCACACTTATCTCTGATAGACACTCACATGATTGACAAGTGGGCAATACATAAGCTATTAATGCAATTGCACATGACGTGATTTTGCTTGGAACAACAGCGTATTTGTGATTTGTTTGATCCAAATGTGTTTTGGATAGAACTTCATAACTTTGTGAATGAAATTGCACAGTTCTCACTTTATCTGTTCAAATATTCATCACTAAAGAGATTTTTTTGATATGTAACATTCTTTGTTCAATTTTTTTTAAAATATGAGAAAAATTGTTTCAATCAATCAAGGCTGGGAGCCCCAGAGGTCCTTCATGAGTCACAGGTAGGTTTGGGGCAATATGTTGATCAGCTATACTCTAATGCCGAGTTGCAATGGTGAGGACTATCTCTTGGATGAGGTCTTGGAGGATGACAATACTCCACCAAACATTGGAGCAAATGTTCAGCAAAAAAAAACTTGCCTAGGGATGCTTAATGTTTCGGATTTTAGGAGAATGAATTTACCAAATTCCTTCTTCCAAATCGAGATTATCAACGTTTTTCCAGACTGTCTAATTACTAACCTCCATCTCTCTAAATTGCCCATCTACCTCCCCTGCTCATGCCTCTCGATCCCCCACTGCCGGCCTTCACCTCCTAGCCCAGCTCTAACCTACAGAGACTAAATGCCTCATGTCTGAATGCAGGCTCTGTCTGAATCTGCCTTAAATCAACTCCACAGGCAGGAGAGCAGGAAGGTCTGCCTGAACAGTGCAGAAACTTGATACGCGAGCTCCATCCACTTATTACAAACTCGACTGTGCCCTGGAACATCATCCACTCCAGCGAACCACGAGCAATAGAGCAGAAAACTGAATTACTCACAGCTCTCAGAATGCTTAATTTAATATTTCCAATGAGCCACCTTCCCCACTCTGCGTACTGAGCTTGTATTTTGTGGTGTGTCACAAAACATTAGATATTGTCAAGGCAATTCATTTTTCAATGGTAATTTGTAACTAAGCAAAATCCGCTGGGGAGGTTTTATACTGCTGCTGTGATCAGCTGGAATGAAAAAAAACATCAAGAGACCATCAGGAGACAAGCAATAGATGTCAAGAGCTAAACTGAAAGTCTCTCCGATTATACTGTGTAAATGCAGAAAAAAAGTGCAATTAGATCAAATAAATCAGAGATTAGAGAAAGCTTCAATCAGTTCTTTTCTGCATGGATCCCAGATAATATTACTATTCTCTCTGCTCCATTTTCTTCCCTCCTGTCCTGAAGGTGGTGATTTCTGCTGGGGGGACAGCTTCAGCTTCTGCCCATGTGTCATGTGCGTGTGGCTATCCTCTTGACATGGGAATGTCAGTAGCAAGAAAAAATGCTATTTGGCTGTGTGGTGCATCACTGCTGAGCTGGATCTTAGCTATGCACATCCAGTTCGAATCACCCATCAGGGAACATGGACAGGAGTTGCTCCCACCATAACTTAGAAGTGTTGAAATCGATAGTAGTGTCTCATCAACCTCATGCACTTGGGATGAACTGTAATGCCCTCATGACCTCCTTATCATTTCCTGCCTGATACCATGTCCTCCATGAGCTGAACTTGCTCCCACAAAACACTAGCAAGGGCAAAGCTACTCTGCCCGGTTCTTGCGAGAAACTTTGCTTCCTTAAAAATGATCATGTTCCTTCAAGCTGTAGTCAACAGAACCCCACAATGACCTAAAACTGAAAACCTCACATCCAGCTCATAACCAAGATCACCACCAGTATAATAGGCCACGTCCCTCCTAACTGTCCAAAACCCATACCTTTGTCATGCAGATACCAATTTTTACAGTTCCCTACCAACAGATCTCCTCCTCAAGTTTGCATCTCACTCAAATTTCTGATCCGTTCCACACCTATCCTGTTCAAAATCCTGAACAGCTCCTGTGGATTCTTGTCCTCCGGCCTATTATTCTGCAATTCTTTTCCTCGATCATAATTTGTTCCAAGATTGCTCCACCCTTTTATCTTCTGTATAACTTCCTCCAACTTTATGTCTCAGATTGCACACTCCGCACCTCTAGCTCTGGTTCATAGTGTGACTCACGTCTCTACTCAGCCTTCAGTGGCATGCAGTGATCAGGGTTAAATGCTCTAGGATCGTTTACCTGCAAAATCCCTTCTCCATCGTTGATTCATCTGTCTAAAGCCTCCTCAAAACATTTTGCTCCAACCACAAATTCCATCACTTCCCCACCCTTTCTTCTGTTGCCCGTTGTCCGAATAGCCTTTTTATGCAGTGTCTTGCAATGTTAATGGCACCAGCATAAGTGGCTGCTGTTTGCTGCTCAACTGTAGTTGAGTATATGCATTTGCCTGGGCTCTGGCTGACAGCGCAAGAGCTCAGAGAGGTGCTGGACGCAGGTCAGACAACCATAGCCCAGGGCTTGTTGGCGAGAGAACTGGAAGGGAATAAAGAGGAAAGCTTTCACTGCCCTAATAGAAAAACCACACTCACATGAGGAAAGCTAGTTTCACAAGCAACCATTGACCTGACATTCCAAGGTTCCTGGGGACATCAATCCAGCACTTTCAGTAGTGGCCTAGTATGAATATATTCCCAGTCGAAATGCAACACAGGTAAGGGGTATCAGAGGCTCTATGCAATCACTGTCACCCTTCCAGTGTTTAACCAGGCCGACAAACAGAAGCATTACACATCAATGGGCCTAATTAAATGTATTATCGAAAGGTCAATGCAAATTGAGTCTGGTTTTTGGTAATTTCAAGCAGGCTAGAATCACACAGAATCCCCCTGGTGTTAAGGGAATATAGATGAGGAACAACGAGTTAAAATGTGCGGGATTGTTGCCCTCAATTATTCAGCTCTTCCTCTGAAGTAGTTGCTTAATATGCGTGCTATTAATATGCAAATCAACGCAAATGAAACCAGCATGATCCTCGAACTTTTATTAATCTGTGTAAAGTAACAGATGCCTCCAACAAAACAGTAAAAATATTCTGCTTGCTGCCTTGCTGATATTAAAAGGGACTGGGGGAGGGAGTGGGCCATATAGGACTGATGAAGCAGTTTACATTATTAAGAGCTCTACAGCCTGCATTATTTATATATATCGTATATTATATATATTAGCACCCAGCAGTGCCCCCCCAGCAACCTGCATGACAGAGAGAGAGAGAGAGAGAGTTGCATCAATTCTCTTCTGCTTTGAATAATAAAACAAGAGCGTTTTTTTCCTAATTAAACCTGTACAAGGCTATAATTAACAAATAATATTGAAACTAACCATCAGACACTGAGAATGACTGTGTGGATACAAAGATTGGACTACACGGTGGTGGGAGGAAAGCAGTCTAAGTATTGGGAAGTGTTTAGGACATGCTTTTCAGAGCAAAATTATTACTACCACTACCCCACTAGTGTTCCACACACCAGTCCCCAGTCACTCCTCACCACCATTCAATTCATGAGCCTTTTCCAGCCATATTCAAGTGGAGATTCTGAACTGCTCCAAAGACTGGGACACTGTGATGGAGGAAGCTTAGAGAAATGGGACTACCTTTTACCTGTTGTGGGGAGAACGTGAGGAGAAAGTGTGATTCCCATGTGATATTGTAATGCTGTTCTAATTTAGCTAGCAGCAGAGTCACAGTATTGTTGGGTCAACCTCCTCCCCCACTGCCTCATGTCTTCCAGAAACTAAGTCACAAAGGCTACATCAGCACACTAATGGCAAAGTGTCATATTGTCAGAAATACTGTCCGTTGTACTCTTAACAATCCCCTCCCACCAAAGGTGTTAAAATGTATATCCAACAGCTTGTTCTCAGTGGATGTTACACTTGCTGCAGTATTCAGAAAGCTGGAAGCTCTCCCATCATCAGAGCTTAAACTGTTCTCTGAACCCCACCAGCAAAACAACATTTCTCTCATCCCTCACAAGCTTTGGATATGCTAACTGCTCCATTTGTGAACATGACAAATGTCATTGCATATGAGACTTTCACAGAATTGTTACGATGCAGAAGAAGGCTATTCAGCCCAATGTACTGAGTTAGTTCCATTACCTGGTGCCAATCACACACCTTCTCTCCATGCTCTTGCACACTATTTCTATTTCCTGCCTCCTTGAATGCTTCCTTTGAACCTGCCTCCAACACGCTTCCAGGCAGTGCATCATTACCCTGGCTCTTTATTGTATGATTTTTTTTTTCACATCACCCTTACTTCATTTGTAGATCACTTTAAATCTGTGCCCTCTCATTCTTTATTCTATTCTGAGCGGGGACAGCTTCTCCCTATTCACTTTGTCCAGCCCACTCATGATTTTGAAAACCTCCATCAAATCTTCTCTCAACTTTCTTTTCTACAAGGAGAACAGTCCCAAGTTCTTCAAGCTATCCTCATAACTGAAGTTTCTCATTCCTGGAATCATTCTTGTAAATTGCTTCTGCACTGTCTCCAATTTTTCCTATAATGTGGTGCCCACATCAGTACACAATAATCCAGCTGAAGTTTACTAAGTGCCTTGTACAAGTTCTACATCATGTCCCTACTCTTGTACTCAATGATCCTATTAATGAAATCATGAACACCAAATGCTTCATGAACTGTACTGCCCTGTCACCTTTAATGATCTGTGCACATATGCACCCACTCCTTCTGTTCCTGCATTCCTTTAGATTGTACCCTCTTTTTTTTAAATTGTCTTTCAATATCCTTCTGACAAAAGCCCATCACTTCACACTTCTCTGCATTGAATCTCATCTGCCGCTTAATCCATTGTCCATGAAACATTGACGTTTAAGATATCTATGATTGCAACTGTTTCTAGCTTACTGTGATTTGACACATCTTCAAGTGACTTCAATTCAATCCAATTTTTTGTGACATCTGAGAGATTTGATGAGGCCCTGCCCAAATGGTTATGAGGAAGGGTTACTTGACCCAAAACGTTAACTTTGATTTCTCTTCACAGACGCTGCCAGACCTGCTGAGCTTTTCCAGCAATTTCTGTTTTTGTTGCGAGTTTAGTTTGTTCTCATAACAAAAATATCTTAGAATATTTCATCTCAGTCAAGTTAGTCATATCAAACATGTGAAAACAAGTGGAAAATATTTGGCAATCTTCCTGATTATGAGGATATTTTCTGACTTACTACTGAAGGGCGCAATGGATTTGAGTTTGGGATCCTGCTATTGAAATAATCTGAGATTAATTGAGAGAAGGACAGGCATATTTCCAGCTTGCACCAGACCAGCAACATCAGATGTAGACTAGCTAAAGAGAAGCAAATTAAAACTAAATGTAACCCCTTTTGAACAACCTGGAGTTTAAAAGCAGGGAGGGTATGGTATTTGTTCATTCACCAATATCATTTATTGTATCCGTTGCTCCCGATGTGGTCTCCTCTACATTGGGGAGACTGGACGCCTCCTAGCAGAGCGCTTGAGGGAACATCTCTGGGACACCCGCACCAATCAACCTCACTGTCCTGTGGCCCAACATTTCAACTCCCCCTCCCACTCAGCCGAGGACATGGAAGTCCTGGGCCTCTTTCACCACCTCTCCCTCACCACCCGACGCCTGGAGGAAGAACGCCTCATCTTCTGCCTCGGAACACTTCAACCCCAGGGCATCAATGTGGACTTCACCAGTTTCCTCATTTCCTCTTCCCCCACCTCACCCCAGTTCCAAACTTCCAGCTCAGCACTGTCGCCATGACTTGTCCTACCTGCCTATCTTCCTTTCCACCTATCCACTCCACCCTCCTCTCTGACCTATCACCTCCATCCCCACCCCCATTCACCTATTGTACTCTATGCTACTTTCTCCCCACTCCCACCCTCCTCTCATTTATCTCTCCACCCTTCAGGCTCTCTGCCTGTATTCCTGATGAAGGGCTTTTGCCCAAAACGTCGATTTTCCTGCTCCTCGGATGCTGCCTGAACTGTCGTGCTTTTCCAGCACCACTCTAATCTGGAAGTGTTAGACTTTGGCTAGAATACTCTGCAATTTTGTTGAACACATTAAAAGAAGAATGTACCCACTGAATATATCGAAGAGATTTGTGAAGGTGTGGCCAGGATTTAATTTTTAGCTGTGAGGCTAAAATTGAGCAGGCTGGGTTTCTGTTTGGTAGAACAGACAAGGTTTCAAGGAGTTAAATTGCTGTGTGTAAAACTATGGCTAGGACCTATTTCTAATAGCAGAGAGGTCAATACCTAGAGGCGGTAGATTTATTGAAATTGATGAAAGGAGTGACAGTTGAAGAGTAAGTTGCTAAGAGGGTGAGTGAGTTCTGGAACTCACTGCCTGTAAGAATGGCATGGGCAGAAAGCCTCACCTTATTTAATTAATAACCAGAAGGTCGCTTGAGGGCTGCAAACTACAGAGTTTTGTACAGGAGATGGAAGGGACACTGGACTGGTTAGCTCTTTCTCAGCTGGCATGGTGTTGATGGGCCAAATGGCCTCCTGTACTGTGAGTTTTCTAGGTTTTTGTATTTTAAATAATATCCTCCACCTGCAGCACTGAAGTATCACTCATCCATTGCTAAAGGCAGACTGTATCCATACACACTGGGAACACCCTAGGTACAGACTGGTGCTGTGTTGGCTGATCTGAACCAGAGCAGGAACTGGAATGCAATACTAGCCACAATTCCACCCCCTCTCCGGATTAGAATGGGGTAATCGGACAGAGTGCTGGATCATTCCCAACAGCTCCCACTCAAATGTGTCAACTCAGATTACTTTCTACAGTTGTCACATGATTGCACTGTCTAAATTACTCTTCGTCATCATAGGATGCCTGCCAGATCTGAACCAGCAGTCTGTGCAAGGCCAGTCTTGCTAACACTAAGTGTGTCCTTACTGTGTACAATAGCCTGTGAATTGTTTGAAGCAGCCTTTTTTTATATAAGTGTATTGATTTAAATACACACCAACCAACTCTAACTACACAACACACAGCTAAGAGATGCCCACATACAGACACAACTCAGATGTTTATTTGCCCTCGGTCTATTAGCAGGACCCTTAAAGATCCTGAACAGTTGGCATAGTACAGAGCAATCCCCTTATCCATTACATGGATTACCCCACACGACTTACACTGGAGCCATCAACATTGGAGAAATGGTAAGAATGATATTTTGTCACCAAAAAAAATGAGTAAGGAGCTGACAGAAATATAGCCAAACCACACAAATGGGGTGACACTGAAGTTAAAATCATTGAAGTTGAAAATCACACAACACCAGATTATAGTCCAACAGGTTTATTTGGAAGTCTTTGGGACTATAACCTGGTATTGTGTGATTTTTTAACTTTGTCCACCCCAGTCCAACACCGGCTCCTCCTCATTAAAGTCATTGAAGTTTGTCCTATTTACAGACATGTTAAAGAATTGAATGACTTGTCACAGTGATTGTTGTCTTCATCCCCAATCCCCCATTCCAACCACACTGCACATTCCAATACATGTCATTTCACCTCTCACACCACTACCATCAAATCAGCTGCATTGATCAAGCTTAACCCACACACTATCTGTACAAACATCATGTGCTACCTGATTTCCCTGCAGAGGAGACTAAACCAGGTGAGACAGGATCACCTTATGCCACCAATTAAACTTTCCACGTTAAGTCAAATTCAGACCTGCCCAAGGAGTCCTGTGATCTATGTGTTAATATCTCAGATAGTTACTTCACTGATGTTAAGCAGGGCTGATGAACTTTGAAATATCCAGCATATTACTTGTATCCATGATAGGGAGGCTCAATGTCTTGTCACAACCTTAAATTCACGTTTTGTACCTTTTACTCTGACCTTAGGTATCTCAATCAGCATCCTCCATGTCCCCTCCCCTATTGCCCATGGCACCCACTCATAAAATGCTCCAGAGCAAGCTGGCCAAGAGCACATTGTTGTGGTACAATCTCCAGGCTGTGTCAACTGACCTCTATATTGGATTTCTAAGTACCCCAGAGGGAAAGTGGGTCAAAATCCATCAAACTGCAGGGGGTTGACTATTGTCAGCAACTGCCCTCCTTTCCACCACCCACCTCCACGAATGCAATCTCCACAAATCCCCCTGAAATCTCACACCTGCACCCCACCCCTCCTCAAGCCCACCAACCCTAACCTTGCTGGAGAAATTGTGTTTGGTGACTGTCAGTTTTTGATTGATGCCTCCCACAGTTCGACAGTTTAACCATGTTCACTAGGTCTCTGACCCTGCTGCTGGGTGTGGAAGGGATATTTCTTGCATGGGCACATCTAGAACTGGGGGACATTGTTTAAGAACAAGGTGTTGCCTGTTAAGATACTGATTGGGAGATTGTTTTCCTCGGAAGGTTGAGAGACTTTGGAATGATCTTTCTCAAAAATCCGTAGAACCAGTATCTTGGGATATTTTTAAGACACAGGTCAATAGATTCCTTTTTTACATTTCATAATGTGTGGGCATCAGTAACTAGAACAACACTTATTATTCACTCCTAATTACCCAAAGACCAATTAAGATCCATTCATATTGCTGAGCTCCTTCACTCAAATGCAGGCCAGAACAGGTAAGGATAGCAGATTTCTTTCCCTCTCGGTTATTAGTGAACCAGATAGAATTTGACAATGATTGACAGGAGATATTAGGACACTATTTTTTTCAATTCCAGATTTTTGTTGAATTCAAATTTTGCCATCTGCCATGCTCCTAGAACATTATCATGGGGTAATGTCCACTGACATCACTCTGCACACTGCCTCTGCCTTGATAAGCAAGGAGATGAAAGGTTATTGGAGGGTAAACCCATAATCAGCTCGCCATGATCTTGAATGCTGCAGCAAAGCTGAGGGGCTGAGTGACCTACTTTTGCTCCTACATTATATGTTCATGTATTTGTATGTTTGCTTGGAGCATGAGTATGCCTGGGGAGCAAAAAGAAGCATTACCTCCAAACGAAGAGGAGAGAAAATTGAGGTAAGGTCTGCTGAGTATTCGAACAGAGAAGGGCGGATTGATTTGGAAATAATTAAACTAGCAATAAGAGTTCTGTGTTTGCAACATCATTTCATTTCAGGAACACAAATATTCCATTTTCTTAAATCTTGAAAGTACAAGTTCGGATGAGTAGCGGAGAGCCCTGGATGCAGTCTGCGGGCAGCATATGCTTTCTCTGTATAACTGATACACAAAGGTTTTTTTCAGAAGCAGGCAACATTGCCAGTGGCTGCTGGCTGCCCAGTGCCTTGCCATCTGATCACAGCTTGACTTTCTGCAGATGTAAAGTAACTCATCATTCTGTTTAGACATAATCTGCCCCTGCTGTTACACTGCTTTCAGCTTTCCCTGAGATCCTCAGCCTTTTCTCGCAAACCCGTTCCACTCCAATTGCCCCAGAAAGAGCCAAATCAGATTACTTTCTACAGTTGTCACATTATCCCTCCTCAGCACTCTTAACACTCAATGCACATTAAAGGCATTTTATGGCGCTTAGACCGTTCTCAAGAGCAGTTTGCTCAGTAAATATTATTCTATCATTAAACCCAGCAACAAGGAATGATGGGAATTACCAACAAGTGGCATGTTTTGCTGCCCTGCTGAGTGAGGGTTGATGGTGCTGGCCAAGCTAGGGAAACGAGGCCAATGAAAATTGCCAGGGAAACAAGCAGAGGTTGCAGAGCACTTTATTTCTGACACTTCAAACCTCTGCCCTCTCGCCTGCTGAAAGAGAGAGGCCTAGAGAGATGGGGCTATCGAAGCCTGGAATCAAGCTGCTGCTTTGAACCACGTTAAGATGGGAGCTGCTCCAGTGACAGCAGTTCATGCAATAAAACATCAGCTTTTATTCCACCCTTCAAATACCATTTTATTCCTGGGCTCCTAAATTGAAATCCCACCTGACGATTACTGCAAAACAATAAGGGCAGATGCTGACTGACTGGAAGTTTACTGTCAGGTCCAATATTTAACTTCAGGAGCCAGGTTAGATTTAACTCTTGTAAGGCAACACTGCTGGCATGGAGTTTTGCTGAGTGACCATATGAGTTTTGTTCATGATAGAGCATGATACACCCCGGTCTGATCTTAACACATTTCTGTGAGTAGTGTGATGCCTTACAAAATGCTGCTTTCATAAAATCCCTACGGTGTGGAAACAGGTGATTTGCCCCATCAAGCCCACACTGGCCCTCCAAAGAGTATCCACCGGGACACACCCCTAACCTAACATATAAATCTCTAGATGCCATGCGCAATTTACCACAGCCAATCCACCTAACCTGCACAGTTTTTGGACAATGGGAGGAAACCGGAGCACCCAGAGGAAACATACACAGACATGAGGAGAATGTGCAAATTCCACACAATCAGTCACCCGAGGCTGGAATTGAACCCATATCCCAGTGCTGTGAAGTAGCAGTGCTAACCCCTGAGCCATTCTGCTACAGTTAGACTTTGGAAGTGCACTGGGGAAGGCTGTTAGTGATAGGAGCTAACCATCCTGTTCTTCAGCCTATTCCAACATACAGTCGGAGCATGACTGAATTGTCCATCAGTATAATTTTCATATCTGTGACCCATATTCCCTATCATCCTTACTGTGCATAAAAAAAACCTATCTCAGTCATGAGTGGATAATTTAATCCAACACTCATAGTCTTTTGAAACATGGAGTTTCACATTTGTATTCCCCTTCACTGTAATGTTTTTGTATCCCCATATTCCGGATTCCATCACCAGATGAAATAATTGCCTGGTGTCTACGCTATTGAATCATTTTATAATTTTAAATACCTCAGTTAGATCACCCTCAACCTTGTACAGTCAAAGGATTATAAACCAAGTTCATGCAACTTGTCCTTATCATTCCATCCTTTCAGTCTGTTATCATTCTAGTGACCCTTGCTGGATTTCTTCAAGCCTTTTTTAATTGTCTAAGGTTCAGTGCCCGAAATTAATGCAATACTCCAGAAAAATTGAACTTATCAGATAGCTCTTAGAAGTGCTGCACATGCCCGAATGACCAAGATCATTCAGGCATGTCTAGCCCAAATGATCTTGAATGATCTCTGATATAGATCATTCTAAAGTTCTTCAATTTAATCGGGTTTAATCATGAGCCTGCAATAACAGAAGCATTAAATCCTTTCCTTTGTATGCCAACTCTTATTGAGACAATAGCCATATTCCAATTAGCAATCATGATTAACTTCGGCACCTGTCCTTTCATCTTTCGTAATTTGTGTACATTGACACCCAAACATCTTTGTTCTTCCACGGTTCCCAGTTCATTTTAGAAAATACTCTGAAATGTCTCTTTGAATCCAAAATAGGTAGTTAAACTGATCCTTCCCACCTGAACGCCATCTGACACAGTTGGCCATAGTCTCCCTCTGTCCCTTTGCAACTTCTTGCTCTAGTCTGCCCAATTTCCTCTGGCTCCTATCTCGGACCTACCGGATGGGGGTTTGAGTTGTCATATGCCTCTCACACTGTCTGTTAACCATCTGATGGGAGCCTGGCTCTAAGAGCGACGCACAAAGTCCTCAAGATGGATTGGTTGGCTGATAACTTCATTAACAATGCCCTGATAGGATATGGAGACACAGAATCAGGCAAGCAGACTGACTATTGGTAAAATCACAGTTGTATTTAGTGTGCACCTTTCCCATGAAACATGCATATATGTATGTGTGAGCCAGTTACCTGGTTCACACGTGTGCATTAGTAATAGCAGGTCCTCCACCTAACACACAGCAGGTAGAAGTACACCCCGGTGTGTCACAACTTTCCCTGTGAGTATCAGCCAGACACAGACTGAAAAATTTTCCAAAAAAAAATTATTTCACAGGGGAAAGTGGTTGATTTTATTTCTTATGTAGGAATCAGATCAGAAGCAGCAGATAATGAATTGCAGCTTTTAAATATTCTCCTGAATGTGTTTGTTATTTTTGTAAGGGATAAAAAATAAATACAGTGAAAAGGAAAAGATGTTCACCTTGTAATGATCTAAGGAGAGTACAGGAATTACTCCATTACCTCACCAGCAACAGTTCACAATTGAATTGGATATGACAAGAGTATTTGCGGTTTGTTTTCATCTCAATTTAGCTTTGAATTGGTCGATTTTGGAGGAAATTAGCCATAGCAGTGATCAGGAGTGCCAGTGTACACTGCACAAAGCAATTACCCTGTGTGCAATACTGCTGGGGGCAAATTGGAGGAGACTGCTACAGAACCCTTGCTCTGACTACTGCCAGAAAACACACACAAGATCTGTTTTCAGAGACAATCACCACCGTCTTCTCTTGTCAGTGAACAGCAGCCCAGACATGTCAATGTGGAATACTACTAATATCATGTGTTTCTAATTATTGTTGTGTTACCATCTGTAGGTTGGAAAGGTTTTTTTTTCTCCCTATTTTCTCTCTTGGAGGAACTGATTGCTTCGGGGGTGTGATTCCATTGGCATTGGTTCTCCTCCAAATATCTTACCTAAATGGCTGTTCTGTGTGTGAATCAGATGGTGAATGTCAGCCAGCAGGTTATTTCAGTATAGATTGACTTCATCAGTTGGTTATATATTAAAGCCTATTCCAGAAATTCAGCACCAAATGGAAGCTGAATGCTGTGTGCTCCTAAATATGCCTTTCTCACACACCTCATACACCTCATTGCAAGATTCTCTGACATATCCGTTGCGTCACTATAATGCTTCAATATGTCCCAAATCCCTCACTGTAATAATTTCTGATACATCTCAGACACCGCACTATAGCACTTAAAGAAATCGCATACTGCTTACTGAAACACTCTGGAATGTCACACATCTTTTGTTGTAAGACTGACAACCTACATGCCCCCTCACCCTGACACTCTCAAAGACTTCTCACATCCCTCCCTGAAATACTTTGGTGTATCTCCCACCCCCTCACTGGAACACTTCCTGTCATTTCTGACTTTCTGATGTAGGCTGGGAATCCCGGAGCGGGACACTCTGTGACATGGTGTGGGTCTGGGAATCCCAGAGCGGACACTCTCTGTGACATGGTGTGGGGCTGGGAATCCTGGAGCAGACACTCTCTGTGACATGGTGACATGGTGTGGGGCCAGGAATCCCAGAGTGGACACTCTCTGTGACATAGTGTGGACTGGGAATCCGGGAGCGGGACACTCTCTGTGACATGGTGTGGGCTGGGAATCCTGGAGCGGGACACTCTCTGCGACATGGTGTGGGCTGGGAAATCCCGGAGTGGACACTCTCTGCGACATGGTGTGGGGCTGGGAATCCCGGAGCGGGACACTCTCTGTGACATGGTGTGTGCTGGGAATCCCGGAACGGGACACTCTCTGCGATATGATGTGGGGCTGGAAATCCCTGAGTGGACATTCTCTGTGACATGGTGTGGGGCTGGGAATCCTGGAACGGGACACTCTCTGTGACATGGTGTGGGCTGGGATTCCTGGAGTGGGACACTGGCAGCGGAAGCTGTTGCCACAGAGAAGGAAAAGTTGGACTCTCTTTAAGTTATCTTCTTTTATTTTATTATAAGTTATTGTGAATGATGCCTACATACAAGTGACAGAATACTCTTTTCACTGTATTTTATGGGATAAATAGGCACATTCTTTTCCCTGGGGTCGGGGAGTCCAGAGCTAGAGGGCATAGGTTTAGGTTGAGAGGGGAAAGATATAAAAGAGACCTAAGGGGAAACCTTTTCACACAGAGGGTGGTGCATGTATGGAATGAGCTGCCAGAGGAAGTGGTGGAGGCTGGTACAATTTAAGAGCCATTTGGATGGGTATATGAATAGGAAGGGTTTGGAGGGATATGGGCCGGGTGCTGGCAGGTGGGACTAGATTGGGTTGGGATATCTGGTCAGTATGGACGGGTTGGACCGAAGGGTCTGTTTCCATGCTGTACATCTCTATGACTCTATGACTCTATAATACATGTGACAGTAAAGGATGTTCTATTCTATTCCTTACTTTAACACTCTGATATATATCACACAGCCGTCATTCTAACATTTTCTGGTATACCATACCTCCCTCACTGTAATATTTTAATCCCACTCCCCACTGTACCCTTTACCGTCATATCTCATCCTCCTCACTTCACTACTCTGATACATCCCACAACTCTCACCCATACCACTTGCCGATATATTCCACGATAATTTCTGTGGCAGGCTAACAACAGGTGACTATAACTTTCTGATAAAATGCACAGGCCTCATTATAACTCCCTGATGTGCTGTGCATTCCTTATTGTAGTGCTGTCTTATACACGCTGCACCGCAATCTATTATTTCTTTAGTCCCTGATCATCATCATCATCATCTAATACTGGTACTGCATGTACTTTGAGGGTTGTGGTGCAATTGAATCTCTCATGTTACTGACTGCTCCTGTTTTACTCAGTCAGGTACTGAGGGTGGTTCTCCTTAATACAAGGACTTCTCACATTACACAGGCTGTTCTTATTGTCAGACAACGTAAAAAGGCCTTTGAAAGCAAGTGTTTGGGGACTCTTTATGCCAGCAATACTCCTGTAATTATTTTTTGTTAAGAATAAATATGCCAGGAGAGGTGCTTGAGGAGAAGTCTTTAACATTGAAATGTACTGTGATTAAGTGAGGAGTGCTTAATGAGGCACTTTGTAAAGCTCAAAACAAAAGGGATAGGGATTAGCAGGGTTTGTGTGAACGTGGTGTGTTTAAATCAAGCACAGTACACATTGCCAGCTCTTGCACACTGAACATTACAAAATAGTGAGCTGGTACTCTAAGCAATGCAGATGCTTTCAGATCTGACACCTTATTACACATTGAAATTCACAATCAATTCGATCTAACCTTGTGAGTTCTCATCATCCCCGTGAATGAAGTCATTTGCTCTGAGGACACGTACAAGTCCAGGTATGCCTCATAATCCATCTAATAATGAAAGGTCCCTACTCCGGATGCTAAAGCTATTCCTTCGCTTCTACATGGTGACAGGATTTTTAAAAAAATTTCAGTCAGCACCTGTTACAGACTGTCCTTTAACTGGTTGAGCAAGCATTTCCAAGTTAAAAGCAGCCTGTCTCAGATGGCGAATAGAACTCCCTCCCCAATGCCAGCGTAATGCATTATTGTTCATCCTCAGGAAACCATCAGCATCAACAAAATGATGAAGCAGGTTCACCCTGACACCGGTATCTCCTCTAAGTCCATGAGCATCATGAACTTGTTCGTCAATGACATTTTCAAGCGTGTCACAGAGGAGGCTTCTCGCCTGACCCTGGATAAGAAGCGCAGCACCAACAGCTCCTGGGTGATCCAGACCTCTGTGCGCTTGTCCTGCCAGAACGCTGACCAAGCACGCTGTGTCGCAAGGCAGAAACATGGTGACCAAGTACACCAGCTCCAAGGTGAAAGATCACTCTATACTGAAAAACAAAAGGGTCAGTTTGAGGCAGACAGTCCACAAGTAATGCTGCAAGATTAATTATATGGAATGCAATTAATGCAATAGCATATTCAGAAAGTCTTCACTGTGCACTGAGCACCAATGTGATGGCATCTAGCATTGTACAGCTGCTCCACGTCTCTTGCTAAATGTTGCACTGTCCAAGGTTTCGGAAGGAGTTTTTGGAAACAGGCCAGCTGATGGTGGAACTACCATTCACTTGCGCAGTTAACTCAGTTAGATATCAAAAACCATTAATTCCAGACACCGCTCACACTTTTGATATACGTCTCCTAACCTAAGACAATTTACATCTCTCAGTTTGACGCAACCAGCTCCTACACCCATAATGTACATCTCCCACCCAAATGTACGTATCTCTGATGTATAGCCTTCTAGAAATGGCATGCAGCTCCCACATACCATACCAGTGAGTCATGATTGACTGTGTGATTCACTGAGCACTTCCTGCTTGTGTTGCCTCCCTTGTGATTTAATAGCTCTTCCAAGTGGTTCCTCTTCAGCAACACCCAATACATTTTGTATGAAGAAATTGATCATATTTAATTCAGATACACAGAACGCTCATTGAATAGCCAAACCTTATTGTGGAGCAAATTGTAACTTTGGTTCTGAAAGTGTTCAAATAGTTGGTCTTGTGAAATGGCCATTGACCATGGTACTTAGTTTAAAGAAACACAATCAGGATATTTACCCTAGTCCCTTAGAAGTTTAATTTTAACTTGCACATTTCTAATAATTTCCCATAATAGCATTAGGAATTGCAAAGTACCACTAGGGAGAGGGTGTAAAATAATTGAAGCCTTCAGAGTTCAACTCCTTCAATATACTGTGCTACCATTCTCAGACAGGACTGCACTACTTGCTTGTCCTGCTCCAGACATTGTGCTCCATTGAATGTTTGTCTGGTCCCTCTGTACAATCTCATTTTGCAGTCCCCATCACTAATTTATTTAGCTCGTTTGAAGGCGTCAACCAACACAACACCAACAGAGAATCTGCCCCACAAATTCCCAATGTGGAGAAAAATATCTTAATCTACTGAACTATTTGAGGCTCACTAATAATAAACTGTGTCCCCTTAATTCCCCAGATAGTCCAAGTCAAATAATTCTTTCATGTCTAAATCCTGGAACATGCCCACGTAATCTAACTAGTCCACTCTCACACTCATCCACATCCCATCACTCCCACACTGGCCTCACCCATCTTCCTTTCTCCATTATACTGTCACTTCATGTGGCACGCAAGTCAGTATTTTTTTTAATTATAGAGACATTTGGAAGGATTAATTAAATTCTAGTTAACATTGAGACTGGGGTTGCTAAATGATGCAAAAATGGACGATCATGATATTGCAGCCTTTTCCCAGATGTTGCTGCATTCTGAACATTGTGTTTTCCATGTCTTCCCTTGAGAAACTCTGAGGTAACCGCCGAGCCAGATGGACAGCTTCTCCCTCCAAATAGTTTACAATAGAAGGTTTCAAACTCCAGTGCACAACAGTAGCAGGATAAACTGCTTGTCAACTCAGATGGGACATGAACTACAGAATATAAGGCAAATACATTATCAGTTAGTTTTGAAATTGACTCCAATAATTAACACCACGATGGTGTTGCCTTGCAGTTATTGGAGTTCTGTCTGATGCCAGCTTGTGAAAAATAAATGAAGGTTAAAATGTTATATAATTATTTTAGCCCCTAGGTGTTTTACTTTATTTATTGAAGTCTTTCAGATTTATGTATGCACCAATTCTGTTCCTTTTTTTTATAATTAAGTTGAGTTTTTAATTTGAAACTGACAGGACAGTGGCCCAGGGAGCTTGTGACTGTGGCCATTCATTGGCTGTTGACAAACTGTACTCTGGAGCCATTTCTGCTTGATTTGCAAAGCAGCAGTAAATTAACGCAGATGAAATGGACAAGCCAGACAGCAGAGTTTCCAGAGCAACTCACTGGTCTGGATATTTCAGGAAAATCTGAGCCAGTGCGCAGCAGCCGAGGATATTTCTATCTGAATCAATCCTTCATAAGTCAGGACCATAGGACATCTGTGGGACCACAGCGAAATCCTTCAGCATAAATCCACTCCTGCCCAGGGATAGGCTGCACCTCAGACAGCCAAGTACTTTAACACGAGGAGATTTATGACAGCTTTACGGAGTTGCTTTTTGACTAACTCCAGTCCTTGACAGCCTGAGCCCAGAGCAGATCTAATAGAACACAGATTTGCTCTGTCTCTGCCACCCTCTGAGAATCAGCGCCGCCCACTCACCACCACCATGATTCATTACAGTTCCACTGTCTACTGCATCGCCTGAGCTTTCCTGGAAAACTGCAAAGAGATTGCAGACTATAGGCAGCTTCACTACATCAGGAATTGGTAGGAAAAAAAGCTTAGCACGGGAGCCAGCCCAAAATAAAAATGTCACTGAGATATTGACCCTCAGTGGATACAATTAATTTCCATTTCCTTAATTAGTTGTAAATTAGAAACCTTATTAAATAAGCAAGAGCACAGGTTACGTACTGCCTGGAAGGCAACAAAATCTTCACTATCAGTGATAACTGCATCAGAAGACCAGCTAGTTGATTGTCAGAAGGCATTTGATAAGGTGCCATATATTACACTATTTAATAAGATAAGTGCAAAACGGTCTTTTCTGCACTGTGTGACTCTACGACTCTAAGAGCTCATGATGTTAGAAGTAGTACATTAGAATGGATAGCAGATTTGTTAACTATCAGGAGACAGCGAGCTGGGATAATATACACATTTTCAGGTTTGCAGCCCATAACTTGTCGAAGAGTGTGGTATTACAAAACCATAGCCAGTCAAGCAGCATCTGAGGAGGAGGAAAATCGATGTTTCAGGCATAAGTTTTTCATGAGCACGTTATGATGAAGGGCTTATGCCTGAAACGTTGATTCTCCTGCTCCTCGGCTACTGCCTGACCAGCTGTGGCTTCCCAGCAACACACTCTTCGACTCTGATCTGCAGCATCTGCAGTCCTCACTTTAACCTATAGCCTGTGTAGTGCTAAAGGGGTCAATAGTGGGATCACAATTATTTGCAGTATATCTTCATGCCTCGGATGAAGGAAGGGATTTTACTACAGCCAATTTAGCAGACAACACAGAAATAATGATAAGGATGACACAGAGTGCAAACAGAAAGCTATCGATCATTAATTGATTAGGCAAACATTGGCAGTTGGAATCTAATGTTGGGAAATGTGAGGCTATGCACTTTGGCAGGAAGAATAGAGGAGCTGGCCATTATTTAAATGGAGAAAGACTGCAGTAAGCTACAGAACAGGAGCGTTTGGAAGTCCTCGTCCATGAATCACAAAATTCAGCAGATAACAGGGAAGGCAAATGGAGTGTTAGCTTTTGTTTCAAAGGGAACGGAGTATAAAAGTAGGGAGGTTTTGCTAAATCTAAACTAGGCATTAGTCAGACCACAGCTGGAATTCTGTGAATAATTTTGGAGCCTTTATCTAATTGAGGATATATTGGCACTGGAGAATGTTCACTCAGCTGATATTAAGTATGGAGGGACTGTCTTAGGAGGAGAGGTTATGTAGATTGGGCCTTATTTATTAGAATATAGAAAAATGAGAAGGGACCTCATTGAAATTTACAAAATCCTCAAGGGCCTTGACAGGCTGTTTCCCCTTATGGCTGAGTCTGGGACCAGAGGGCATAATCTCAGAAGAAAGGGTTGCTACATTTAAATCAGAGGTGAGAAGGAATTTGTTCTCTCAGAAGGTTGTGAATCTATGGGAACCTCTACCACAGAGGACTGTAGAGACTGAGTCAATAAGTATATTTAAGGCTGAGATAAGCATATTTTAATCAATAAGGGAAACAAGAATTACGGGGGGAGATACAGGAAAGTAGAGTTGAGGATTATCAGATTAGCCGTGATCTCATTGAATGGCAGAATAGACTCAATGAGGTGAACAGCTTACTTCTGCTCCTAGTTCTTATAGCCTTATGGTCAAAAACCGCAGGCTAGAGGGGGAAGCAGAGTTTTGGAGACATTAACGTAGAGCTATCCTCCACTGATTCTTCCAAACCACTAATCCATTTCACTGGACAAGTGTCTGCTGCTAGGGCCAAACTATTGGCTACATGTCATTTAACTCCATTGAGATACGAGTGACAGCCCGTGACATCAAGGCTGTATTTAACTTAGTATGGCATCAAGGAGCCTGAGCAAAACTGAATCAATAAGTCTCAAAGGGTAAACTGTCCACTGGTTGGAGGAGTCATACCTGATGCATAGGAAAATGGTTATTGGAGGTTAGTCATCCCAGCTCCAGGACATCGCTATAGGAGTTCCTCAGGGTAGTGTCCTAGGCCCAACCATCTTAAGCTGCTTCATCAATGATCTTCCCTCCATCATAAAGTCAGAAATAGAGATGTTCGCCAATGATTGCATAATGTTCAGCACCATTCCTGACTCCTCAGATACTGAAGCAGTCCATGTTCAAATGCAACAAGATCTGCACAATATCCAGGCTTGGGCTGACAAGTGACGAGTAACATTCATGCCACACAAATGCCATGCAAATAGAATCTCCAATAAGAGACAATCTAACCACCGCCCCTTAACATTCAATGGTGTTACCATCACTGAATCTTCCACTCTCTGGGACACACACAAGAAGCAACACCACCGCCCTGTGACAAAACACTTTAACTCCCCATCCCACACTGCCAAAGACATGCAGGTGCTGGGCCTTCTCCAACGCCAAACCCTAGCCACACAATGCCTGGAGAAAGAATGTCTCATCCTCTGCCATGGGACCCTCCAACCACATAGAATTAATGTGGATTTCACCAGTTTCCTCATTCCCCCTCCCCCACCTAATCCCAGATCCAACCTCCCAACTCAGCATCATCCTCATGACCTGTCCTACCTGCCCATCTTCCTTCCCACCTATCCGCTCCACCTTCCTCTCCGACCTATCACAGTTACCCCCACCTTCATCTACCTACCGCATTCCCAGCCACCTTCCCCCCACCACCACCCCGCCACCTCCCCCCTCCCATTTATCTCTCTCTATCCCCTTGGCCCACAAGTCTCATTCCTGATGAAGGACTTATGCCTGAAATGTTGATTCTCCTGCTCCTTGGATGCTGCCAGACCTGCTGTGCTTTTCCAACACCACACTCCTGACTGCCACCATCAATATCTTTAGCATTACCATTGATCAGAAACTCACCTATGCTCACCACATAAACACAGTGGCTTCAAGGGCAGCTCAGAGGCTAGGAATATGTAGCAAGTAACTCACCTCCTGACTCACCAAAGCCTGGCCACGAGTGGCCAGGCACAAGTCAGGAATGTGATGGAATACTCCCCGATTGTCTGGATGAGTGTAACTCTTAAAACACTCAAATAGATTGACATCATTCAGACAAAGCAGCCCTCTTGATTAGCACCATATTCACAATCATCCAAGATGCTCAGTAGCAGTGTGTGCACTACCTACAAATACACGGCAGAATTTCACCAAAGATCCTTAGACAGAACCTTTCAAGCCCATAACCACTTCCATCATGAAGAACAAAATTAGCAGATACATGGGAACACCACCACTAGCAAGTTCCCTCTAAGCCACCCACCATCCCGACTTGGAATTGCCATTCCTCTGCTGTTGCTGGGTCAAAATCCAGAAATTCCCTCCTTAAGGACATCATGGGTCAACCTCCTCACGTGGACTGCAGCAGTTCCAGAAAACAATTCACCACCACCTTCTCAAGGGCAACTTGGAATAGGCAATAAATGATGGCCCAGCTAACGACTCTCACATCCCATGGGTAAGTAAAAAGAAACCTGGCCCTTTCTATGACTGGATTTTGTTTTGGGCAAAAATATCTGTTAAAACACCTTACCTAATGCTGCAAAATCTGTCGTACTTTCTTCAGCACTTGGACTGACCAGAAATCCTCTGCTGTTGGTCCTATATCATATAAACACATGCCAACTTGATGTTTTTGTTCTTTTATGTGTAAGCCTGATGCAGCCCATTACACTGACCAGGGTGAGTAGTTGAATCTTTTCCCTTTTTTCATCTATGAATTGCAATTAAGTGTTTTTTGCACTCTAGCATCTTCTCGATGTACATAATTGGATTTGAAGTTTTCAAAGGTGCCCTCCTGGCCTTCAGTTTTGCTGCTTTATTGCTGATCTGACTTGATTTCAGGTTCTGGCTTTTCATGTTTCCCTTGGCACCATCATGCTTTATATGAACCTCATTGGCCACACTTGTGGATAGTCTCCTGAGTATCTTGAGGACGTGTGTGTCCACACATATTCTTTTGGAGACTGCTGGCTTTTATTATGTTTCTGAGGCTCTCTGACTCTAGCATTCCCTGGTCTTTATTTTAAAGCATTGGTTTATAAATTGTGCATGCAATCCCCAACTGGGTCACTAGCCAAATCTTTAGGATTGCAGGCTGCAATGCAATAATGACCTCTAGTCAAGTGCTCATAGCTGTGAGGCTCATTTAAATCACAGGTCTTCTGCAAACAGTAAATGTGACCCCACTGCCGATCTAGTCAGTATGAATGCTGCCCTAGAAAACCTATTGGTAATGGACCTGATCCCTACTGCTGCTATGATAGGTCCAATGTGGGTCTTGGTAACTTTTGAGTAGGAAAATGGGATCACATTGAGAAAAAGTTCAGAAAAGGCTGTCATAGAGTAAAGCACATTCACTCTCTTCAGTATTGTAACACTTTCTTTATATCTTTGCAGCAGTTTACAGTCAATAAGGTATTGTCTAAGGCTTCTCTCTTCACAATCTTTGCTGTCTGCTTTGAAATTTTCTTCTGATGTCAGATTGACATCATCGGTTAAGTTAGCTTAATTTACATATTCCATCGTGCTCCAGTGAGTTGTACTTAAAGGCAACCTCTATCTGTTGTCAATGGAATAAAAAAGGCAGGCACTCTTTCACATGTGGATCTGGG
Source organism: Chiloscyllium plagiosum (assembly GCF_037043375.1). Classification (NCBI taxonomy): domain Eukaryota; kingdom Metazoa; phylum Chordata; class Chondrichthyes; order Orectolobiformes; family Hemiscylliidae; genus Chiloscyllium; species Chiloscyllium plagiosum. Next base: position 24,366,127 of record NW_028270162.1, on the reverse strand, counting down.
CTGAACTACTTTGAGCAATGGCTGAACATGTGAGGGTACAAGTGCAAAGGCTTTTGTAACAATTTCAAAGTTAGTAGTGGGCATGGACCATTGAATTTTAACTTTCACCATCTGTTTATTATACTTGAGGTGTTTCATGGGCTAAAATGGTTTTTAATAAAGAAGGAACATGGACTTTAAACGGCTCCACTGGTCACTCATCCACAAATTGAAGCAAACATTGAGAGCCCCATGTGGAATAAACAAAACTATCCATACTGAAATTATGTTTAAATGAAAGGCATCAAAATGAGGCTATTAGGTTATTGTCAAGATATTTGCATCTCTGTTTAATCCACATATGTATGATAATTTCAGACATAAGGAGATGAAGATGCGCCTGACAGTGAGACAGTTTAGAAAGAAAATGGAGCTGGACTGTGGAAGACACGCTGAACTATATTTCAATAGTTATTTTTGAGCAGCCGACCAAAGAAAAAGATAAACAAATAAAGCTGGAATTCTCTCTTTCTATCTGATAGGCTCATCATCTTGGAATAAAGCACTGATGGAAGAAGCAAATTGGAAGAATATCCATTCACGAAGAAGTCAGAGACAACCAGAAAATATTGTGCTGAGAATACAAATTGAACAAAAATGGTCTCAGGTTAAAAATCTAACACCTCCAAGGCTCTAAGGATCTACTTAAATGTGTAAACTCTACTTTGATTCTTGCCTGTACCAGACACTTTTCCTCCTAAACTTATTACTGTGTTTATATTTTTCTGGCTATTTCTTCTTGGTGGTTAATAAATAATAAAGTTTCTCTTCTTTCATTCAGGAAAACTTTGATAATTTCCAACAAAATTGATGTGTGGTAGCTGCATGCAATAGAAATGTTTGTTGGGACTGACATGAGAATTCTAAAGATGAGAAAAAAAAGTGAAACAGCCAAGCAGACAAGCAGAAATGAGAACAGAGAGAAGAAAGGGAATTTCGGGAAAGGAGAACGATCAGAGAAAGAGAGTTTAAACTCAGACAGCTGTACTAGTAGACTTGTGCCTCACAACCCATTGCAACTTCAATGAAAAGACCTACAAACAAATCAAAAGGACCACACATGGGATCACCAATATCAGGATTCTTGACAGAAGCCGTTATGCAGAGGTTGGAACGAGCAGCCCTTCCCATGATCCAGCCCAAGCTTTGAGTCCGCTATGTGGCTAACACCTTTGTCATCACGAAATGGAACAAATTAGAAGAATCCCACAAACACGTAAACAAGATTCTTGCCAGTATAAAGTTCACCAAAGAGGAAGAGAACAACAACAGACTCCCTTTCCTAGATGTCATGGTAGAACGAAAGCCAATGGAGAGCTGCAGACCAGCGTTTACTGGAAAGTGATACACACAGACCAGGTACTCAACTACAGGAGCAATCATCCCGACACCCACAAACAGAGCTGCATCAGGGCATTATTTAAACGAGCCACAATACACTGCAGCACCAGAAACTACAAGATGCCAAAGAAAAACACTGATACAATGTATTCAAGAACAATGGGTACCCGATGAGCACAGTCTGTCGATTCTTACACAATAAATCTAAACAAGAAGACACAACACGGCCAGGGACTCTAGCCACATTACCATACAAAAGACATCGCAGAGAAAACAACCAGACTACTCCAGCCCCTTGGCATCATGGTAGCCCACAAACCTGCCAACACACTGAAACAGCTCCTGACGAATCTAAAGGACCCCGTACCAACAACTAGCCGAATGAACGTCATATACAAAATACCGGCAAAGATTGCAACAAACATTACATCAGACAGACTGGTAGGGAACTAGCTACCAGGATACATGAGCACCAACTAGCCACCAGAAGACATGACCAACTATCACTAGTATCCTGACACACAGACAACAAGGGACACCAGTTCAACTGAGACAATACATCCATCCTGGAACAAGCTCAACAAAGACACGCACATGAATTCCTAGAGGTCTGGCATTCAAACCAGAACTCCATCAACAATCACATCGATTTGGAACCCATTTACCACCCTCTCAGAAAAAGAACCGGAAGTGATATCACCCACCACAACAGACCAAGACAGATAAATAGCAAGTGGGACAGAACACCAGCACTTCACCAGAAGCTTATTGATGATGTTACCTAGCATGGTGATGAAACATCTGAAAACAAATTTTCCAGCTCAGCGAGCAAACTTACAACCTGAGAAGGGATAATAGCTTTAGTGAGGGAACCACATCGAAATCAGACGTAAGGACTGAAGTAAGTTTGCTCATTTCAACAGAATGTTTGGTCAGGAAGAGGCTGATGCTTTCTTCATCTCTTTTTAAGGGGGAGCACAGCAGCTAAATTGACTGGACACCGCTATTATAGAGCTGACTGATAGGCAAAGCTCACAAAGCTTATTCCTTTTTTTTAATCTGAGGAGAGTGCTACTGACGAAACAGCAGTAAAAGGAGCTATTTTAAGTGCATAGCAGCTATTGCCAGAGGCACATAGACCAATAAGTCCATACCCTCAAGAAATGAACTGACAAGGAATACTTGAAATTTGGATAGCTTTTACCTGGTCAGCATGTAAAATTGAGGCCATCTATGAAAATGTTAATTACACAATTCTCCTTGAGATGTTCAAAAACTCCATACCCTTTCCAAGTTGATACATGTAGAAATAAAGCGGGCCGTGGACACGGAGTTGATGACTATGAATAGACACATGCACCCCAAAACTCAGGAAAGCTGCAGTCTGGGAATTGTCATGAATTAGAGAGAAGTAACGACAAAGTACCCTTGAAACAAGCAGCAGAGAAAAAGAAAGGCAGATGGAGAAAACAGAACCATCCTCTGACCATTAAAAGTACAGATCCAGAGGGGAGACGGGTGAGGAACTATCCCAAGTGCCCCCACAATAGAACTCCAACATTCCCCAGAAGCTCCAACTGCCAAAACTGGGTCTGTAGCACTAAAGATGGTCAGCATCTCCTCAGGGATAAGTGCTGACCAACTCAGCCATCCGCAGTTTATATCTACTTTATTTCAGTCACAAAAGACTCAGTAACTATCTGTGTGGAGTTTGCACATTCTCCCCGTGTCTGTGTGGGTTTTCTCCGGGTGCTCCAGCCAGAGGATGTGTAGGTTAGGTGGCTCGGCCATGAGAAATATATGGTTACAGGGATAGGATAGGGTCAGGGGTCTGGATGGGGTGTTTTCTGAGGGTTGGTGTGGACTTGATGATCCGAATGGCCTGTTTCCATACTATAGGGATTCTATGAAATGGCTCCTTGTATTTCAATTGAACAATGTTTTAATTGATGTGTGATAGTTGGACATAAAAATAAAATAAAATTATATGTCTGTACAAGAGGAATTTACAAAGTTGGGAGTCAATTCCCCCAAATCCATCCCCCCCACCCCATCCCTACCTCCTCATCAGGTCATAACATTGATGAAAGGGAGGAGTGTTCTGGACCCAAACAAGAGCAGAACAATCTCTGAACATCAGTTCACGAGGTACCAGGAACATATAACACAAAAGATCAATGCCAGATTTATTGTTACAAGAACCTAAGAACAGCACAGGAAGAAATTTAATGATCAAACACATTGTCAATCGAGGTCGTCAAAAAAATATTCGTTTGCTGGGCCTTCCCGAACGGGAAGAGGAAGGCCAGCTTTCAGCGTTCCTCGAGAAGTGGCTGCCACAGCTTTTAAATCTGGAAGCTGGATCAGGCCAGGTAAGGGTAGAATGGGCCTACCGGGTTGCAATACGCGGGCCCGGCTCAAACCAGCGCCCACGCCTGGTCCTGTTCCGGCTGCAGAGCTACAAGGAGAGGCAGGTACTCCTAGAAGCCTCTAGAAATCTTGGAAAAGACCCCCAAGCTATGATCTATAAAGGATCCAAGATCATGTTATTCCAGGACTTTTCCCCAGCTCTGGTCCGAAAGAGGAAGGCATTCGACGAGGCGAAGAAGCGTTTAAGGGACTTAAATATTCAGTACTCCTTACGCGACCCAGCGATGCTACGCATTAACCATGAAGGATCCGTGTATAACTTTGGATCGCCAGAAAAGGCTAAGGAATTCTTGGACTCTCTTAGATAAACTGGAAAACATAATGGATGTTGGTTTGCCTTTCCCCCCGCTTTGGTTTATATCCCCCCCTTTTTTTTTTCTTACTTTACTGATTTAATATTATCATGGGGGGTGGGGAGAGGGATTTGATTTTCTCCCCCCCCCCCCCCCTTGGGGTTGTTTTCTTTTATTATTTTATGTATATATGTGGGATGTATGTATATGTGTGTGTATGTATATATATATATATATATGGGGGGTTTGGTTAATGTTGGTGGGGGGAGGTGGTTACCTTATTCAATTTTACCTCTGTCTTTAGGAGCGGGGTTGTTTCTCCCTTGTTATTTTGTATTAGTATATTTAATTATTATTTGTTGAGGTTGTAATTTTATAGTTAAATGTTTATATATGGTATTAACATTACGAAATATATCCAGGTGTTGGTATGGGTGGGGGTAGGGTGCTCACTGTTAATTCTAGCTTTGTATTATATCTGAATTCTCCTCATTTTATTGAGGAGTGCCTGGGTCAAGAGTGGGGCATTGGTTGGGAGAGGATATGATGGACTTTTGGAGAGGAAGTGACACCCCTGGGAACAAGGGGGAAAATCTCCACTTAGATACGTTTTATATTTTTTTTATTTAGAAATAGTTTTTTATTGTATTGGTGTGAGTGTATTAGAGAGGCTTTATTTTTGTAAATTTTATATGCTCTATGCTCGTGATGTTCTGGATAGGGTTTCCCCTCCCGAGGGGTCTCGATTTGCCCAGATGATTATGGTTGATCAGTCGGTTAAGTGGTGCACCTGGAATGTCAAGGGGAGTAATTCGCCAGTCAAAAGGAAGAAAATATTATCAAATCTTAAGAAGGAAAGAGTTGATATAGCTCTCCTACAGGAGACACACCTGTCGGATAAAGAACACTTGAAATTACGACAGGGTGGATTTGATCAGGCCTTTTTTTTCTTCTTTTAGCTCAAAAAGCAGGGGAGTTGTTATTCTTGTTTGGAAGAATTTCCCTTTCAAAATCCTAAAGCAGATAAAAGACGAATCTGGACGATATATTTTGATTAAAGCCCTCATAAATGGAGAGGAATATGGGATTTTAAATTTGTACTGCCTCCCGGCACACCCCTTTAAATTTATAACGGAAGCCTTTTCGAAATTGATGGCTTTTGGTGCCCGTCATACAATTATAGGGGGAGACTTTAATTGTATTATGGATTCGGAAATAGATAGGATTCCCAAGAGTACTGCAGGAGTATCTCCCAGATCTAGACAATTGATGGATCTGAACAAAGAATTGGGATTAGTAGATGTATGGAGATGTCTTCATCCACAGGGCAGAGATTTTTCTTTCTACTTCAATCCACATAAATGTCATACCAGAATTGATATGTTTTTTGCCCCCTCGATTTTTAAAAATTCTATATTATCCTGTAAAATAGGTAGTATAGCAATTTCCGACCACGCTGCTGTATATATGTAAACTAAGGCGAGGAACAATGGGACATCCCCTTGGCATTGGCGTATGGACCCCTTCCTAATGAAAGATAGTAAATTTGTAAAGTACTTCTTTCAAGAATTTAAAAAATTTTTAGAAATTAATTCAGGTACGGCTAGCAACCCATCAATGATGTGGGAGACCATCAAAGCTTACACGCGAGGTTTGATCATCTCCTACTCAGCGACCCAGAAGAAATTGAAGGGAGAACAACAGCGTCTGCTTGAAGCTCGCTTAAAAGCAGCTGAAACAGCATACACTGATAGACCTTCTATTATTAAATTGCAAAGGATTACGGCTCTTAGGACAGCTCTAAACACTACGCTTACTCAAACGGCTAAGAGGGAAATATTATTTGCAAAACAAAGGTTATATGAATATGACGACAAACCGGGTAGATACTTAGCATTTCCTGCAAAGAAAAAAAAGGCCCCTCAGACTATTATGTCTATCAAGGAAAGTACGGGTATTCTGACTCATGATCATAAAAAGATTAATGCGATCTTTAGAGAATTTTATTCTCAGTTATATAAATCGCAGGATTGTGAAGATAGGACGAGGAGGATGCAGTCATTTTTAAAAAAATTGACCTTTCCAGGCCTAACTCCGGAACAGGTATCGGTTCTAAATGCTCCTCTAACAGTCCAAGAAATATTTGATGCAATTAGGCAACTTCAGAGTGGTAAGGCACCTGGCCCAGATGATTTTCAAGCTGAATTGTATAAAGAATTTACAGGAATATTGGCTGGTCCACTTATGGACATGTATAACTATGCATATAGTCAGGGCTGTCTCCCACCTTCGCTGAAAGAGGCAAATATCTCTCTTATCCTTAAAAAAGGAAAGGATCCAGAAGATTGCATGTCATACAGACCAATATCTTTGCTGAATGTAGATTTTAAAATCCTTTCTAAAACGTTAGCACTGAGACTAGAAAGGATACTGCCACATATTATAAAGGAGGATCAGACGGGGTTTATTAAGGGCCGTAGTTCATCCAATAATATTAGAAGGGTTTTGAATATGATTCAAGCTTGTCATCAGGGAAAGACACCAGGAGGAGTAGTTTCATTAGACGCGGAAAAGGCATTTGATAGGGTCGAATGGTCATATTTGTTTTACACATTGGAAAGGTTTGGCGTTGGACAGGTGTTTACCAAATGGGTCTCAACATTGTATAGTGATCCCAAAGCAGTTGTGGTTACCAATGGATTAGGTTCGGATAGCTTCAATGTGGGTAGGGGCTGCCGTCAGGGATGTCCCCTCTCGCCATTGTTATTTACGCTAATAATTGAACCACTAGCAGAAGCTATACGAGCTGATCCTAATATAACAGCCCCGAGGATTGGTACAGGTAAACATAAAATTACCCTTTATGCAGATGATGTTCTTCTATTCCTCAGTAATCCTCTGATGTCCGTACCTCGCCTAATCCAAGTTATCAATACATTTAGTGCATTCTCAGGCTATAAAATTAATTTTTCAAAATCGGAGGCTATGCCAATGGGTGGCCTTGCTATGACACCCCACTTAGTGGACGGATCCCTTTTTCCCTTTCGTTGGTCCCTGGAGGGCTTCTTATATTTAGGCATTTTTATTACTCCAGTATTTGGTCAGTTGTATAAGGCTAATTTTGGCATTTACTGGAAAGGATAAGGCAGGACCTCCAGCGATGGGGAGACCTTCCAATTTCCTGGCTGGGTAGAATAGCACTAATCAAAATGAATGTCCTGCCCCGTCTCCTATATCCTATGAGAATGCTTCCGGTGATGCTGCCGAGGCTGGCACTACGTAAATTATATGGCTGGCTGGGTTCCTTTATCTGGAATCATAGACGGCCCCTCATTAAGCTGAAGAAGCTACAGCTTCCACAGACAAGGGGAGGATTGGACTTCCCAGACTTTAGGAAATATCAGTTAAGTTCCCTATTAAGTTACATAGCTGATTGGGTCTTGTCTGATCCACAATCAATCTGGTTGGACATCGAGGCCTCTCAAGTAAAATACCCACTTATTAACCTTTTATTTTCAGACAAGAGGAAAATCATTACAGATCACTGTAAAAACCCTATGGTACTAAACACAATTAAGGCTTGGAATATAATGCGGCAAAATGAGGGCAATTCATATAAAACATCCCCCTATGCACCGATAGTGGGAGCATGGGGATTCCAACCGGGGTTTACAGATGCCACTTTTAAACTCTGGAGATCCAGGGGTATCTCATGTCTAGGGATCTATTTAAGGATGGGGTCCTGATGTCTTTTGAACAGCTGCGTCAGAAATTCGGATTACCTAATGGAGACCTCTTTCGATACTTCCAAATTCAAGATTATATACAGAAAAAGACTATGTTATTAGATAGTCTTTATAAATTAGATAGAGAATGTAGTGTCCTACGACCAGTGGGGGTATCTTCCGTCAGTACTATTTATCATTTACTACATGATGAAGCATCAGGAGATATGGATAATCTGCTTAAAACATGGGATCAGGATTTGGGACTAGAAATCTCTATAGAAACGTGGAATGATATTTGGGAAAACGCTAGAAGAATTACTATCTGTAACAGAACCCAGGCTATCCAGCTGAAGGTACTTCATAGGGCCCATATAGCACCGGTTCGATTGGCAAAATTTAAGGCAGGAGCATCTCCAATGTGTCCCAAATGTAAAATAGAGGTGGGCACTCTTGTACATTGTCTATGGACCTGTCATAAGATCCGTAGATATTGGACTAAAGTACCAAGTACCCTGACAGAAATTTTAGGAATGGAAATTAAAGTGGACCCTGTATCTCTCCTCTTGGGCTTTTCGAACTTTCCCTCCCTGGACATGTACGGGAAGAGACTATTTTCTATTCTTTCTTTCTGTGCAAGGAACAATATTTTGGTGAACTGGGTGGCTGAGGGCCCCCCTGGACTTTCAAGTTGGCACAGATTAATTATGGAATGTATTCCCCTTGACTTCCTTACAAATATGGTGCACCAAAAGACCGAATTATTTTATAAAATATGGCAGCCCTTCTTGAATTACATAAATACAGATATCTCGGCTATCCTAACAAGGGCTTTTATTTAATTGAGATTACAAACCTGGCTGGTCCCTTAGGAGAGGAATCCCGCACGAATACGGGTTTTATTACATCTGATGTTAACACATTCCGAGCATGTAAGAGACTTAAATATACACTCTGGTTAGTTATAGGTTAGATTAGTAGATAGTTGAGTTTTATTTTTTTCTCTTTTTCGGTATTTTTTTTCTTCTTTTGTTAAATTTTGGCTATTGTATATTTGATTTAATTGTATATCAATGTTTATATTTGAGAGTTTTGTTTATTTTTGTAAACTTGTAAAAATATTAAATTTCCAATAAAAATATCTATAAAAAAACACATTGTCAGACTGAGAGAGCTCATCTTGCAAAGGTATATTCTATCACCTACCACGATCGGCTCATCCACTCTTCAAAGCTCTACATCCCTGTCAACTATCTCCCAAGAATTTCTACAAATCAGCACTCAACCCACCAATTCCATTAATTTACCCTTGTTGTTGCAAACCTAACAGCTACACCTCACAGATTCCGCACACTGGTACCTAGTCAAGTGTGACATCACATCACCAATGCATACTAGTGGACACTCAATGGTGCAGTTGTCTCTTTCCTGAAGGAGTTCTGATAGCAAGACAATGGAATGGTATTGGAGGAGAACAAGGAAAGCTGCATTTTCTAACCCCCTTGGAGGTGACAGTGCTAGCCATCATGAGAAGGACCATTATGAAATCAGTTGCAATGGCAGGGCTGGAGGAATCAATGATGAGTGTATCTGCATATTTAGTCCTCCACTCCTCCCGTGTCCCTCAATCTCTTTTAACTCATAAGCTCCAGACGAGGTGAGCACACATTTCTTACCTTCTCCTCACCCCACACCAAAATCCAAAATCTTGTCCCTGTTTTTAAATTTCAGGTACCCAAGAACAGGAGGACGACAGTAAGAATGAAGAGACAATGTCACTTGTACTTGCACTCTCACCCATCTGCTCTTAGTCTGATGTAGTGTGCATCTTAGAGACTGTAGAACACAGGTAGGATACCCACATGGTAGACAATGGGCAGAAGTGCAGGAACCAAGGTGGGTAGGTGCACAAATTGACAGGGTGTGATGGGTGGTGTCCCACAAAAATCTGTGTTAGGGCCTCAATTATTTACATTATTTATTAACGACTTGGATAATGGCATAGAATGTCATACAACCAAATTTGCAGATGATATAAAGTTAAGCACTGCCACTGTGATTCTGGATTATTTGCTTCAAAGGAGCCTTCTGCCAATTTGCTTGCCAGAAAATCTGTAGCCCTGCCCTTGGGAAGTGGAAGTGGTTGCGGGGTAACCTGATGTTCTCTCGCTGAATAACAGGAGTCCCACTCTTGTCTCTTTCACTCTGTCAGGACTCTTGCTGTTGCCAATAAATCAGCCAGGCCTGTCTGTTGAATCCCAAGCTGAGAGTCTAAAGTTAGATCCTGTCCATTGAGAGAGATTAAGTCATCTCCAATGCTAACAGCAGTTGACTCAATTGAAGGTCAACAGTCTTCCATCACCAATGCTGCAGTCAATGGACAGTACCTCACAAGGTCACCACGATAGGCAAAGACACATAGAAGATAAGCTTTGGGCAAGGCATAAGGATGAAGAGTTCATTTTTGTTGTTATTGACTGAATAAGTTGGATTACACTGAATTTTTTGATTGTTTCTGTCTGTCTTTTGGAAGAAAATGATGTAATAGCCAGCAACCAAGCATAGTAAGATGTTAGGGTTAGGCTTACAGACTGTTGGTGAATGGGGGATAGAATGTTAGCATGGATATAGGATTGGCTAACTAATAGAAGACAGACTGTTAGGCTAGAGGAGGCATTTTCATGAACGGCAAACTCTAACCAGAAGATCCAAAGAGATCAGTGCTGGGGCTACAATTATTCACAATTATTATTAACAAGTTGAATGGCAACAATGAATGTACTATAGCCAAGTTTGCTAATGACATAAAACGAGGTGGGAAGGCAAGTAGTGAGGGAATATAAACAGGTTAAATGAGTGGGCAAAAACTTGGCAGATGGAATATAATGTGGGAAACTGTGAGGCTTGGCACAATGAATAGAGGAACTGAATATTACTTAAATGGACGAAGACTGTGACCCAATAAATCCAATCACAGCCATTATCATAATCACTAAGGCTGTGGTGCTCCAAACGTGCAGCAACATTGAGGAGGAGTAGATGCACCAGCAAGCTCAGGAACAGCACCAATATCCAACAGCTGCCAAACAACCTCCATATGAAGAAGCTGCTGCTGAAAGTCTCCCCAAGATGTGCAGGAAGTACAGGAGGTCCAGAGTATATTGCCATTGCTGATTTTGAAGTCCTATTTTCACTGGAGACTGAAGACGTCCTGGGTCATAGAATCATAGAGATGTACAGCATGGAAACAAACCCTTCAGTCCAACTTGTCCATGCCGACCAGATATTCTCGTCCCATTTGCCAGCAGTTGCCCATATCCCTCTAAACCCTCCCTATTCATGTACCAATCCAGATGCCTTTTAAATGTTGTAATTATACCAACCTCCACCACTTCCTCTGGTAGCTCATTCTGTACACGCACCACTCTCTATGTGAAAAAGCTACCCCTTATATCCCTTTTATATCTTGCCCCCTCACCCTAAATCTATGCCCTCTAGTTCTGGACTCCCCCACCCCAGGGAAAAGACCATGCTCCTCATGATTTTATAAACCTCTATAAGGTCACCTCTCAGCCACTGACACTCCAGGGAAAATAGCCCCAGCCTATTTAGCCTCTCCTTATAGCTCAAATCCTCCAACCCTGGCAACATCCTTGTAAATCTTTTCTGTACCCTTTCCAATCTTTCCAATAGGAATTGCAAGCAATATTCCAGAAGTGGCTTGACCAATGTCCTGTACAGCCACAACATGACCTCCCAACTCCTATACTCAATGCCAGATCACACCACTCTATCTTATTTCCCTGTGATGCGGTCAGTGCTGTAGGCCATGCAGTAAGCATTGTCAATAACCCCAAGCACACAGCACTATTAGCCATACACATCGTGTTGATTAGATCCCCTGTAATATGGAAACAGGCCCTTCTGCCCAACAAGTCCACACCAATTGTCTGAAGAGTAACCCACCCAGACACACCCAGACCCATTCCCCTACCCTGTATTTACTCCTGACATATACAACGAACACAATGGGCAATTTAGCATGACGAATTCACCTGACCTGCACATCATTTGGATTGTGAGAGGAAACCGGAGCACCCGGAGAAAACCCACGCAGATGCAGGGAGAATATGCAAACTCCACACAGACAGTCACCCAAGGTGGAAATCAAAGCCAGGCCCCTGGCGCTGTGAGGCAGCAGTGCTAACCACTGTGCCACCGTGTTGCCCCTAAAGGCTGCACCATATCATGATGCAACAGATCTCATCAACAGAAAAGGGCTCTATTTAATTCATGTACAACTCGTCTTATATGTCTGTGCCAGGAAACCTGGAAGCCACCCTAATACATACATCCTTGAGAACTCTCATATTCCTGCTTCATTTCAAAGGGCCAGGTGCCTAATGAGGATTGTTACTTGGAGACAAAGACTACCCTCTGTGACCATGGCTGATGACTCTATGATATTATCCCTGGACTGATGCTAAACATTGAAACAATGTCCCCTCTTCTTTGACCAGGGACATAATGTCGCAGATGTAATATTCAGCCCTCTTAAGAGATGAGGTTGCGATGATTGGATCCATGTTGGGGGTGATGGTGGGTAAATACATTGCAGGACAGTGCGTACAAATTGTGCCACATAATCTTTGCACTGCTGTGCTCCTACTGGAGCTGGTAAAGAAGAGCTTGATGAACAGTGAAGGGCTGAGAAAACAGCCAAAGAGTAAGTAGAGGACACTGATTGGAGGAACATCACTGTGTCTGATACAGTGGTGCAGCATCAGGCACAAGCAGCCAGGCAGAACTCAGTGACATTTGGTTCCAGTAGATGTGAGCTGGGTGCAGAAACATTCTTTGATTGTAAACTTGTAATTGCTTGAAAAATAAGTGGTTTCTATCAGTTCCCAGAAGCAAATACAGCTTTCATTTATTTGCTCCTTCTTTGCTTTGCTGTTCTTGAATAAAAGTGAACGTGTTCAACAATTTGAAGTCTTTCCAGTACATGGAGTTCTCACACAGAAACATAAGAAGATGTTAGGCAATGCTGGGCCTGAGAAAAAAAGTAGCACTCCCCCATGCACTATGCTAAAGCAGGACGATGCTAAAGACAGGGTAATCTGTGTCGCTTCATTCTTGTAATTGCACGGATAATGATGCTCAGTCAGACAGAGTGATGATGTGAAATAGCAATCCATTTCTGAATGGGGACTTGTATCTGCAATGATATGTCATCCATGCTGTCAATGTGCGTTCAGAAGCATTTTTAAAAAAATCTCCTTTCCCTACATGTATGAAGGAGGGCACTTCCTGGCTGGGGCACAGCCTGGGACTGGCAATTACTACCATAATGCCAGCAGGGCACCAGACAAGTATGGTACATCAATAACTAGTCAAGCCATAGCATGAAAACACTACTTAGACCTCAAGGAGGGAAACTCTCCTTGAAACCCCTTGAAATTGACAGTTGACTTTTCCTGAAATGTCAGCCTATAGCGGACTGTGCAGCCAATAACATGAATATGGACAGTCCACATTGGCCAAATGATTCCCCGGCAAAGGCTGGTTCTTTTGTTAAAAATTTGCCAACCAAAGGACAAAGCATTTACATACAATATATACTGATGAAAGTATTCCTTCTGTCCGCAGTGTCAAACAGGAGAGAACCAATAGTCCCCATTTCCTTCCAATTATTTCCTGTGTAAATATATTGTGTTCAATCAAAGCCAATTGTTTGCAGAAACTTTTGACCTTTAAATTGCTCCCACCCATTTGTTGACATATGTCACGACAATTTGTTCTCCTGACCTAAGCAGCACCAATAATAATTGCTGATGGTCTGATTAGTGGGTTGTTGAGCTTCCCTATTATGAAAGATAAGGAGAGAAGATTTAAATCAATGGAGAACTGAAGTGTATCATCTCGGTTTACTTTAGGAATACCACCAAATGCGTGAAGACTACAGTTTTAATAACAATTCGTCAGAATTGCTACGCTCATGTCAAGTGCCCAACTGGAGGTTCCCAATGCAAGTCAGAGAGAGTACGAATCAGGAAGATTTATTTGTGCTATCAGAACACTGGGTGATACAGTGAGTAAGAACAGCCTGCCGTATGGTGTGTTATTACATCTTCTGAGCTTCCCGAAGCACTTCAATGAAGAGTAAAATAGGCTTGGTGTAAAATAAGTATTGTACCAGATTTCATCAGCTTTTCAATGTTGGTTTGAATAAAATTATCCCAACTGCGTCCACTTGTGGATGAATCCAAAACAAAAGGACATAAATATAGGGTGTACAAAGTTAATAATCACACAACACCAGGTTATAGTCCAACAGGTTTATTTGGAAGCACTAGCTTTTGGAGCGCCGCTCCTTCATCAGGAGGTCGACAATCACCTGTTGGAAGGAGTAGTGCTCCAAAGGCTAGTGCTTCTAAATAAACCGGTTGGACTATAATCTGGTGTTGTGTGATTTTTAACTTTGTACACCCCAGTCCAAAACCGGCACCTCCAAATCATAAATACAGGGTGGTCACTAACTGATTAATGAAAAGATTTATGAGGAATTGCTCTGCACTGAAAGGGGAGAGAATGTCAAACTTGCTGCCAACTTGGAACTGTGAAGAAGGTAGAATTGACATATCAAAAGGTGAGGCTTGATGCAGTCATGAGGGAGAAGGGGGTAGAACGATATTGGGGGCAAGGTGTGAAAGGATCATAAGAGTGTGATGTTCATGTTGAAGATAAACACTGCTGTGAAATATTCAGGCTGACTGGTTATTTCTGTGCTCTTGATATGTTATCCAATACAAGTGTGGAGTCTCAGTAGCACACAAATAGAAACAAAATCCTCTTCAGAAAGTTTCACTTACGAACTACATATTAGCCGCCATTGCAAGGTGGGCTGGTGATTGCTTTTTCTTATCCTTTTGACTCTTATCCCACTGGAATTTGAAGGCACAAGGATAACTGTTCTGATGTTTACCTTTTTTAATCTCACTCTCCCAGTATTTCCCACTTTCTCTCCTCCCTTGGTGTTATTGATTGTCGAGTTGGGGGTATGCTTCCAAAGGGAGGCAGTCTTTCTCCAGTCACCAATTCCTGTTCAATTTAATATGACTCCCAGTAAACACAAACCCTGATGACAGATTTACAGCACCGGTTAAGTATCTTTTCTGATTCCAGCCTTTGGAACAGAGCCAGAGGAAGACCTAATCTGCATGAGAATAAAGCCAATTTTCTCTTTATAGCATGGAGATGGAAATTGCTGATCATTAACTGATCTCATAAGGTGATCTGAAACACTTGCTGCCAAAGTACAAGTGTTATCTGTCAATGCCAAACATTGGCCTGCTCATTAGCAAAACGTATAAAAGACCTCCGTCTGCCCCTTCACTATCTGGCTATGTCACCCAAAAAGGGCGTTCACAGTGTGAGGAAGAACTGTGAGAATATGAGGTTTCCATTCAACTGGTTAGTTTTCCTTTCTCCTGAAAGCTGCAGTTGGGTTTATATCTATCAGATTTGTGGTGCAGCTTGTTGCAATAGTTTACCAGGTGAGAGGCAAGCTCTAGTTATTTCATTCATTGTGTCTGTTCTTCGTCTAGAGTCATAGAATTATATAGCACGAAAACAGACCCTTTGGTCCAAAGCATCTGCACTGACCAGACACCCCAATCTGACCGAGTCCCATTTTCCAGCATGTGGCCCATATCCCTCTAAATCTTTCTTATTCATGCACCCATCCAGATGCCTTTTAAATGTTGTAATTGTACCCACCTCCTCTGGCAGCTCGTTCCATACATGCACCATCGTCTGCATGAAAATGTTGCAGCTCAGATCAATTTTAAATCTTTTCGCTCTCACCTTAAACCTATGTCCCTTACTCTAGTTTTAGACTCCCCTACCCTGGGACAAAGACCTTGTCTATTTACCTTATCCATACCCCTCATGATTTTATAAATCTCTATAAGATCACCCCTCAGCCTCCAATACTCCAGTGAAAAAAGCCTCAGCCTATTCAGCCTCTCCCCATAATCCAAACCCTCCAAACCCACATCATTCTTGTAAATCTTTTCTGAACTCTTTCAAGTTTAACTATATCTTTCCTATAACAGGGAGACCAAAACTGAACGAAGAATTCTCCAAGTCTAACCCATGTCCTGGAAAGCCGCAACATGACCACCCAACACCAAACACATGCATTGATCGTTGAAGGCAAAAGTGCCAAATGCCTTCTTCACTATCCAATCTATCTGTGACTCTAGTTTCAATGAACTTTGCAGTCGCACTCCTCGGTCTCTGTGTTCGGCAACACTCCCCAGGGCCCTAGCATAAACTATATAAGTTCTGGACGGAAGTGAGTACTGCAGATGCTGGATATTAGAGTCAAGATTAGAGTGGTGCTGGAAAAGCAATCATCAATTTTCCTGCTCAACGGATGCTGCCTGACCTTCTGTGTTTTTCCAGCACCACTGTAACCTTGTATAAGTCCTGCCCTAGTTTCCCTTTCCAAGATGCAACATTTATCTAAATTAAACAGCATGTGCCACTCCTTTGCCCATTGGCCCATCTGATCAAGTCCCATTGTAGTCTGTGGTAACCTTCTCCACTGTCCAATACACCACCTATTTTGGGGGTATCTGCAAATATACTAACCATACCTCCTATATTTGCATCAAATATATATATGAAACATTAAATGTTGACCAGCAGTTTGGAAAGTACCACAAAACTTAAGCCAGTTCTTCTTTGATGTGCTTGGTCCCCTTTCCCAGCTGGGGTCATAGGATGATGGCCAGGTCCTGCTCAGTTTCCATCCTCCATCTTGCTGTACCGATTAAGTCTTTCCTGCTCCCTTACTCATTATATTAACTCAGCAGTGGACAGCAATCAAATCCCCAAATCCCTGTCCTGATATCTCAGTTCTACAAAGACTATGCATTGACGCCCTGAATTGCCAGCACAGTCACAATGGACCAACTGGACTCCTTTTCTACCATAACAATTTTGTGGTTCTGTGTCCCTGGGAAATAGGCTGCAGGTGTACTATACAAGAAAACTGTTTCTTGAGAAGGTTCTGCAGTAGCAATGCTCAGTAACATTGGAACCACTTGGTTACACTGAGGAGCAGTGATTATAGAAGCCAGGCCACCTGTGTCTGGTAAACTTCTATGTAGGTCAGCGGTAACAGACTAATTTATATTTACTCACCTATGTAGAAGCAGCACTCATCAGCCATCAGTGCTTCTTTTGCTCACATGTCTTCCAATGGCACATTATTTAAGTGTCATCATTGGAGTTTGAGGAAGTACTGTCACTTGTGGAGAGTATCTGGTTTGATACCAAGCCCCAAACAACAAATAGAGTTTTATAGTCAAAGAGTGCGGTGCTGGAAAAGCACAGCCGATCAGGCAGCACCCAAGGAGCAGGAAAGTCGACGTTCCGAGCATAAGCTCTTCATCAGGAATATTACTGATGAAGAGCTTATGCCCGAAACGTCGACACTCCTGCTCCTCGGATGTTGCCTGACCGGCTGTGCTTTTCCAGCACCACACTCTTTGACTCCTATTTCCAGGATCTGCAGTCCTCATTTCTCCCAAATGGAGCTTTATGTTTAGAAATAAGAAAGATTTGTATTTAACAAGCTTATTTCACAACATGGGAATGTTCCAAAATACTTGTCATTGTTATAATGTTGGAATTGAGGCAGCCAATTTGTACAAAGTAAGGTCCCATAAAGACTGTTGTGATAATGGCAAGATAACATGCTTCTTATCCTGCTGGTTGAGAGAAAAACAGTCGCCAAGGCACCAGGGAGAACTTACTTTCTCATCTCCAAAACATTACCACAGAATCAGGGGAGGCAATGGCCCTGGTTGTATTAGATTAGATTAGATTGGATTCCCTACAGTGTGGAAACAGGCCTATTATTGCTGGACTAGCTAATCCAGATGATGTTCTGGGGATCTGGGTTTGAATCCTACCATGATAGATGGCGGAATTTGATTTCAGTAAAAGAAAATCTGGAATTAAGAGTCTAATGATGGCCATGAATCCATTGCCAGTTGTCAGGACAACCTATATGGTACACTGAAAGAAACTGTCGTTCTTTCCTGGTCTGCTCTACATGTGACTCCTGGTGGCCTACGACAATGTGGTTGACTCTTAATTGCCCTCTGGATGTGTAGGGATGGGCAATAAATGCTGGCATAGCCAGCAACACCCTCAAACCATGAATGAATTAAAAAAATTCTTGTGCAACTGAGGGATCAGATGAGGCCACAATTTAATGTCTCATCTAACGGTGACTCCCCAACAACGCATCACTCCCTTAGGGCACTGGACTGTCAGCTCAGATTATGCGCTCAGGTTCTCTGGGGCAAGGCTTGAATCTGTAACTTTCTAACTTTGCGGTGCAAGTGCTACCAACTGAACCATAACCAATGCAATTTAGACGATAGCTAGAGCACTGATGGGAAACTCTATCATAAATGGTTTAGTTTCGATGTCTGGGAGGGATCCATGAACAGAATCATCACATCAGAGAGTATGATACATAATACAGGAAGGATGGAAAAGGTTTGAGAATAGACGAGAGAGCCACTATTTTGGTAAGGGATAAGTGAGTTGCGTATGCTGGCACCATATATAAAGATGGAGAAAGAAGGAATCCAATCAATTATATAACTCGTTGGAAACCAATTCTTCTAACTCACTTGATGTTATTTAATCATGAAGTTCACTCAACAGTGAACAAATCTCAAATCTCAATGTTGAATGATTTAAGAGATTATATTATGTGGAAATGGATGAAAAATAGTTATTATGTTCACAGGATCAAGGACTTACTCCAGAAATTATTCAGAAAGAATATCTTGTCAATAATTAAAACTAATGGTAGTAAATGACAAGGTCTCTATTCTTAGTCACCTTGTCTTCTTTATGTACAATTCCTGATGAAGGGCTCCTGCCCGAAACATCGATTTTTCTGCTCCTTGGATGCTGTGCTTTTCCAGCACCACTCTAATCTTGACTCTAATATCCAACATTGCAGTCCTCACTTTCACCTTCTTTATGCCAGTCCATTGTACCATCATCATTAGCTTTAGTGAGCTTCAATATTTGGAATCATTGATTCCATGGCCTTTCACATGGCAAATACCTAGATCAACTGTTATGACACTTTTGGGCTTATCTTGACTTCTTTAACATAATGAAGCTCAAAGACCATCTGACGTAAACATAATTTCATCCTTTTGAATGTTGGTAATCCAAAAGCCATCCGTTTAGGCTTTCTTCATACCTCTAATTTAGTTTCATCAAATTCCTCAGCTACTAACCTAGATTCAAGTCTTTTCCAATACTTTCCTTGTCCTCTACCCAATTTGTAATAATCCAATTGACAGTGACATCTTATCTTCAGTGACCTAAGCGAAATTCTTTACACCAAAAACAAAATATTCCAGTTGCCAGAAATCTGAAATGAGAACAAAAACCACTGAGAATAATCAACTAATTCAGCATCATCTGTGGAAAGAGAAAGAGAGTTAATATTTCAGGTCCTGACCTGTCAACTTTTAGCATTGGTCACAATTTTTAGGACTGTGGATTTTCCTTCCCACCATCAAAAAGTCAGTAACTTGAGATTATGACTATTTTTGTTTTGTTTTTCTCAGTTTTATTTTGGTGGAACATAGAGTTTAACTTTGAATTCTGCGTGTCTTGGAGGAGAAAAAAATAAATATAGATATTCACTGTTGATGACTGGTCTGGACGATAATGCAACTTAATTACTAATCTAGGGAACACTGTGGATGATGTGAGACCATGTGTTGCCATGCCCAAGGCTTACAGCTGGTTGGGTATTGGTTGGTCAATCAAGAGAGGATCGATGCTAACCAGCCAACAACAGAGAATGCTGATTAAACTAAAGAAAAAAAAGAAAGAAACTGGTTCTTCTGATCTTGAAATGAGATATACAGTTATGTGCTTGTAAATAACTCATAAAGGCTTGATATCCATCATCTGAAACAGTATGATCTAATTGGGAGATTACAATTCTTCTTTAT
The DNA here is from genome assembly GCF_037043375.1 of Chiloscyllium plagiosum. Taxonomy (NCBI): domain Eukaryota; kingdom Metazoa; phylum Chordata; class Chondrichthyes; order Orectolobiformes; family Hemiscylliidae; genus Chiloscyllium; species Chiloscyllium plagiosum. Next base: position 24,346,228 of record NW_028270162.1, on the reverse strand, counting down.
AATTTAACCCTTAATTGGGTCTGTCTTTCAGTGAGTTGGGGTTATAATTAAAGAAGATTGGATTTAAATCATAGATATTCATTAGATTAGTTCATTATTTAGTTTATCCTGTGAAAGTTTCACTATTAATAATAAACTGTTAGTTTTTGATTAAATTACAAACTTAGTGTCCAATATTCATTATTTGTAAAGATTGGTTAGGAGCAATTGGGCACATAGAATCATAGAGTCATAGAGATGTACAGCATGGAAACAGACCCTTTGGTCTAATTCGTGCATATCAACCAGATGTCCTGGTCATTGAATATTTTAATTTTGCTGTGTTGTAAGGCTGATTTGGTTTAGCCTTCGATTGTAACAGTAGCCAATGCATTACTGTCAATACTGCCGGCCCTTTGCCATTCAACACACCAATCACACATAAATTTGTGTTCTGCCTCTCATTCAGGGGCTCATCCCATCTCAAAGATCTGCTGGTCCATTTGAGGAGGGGGGTCCTGATGTTGAAAAGAGGCTGTTAATAAAGGCAAACCCACATCCCCACTAAAAATCTGAGAAGGACACTTTTCTGGTTCCTCCACCCAAGCCCAAGCCCAACTCCTTCTGCCTGTCTGACAATTGAAGTAGGTCATTTATTAAGCACTTCGGAATTTCTAATGGGGCAAGGTAGAGGGTGTAAGTGACTGGTCTTGGCTTCACTATCCCTCTGTAACATTGCAGAGAGATTATGGTAAATAGTAACATGTCTGGACAAGATGTCACCCCATATGCAATGGCATTATCAAAAACGCAACAAATTGAGGATATCATACCATTGGCTAGACAAAGAGATAATGGGATGAGGGGATTTCTGTTCAGGGAAAAAGTATTACAGCAAACCTGACTTTGGCATCCCTGGCCTATAGAGGCAGCCTAGCAACAAGGAAAGGGCCAGGGCATGGCAGCAAAAGGGGGACAAAGGGTTAAAATACCACAAAGTACTGAACTGTAATCAAACTATCCAAAGTGGCAGAATGTCTGGTACAGACATCTGGCTGTCCTCTCTGATAGTACACTGAGGTGTCAGCTTTGGATTGTGTTCTCAAATGCTGCAGTGATATTGAAAGCCACAACCTTCAGATTCAGAAGTCAGGGTTATGCCAAACTGAGTTGTGGCTGACATTAACAGAAAGCTAACATAGACCATATTTGGAGATGCCGGTGTTGGACTGGGCTGTACAAAGTTAAAAAATCACACAATACCAGGTTATAGTCCATCAGGTTTATTTGGAAGCACTAGCTTTTGGACATAACCACCTGATGAAGGAGCAGCGCACCGAAAGCTAGTGCTTCCAAATAAACCTATTGGACTATAACCTGGTGTTGTGTGATTTTTAACATAGACCTCGGTTTTTGTTCCTGGCTCAGTGACGCGAGTCTGACTTGGGAAAACCTGGCTTGTTAGATTTCTATTCTTGGACAGTGAGATGGACTGGGCAACCCCAAAATGAGAGCTGAGGCAGCTAATCATGGATGGGGGTTGAACACAAGACCTACCTCCCTGCACCAACACTCGACTTCCATTTTAAGATCAAATGAACCCCTCACAGCCCATCCCCACACACATTTCCCATGTCCCATCCATGGCCGCCCATAATGCCATCCTTTGCCCATCTACCTATCCCCATAGCTTCTCATAAATACCATACCACCCCTATGGAATCTGATGTGCACCAGCCCCAAAGGAGGCTCAGAACTATATCCACAGGGTTCCTTACTTTTCCAAAGTAATACCCTAGCTTCCCAAATGATTCTAAAATGCTTGGAGCTACTCATCCCAAGTCTGCAGTGCACACTCTGGGTAAGGTGCCAAACTTCCACTTCAGTGGAGGCAGCTGGTGACGTGAATCACCGGCAGCCTCGGTAAAATCCGGTACACAAAACCCAGCCTGGCTCCTGTAAAAGTGGGAAGTGCTGGGATCGGTGGTGGTAGGGGGGTGGGGGTGGAAATGACCATGTCCACTCTTCTCACCATGGCTGACAGCTGCTCCATCATGGTGAAAATCTGGGCCATTGTGTGGCTGCTGTTGCTGTAATTCATATCCTGTAAATACTGATCACACAAACTGGATCTGCCTAACTTTCCCCTCCCTAACCCAGCAGATTAAGTCAAATGCAAAGGCACCAATAAGGTCAAGCCACCACAGCATTAGCCAGTTATTAAAACTGATGACATTGAATATTTAACTCTGTTATGAAACAGCATCAATTATATGGAGCCTACAGCCCTGTTCAGAATTAATCATTACAGTTTGTATTCTGATCTACTGCTGTACAAAAAAAAACATTTTTCTTCATTTTTATATTCCTTTTTAATCCCTAGTTGCTGCGTTACCACTGTGCATTCTTGTCTATGTCTGTGCTTCTTTCATGTAACATCCCTTAGCAGTTCCTTGGGTACCTTGCAGAGCTCTTCACTATTCGCAGCAGCCCACCTCTCTTGATAAGAAGCCAAGTCCCTATTCACTGCACACTGCAGATACCCATCTATGCTGTTGGGCCTAACCTATCAAAGTGACAATCGAACATCTTACAAATCCATTGAGCTCTTCAACAGTCTGCTTCTCCAGTTGGTGGGGGTTGACACAACTTGACTCACGTAAATGTCTCTCAGGCTGTGTGTGAAAGGTTCTATTGATGAACCTTCCCATAAGCTGGTAAACTATCCTTGACCTGTCACCAGTCCCAAAAGACCTTCCATTCTGCCGGCCTGTCTTATAGCTTTGAGGCTCAATAGCATAATGGAGTTTGGAGTGCCTGCTGCTATGGTAGTGTTAAATAAGCCGATCCTTTCAGGGTACAGAGATTACTAAACCAGGTGGGAAGCTGAGCTGATCTTCCTTGATAAAATCTGCTCCTGAAAATGTTAACAAAAGCATGTTATGAACAATGAGATTAACTATTAGTGAGTATTACTGCTGTGTACATTCAGAAAAAGGTTTATGCCCTTTTCCATGAGAATATTTAACAGGAGCTGATGTCTGGACTGAGGGTGGGCTCACTAACTGGATATTCCACTTACATTGGGATAGTTTGAAAGCATATTTCAATTAAAATTAAATCTCAGTGACAGAGTTATTCTCTTACTGTTATTATTTACTCAGATGTATTATTTTAAATAAACAAGCACTATCCGTGAAATCAATTTCCAGATGGATTTTTTTGTATCGGTACTGAAGTGAAAGTGAAAGTAACCAACTGCACAAGAAATTGTGTAACCCCTTTATTCCAAAACCTTTTATTTGTGATTATGTAATTTTGTACTTGAAATCTCAATCAGATATTTCCTGCTCTTCCTCTGATGATATAACTCAATACTCTCTTCCTGGGAACCGAGTTAACTGTTCATCTCTTCAGGCCTCTCTTCTTCAATGTAAGCAGTCAGCTGCCATCGTCCATGTTAAGTACCCTCCAGATTGTATTTGCTTTCTGGGGATGGGCTTTGTTTGAAGGCTGCTTCTCAGCAAATGACCAAACTGGCAGAGGTTTTGAGTCCAAGTGATTTCCCGATTGCTGAAAGTTGTTCCAACAATGCAGATGGCGATTTTAGCAGCCCAGGCTATGTTGTCATGTGGCTGCCTGTCGTTGGTATAGAAAGAGTGAGTATTTATGTTGCTTCTGCCATTGTGTCAATTACACAACTCCACTAATGAGGCTCCACTTACACTCAGAGTCAGATTGATTTTACACAGTAGCCACTTGCAGCACCTGGAGATTTCAATAAGTACTGAAGTAATTAGACAGCAAGAGATGAGCACAGAAAGTGTCCGAGCAAATCTGGTTAGAGCCTTTCATCACTGCAAATAAGAAGAAGGTGGAAAGTGCACTTGGTGATATCATCAGCTGAATGCTTAACCCACTGGTGTGGCATTTGGCTGTTCACTAATTTAATCAAGGCATTAATGCACTTAAACATGTCAATGACCCACTAAAACAGAGCAAATCAGAGGAGAGTTGTGGCAGGGAGTGAATCATTCATCCATTCCTAACACCAACAAGAAGAATTGTTTAGTCCATTGAAAATTGAAAGTTTGTGAAAATGTCACCACAAAATAATGAGTCCCATTCTAGACACTGCCAATGAAACGTGATGATTGTTTGTGACTCTGCAAAAGTGGCTTCTAAACAAAGTGTGGAAAGTGGCCCATGTTTGTCCTAGATGCTAAAAATATTGGATATATCCAATCCACAGTAATGAGAGCCCCATCAGACCTTCGCAATCATCAATAATGTGAATGTTACTTAACAATCTCAGTTAAAATTCTACTGCAACCACCTTACTCCAGACCTTAGCACAGCCTTCATGGACACAAGGAGAGTTGCAATCAAGACAGTTTTCAAATGCATAGGCATCAAGAAGCCCTAACAAAATTTATGGGTATAATAGGGTTGGAGTCATAGGCAATGACAAAGAAAATCATAGTCATTATAGTTCCACAACTTCACTGCAACAGCTCCTCAAGGAAACTATCCTCAGCCATCCATCTTCACTGGCTTCATAAATAGTTTCCTCTCCATCAGAAGGTCAAGAGTACAGCTGGGACAATGTAAGGACTGCAGATGCTAGAGATCAGGGTCGAGACATTGAGATCCTGTAGAGAGAGCAGAACTTCATCAAGGTAGGAATCCTTGGAAGAGACTTCGCAGAAGGTTGAAATCAAATAGAAGAAAGTGAGGACTGCAGATTACTGAGATCCTTGTAGAGAGAGGAGGAACTGTATAAGACTACAACTGGTCAATGATGGTTATTTTCTATTCACAACTCCTCCCAAAAGGAAGGAGGGTGTGCCAAGCTACCACAAGATCTGGATAACATCCAGACCAGAGCTGGAAAGTGGAGGTAGCATTCACACAGCATGTGGGAATCATCACTCAAGAGGCCACACACTTTCCTGTTCTGTATGACTTGTTTCAAAACTACACTGTGTCTTTTACTCACTCCGTTATTGAGTGAGAGCTCCGTGGTTTATGTGATCTTAAAGTGTTAGCCTTGGCTTTGTGTTTTTGTTAGAGTCCTGTCCTGGAACAACCAGCCACCATGAGAATCTTGTTCCAGGCACAATCCTAAACTACATCTGAACAGTTGTCAGAAGCAGGACAACTTAGACAGAAATCAGGGGGAAAAAAAGAACTGAACTTCCCAACTGTTTCTGCAATAACTATTAAAGTGCAGTGGCTGAGTGAGTATCCAGCAGCTCCCAATGTAAATATCTGATTCACTGCACCTGGGAAGGGAACTAATTCCTTCACCATCTGTGCTGATTCTGTCACTGATGTAGCCAAGGTGGTTGCAGATCAGGTTCGATCTGTCTGTCTGTAACAATAGCAGAGCATCAAGGGCAGCAAAAAGAATAAAAAGACACAGCTTGGATTCCAGAGTCACAGAAACCAAATGTAACTTTTATTCTGAAAGATAGATGAGTTTGGATTTATCCATAGTTGATCTACGCAGAGATTTCCAACAATCTAATCCAATTCATGCTGACTAAATATTAATACTCATCCAAATTGACTTTTTTCTTGCCAAAGAAATATGTACGTGAAAGGAACTGTAGAAGGGGAGCTACATGGAACACACTACATTAAATAAAATAGCTACATGAGTTTCTACGAGCAGTATTTTTGCCCAAATCATAATGGGTCTACTTTCATGAGAGGTGAGGTGTAACACAATGGTCACTCCTCACCTCTGATAGATTCTACAAGTCACCCTGTTCCTCTTGTTGCACAATGTTCATTATAAACCGCACACATTTTGCGAGTTTGCAATGAATATCAACCTATGAATTAGCAGCTTCACAACCCTATAGTCAGGGGTAATGCTGTTTCTTTGCAGGGACACAACTCCTGTACAGATCAAAGCACTAATAGATCCATTTTGTTTTGTGTTGCGGAACACATTTTCAATCAATGGGTCAGGTTGCAGAATCACAGTACAGTTACAGAAGAAACCAACCCTCCAGTCTTCCCAACGTTATCATTCTAGAATGCCAATCCTACTATCTCCCCATTATTACGCAATTACAACAACCAGAATCTTTATTTTAAATGAGTCCAGCATCCTCAGCTAAATGAATTTTGCGAGCAATCTGTTCCATTTATTCATCACTCTCATGTTAGGAACTACTTCCTGATAAATGTCATAGAGTCAAACAGCATGGAAACAGACCCTTCGGTCCAACTCGTCCATGCTGACCAGGTTTTCTAAACCAAACTAGTTTGATTTTCCTGCATTTGGCACATGTCCCTCTAAACCTTTCCTATATAATGTACCTATCTAAATATCTTTTAAATGTTGTAATTGTACTTGCATGCACCACTTCCTCTGGCAGTTTCTTCCATGTACGCACCACCTCCGTGTGAAAATGTTGCCCCTGAGTTCCCTTTTAAATCTTTCCTTTCTCACATAAAACTATGCCCTCTAGATTTGAACTCACCTACCCTCAGGAAAACCTGCTGTGCTTTTCCAGCACCATTCTGATCTTGAATGAAACATTTAACTCTGCTTCCAGACATGCCAGAGCCATAGCACAGGAACCTTCGAAGTAAAGGTATACAGGAGTGCTGTCAAATAGAGAGAGCTAAGGGCCCAGGTACATAGTTCCTTGAAAGTGGAATCGCAGGTAAACAGGGTGGTGAAGAAGGCATTTGACCCGTTTAACTTCATCAGTCAGGGCACTAAGTATACGTGTTGGGACTTCATGTAGCTGTACAAGACATTGGAGAGGCCACTTTTGGTATATTGCATACAATTCTGTTCATCCTGCTATAGGAAGGATGTTATTAAACTGGAAAGGGTGTGGAAAAGACTTACAAGGATGTTACCGAAATAGGAGATTTTGAGCTATAGGGAGAAGATCGGTAGGCTGGGACTTTTCTCCCTGAAGTATTGGAGGCTGAGGGGTGACCTTATAAAGGTTTATAAAATCATGAGAGGTATAGATAAGGTGAATAGGAAGGACTTTTGTCCGAAACATCTATTTTCCTGCTCCTCAGATGCTGCCTGACCTGCTGTGCTTTTCCAGCACCACTCTAATCTTGACTCTGATTTCCAGCAACTGCAGTCCTCACTTTCACTTAAATGTTTCATTCCTCCATCCTTTTCTCTATCTATGCAACTCCCTCAGAGACATCCATTTTGAAGAGCTTCAGCTTTAGCAAGTAAAGTGAATACTCAGGAAGCTTTGTCAAGATGTCATTTGAAAACTACATTAAATGTCATTGTAAAATACATCCATAGCACAGAAGAGTTTTTCATTTAAGTAATGGGCACCATTCAATAAGTAAGCTTACTTTACTCATGCTTCTTAATATTTCCTTGAGAAAAAAACAGGAGTAAGTGATTGTCATGTGAACATTTTACTTTCCCAGGAATTAATTTGTTTTCTTACCACCTTTATTTTCTTTCCTCCCTGATCATCCCAAAAGTATTAACATCATGTTGGGGTTGATGGTCTTATGTGTGTCAGTTGCTCAACTTTATTGCATCCAAGTAGACTTTTCTCTAATGCTTTTTGATAGGCAATGCTGTTACGCTATTCAACTGAATATCCTGAAAGAACCTGGAGTTGGATTATGCCTGGGGGCATCTGGACGCACATTTGAAATGGGTCCTGAGTGTACGTGTGCAGAGATCATTGACGGGTGGAACAATTTATAGAGCATACAGTGTTCTTGGCTTTACTAGTAGGGTGCATAGAATACAAGAGCAAGGAGGTAATGTTGAAGTAGTACAAGACATTTGCTAGACCACAGCTGGAGTACTTTGTATACTTGTGTGAGCCACGGTATAGAAAAGATATGAATGCATTGGAGAGAGTGCAGAAGAAATTTACAAGAATGTTCTCCAGGGATCAAAAACTTCGACTGCGAGGACAGATTGAAAAAGTTCTCCTTGGAGTGAGGAAGGCCGAGGGGATATTTTATTGAAGTTTTCAAAATCATGAGTGGGCCAGACACAGTTGATAGGGAAAAGCTCTTCCTGCTCCCTTAAGAAAATAGGACAAGAAGGCATACACTTAAAGTGATGTGCAAGTGAAATAGGGGTGATGTGAGAAAAAATCTTTTCACACAGTGAATAGTTAGAGTATGGAAAGCACTGCCTGGAAATGTGGCAGAGTTAGGTTCAACTGAGGCATTCAAAAGGGTATTGGATGATTATTTGGATAGAAATGGTGCACAACACTTTAAGGAAAAGCCAGGAGATGAGCTGTAGGCAATGGAACTGATTTGGGCATGGTGAGCTGAGTTCTGTACAATTAAAGAGTTTGTGATTCGGAGCCTGGAACTTGCACTGTATGAGAAACAGTCACTCACTGTGATTTTCCCCAGTTTTGCAAGAGAGCAGGTTGCTTGTCTCATTAAGGATAGCCAGCCCAGTGCTTGAAGCTAAATGGTCAGTTTGAGGTTTTCCAGCCTTCAAGGTTGGAGCAGCAGGAGGCAACGGAAAACAAGAGCATCAACAGCCCTACTAGGAAGCTGAGGAGATCAGACCATTCTACACCCTAGAGAAACTCGACTTTACTTTTGTTGGCTTTAGGTGGCGATCCTCTTATTCTGTAAATTTATGAACAACATTATGGGGACGTGAACTGGAGGGAGTCTAATGTACAACAAACAAACTCCAGGAGAAGGCACTCTGAGGATAGGAAGGACGAGCAGAATGACTCATAGCAGGTATGGCCAGAAATGGTAATATTATAATCAATTTCTCCTGGCTGCAAGGCTATGAAAAATTCTGAAAAAAGGGAGGGAAAGGAACAAGTTCCAAAGAAATCAGAATGGTTACACAAGGCTTCAGTTCTGAGTTTTGGTATGTGGTGCCCTTTAACAGAGCTAAGGTCAGCCTGCTTCACCAACCCCCACCCCCTGTGCTGCAGAACTCAACACATTCCAAAACTCTCTGAAACTGAATCTTTCTCATTCAAAGGATCTCAAGCGGATCCATCTGCAAGAGTACACAACTCCGAGAAAGCAGGAGTTATCACTCCAGCAGACTGTTTATTTTTCTTCCCCTGGAGCTGAGCTTTTGGTAAAGGAGTCTTGCTCTAATTTACAATGCTTTTAAACAAATAAATGATGCCTTATTGTTTTACACAAGTACCATTTAACTATTTAACTGCTGAATATTTCCATTTTTAGATCGCATTTGCTACAACCCCTCTTATGTGCTGTGTGCCATGAGGAAGTAGGGACTGTGTAGATCTGGGCTCCTCTATGTCTGCCCTGAAAAGGGCTTTTCTCCTCCCGGTTTTCTTCATCCTGTCTAAAGTTTGGGCCTACACTTGACAGTCCCAGATCGAAATAAATGGGGTGATGTATGTGAAAACAGCTCTCAAATAACTTCAATGATTTACCTCCCAAAAAAACTGCCCCGTACTAATTTTTCTTCATCAGCAAGGTGAAGAAGAGTTTAAAGGGTTCTGAAGGAAGGCTCACTGGACCTGAAACGTTAACTCTGCTTTCTCTCCACCAATGCTGCCATGTCTGCTGAGTTTCTTCAACAATTTCTGTTTTTGTTTTCAGATGTTGGGCATCTGCATATCTTTGTTTTATTTTATGAGTGAGATACTGGCCCATTATGGGACTTGGTGAGAGATCGATCAGTACTGCACAGGGCAGAAAATCCCTCTGTTGCGAAATCCAAGAGCTCCATTCTTAAAGGCTTCAAAACACGGTGCAGAGAGAAGAGTAAAGTAATTCAGGTTGGGAGGGCATTAGGAAGGAGCCATTTCATTCATGGTAGCATTGATGAGTTGTGATGAATCTTTTAAACTCATAATAACAGTTCCTGTGCAATCAATCAACTTTCTTCCAGTCTCCTATCTTTACACTGGGGTTGTAATTAATCACAGAATTAGCACTTTCTTCTCTAGTGACAGACAGTACCCGAGGTTCAATGAGGATCTGGCCAGCATTTTAGCTTCCTAAAGACTCACTCGTGCAGTTATGGAGTGGCCACACACACTGAAAGGAAAGCTCAGCATCCATTGGGTTAATACAAATCCCCTCACCATTCCCACCAATTTCTTGTCATGTCATGAAAACAGATTTAGTAAAAGTGTGTGATGGTACAAAAGCAGGATTGAAACGCCTGTTTAAATACCTGATCGTTTCGCTCTGCACTGATGTGTCAGCTTCTGATACAAACTAATTTCTTCATGCCGAGGTAAATTTGTCATGCACACAAGTCTGTTTGATTTCATTAAACAGAATATTTAAGCATAAAAATTGTTTAATCGCCTCGTGTCATTATGATATGAGGTGCATTTTGCATATATTTACATACTTGGCTGAAATTAAGCAAGTGATATGCTAATGAGCTGCAGGTCTGAGGCTGAGGTGTTTATTGTTTTTGCTTTTGGCTGTCTCCAGGTTTGAGAGTTTGGGGAGACGGTGTGCTTTTAAGTACTCTTCCCTGCACAGATGTCACCGAATCACTTCTTTTATAGAATAAGTCTCGACTTATTAGAGGCCATGAAACAATGTTGCCTCCTCCCAATCATTCCACTGAGGTTTAGACCTAGACTGAAGCATTTTCTTTCAAATTAACAGTTGTTATTGAAATATCTCATGCTTGCTTTCTGTGGAAAGAATGGTACTGTGACTAAAATCTCAAAGGCTTTGAGATAAACTGTGATGCAGGCCATTGATTCTCAGCGAAAAATTGGGGAGATCGAAAATAAAAGCAAAATATAGCGAATGCCAGAAATCTGAAATAAAAGCAGAAAGTACTGAAAATACTCAGCAGGTCCTGAGGCACCTGTGGAAAGAGAAGCAGAGTAGACGTTTCAAATCAAAACAATAAAGTCATGTTGACCTGAAATGTTAACTCTGATTCCCAGGGAGATCTGACTGAGGTATATAAAATGCTAAGAGGGATTGATAACATGGACGTTGAACAGATGTTCCCACTTAAGGGACAATCTAGAACAAATATAGAGTGAGAAGAGCTAGATTTAAAACTGAGATGAGGAGAAACTACTTACAGACATAGAGATGTGTAGCACAGAAACAAACTCTTCGGTCCAACTCGTTCATGCTGACCAGATATCCTAGATACATCTATTCCTATTTGCCAGCATTTGGCCCATACCCCTCTAAATCCTTCTTATTCATATACTCACCCAGGTGCCTTTTAAACATTGGAATTGTACCAGTCTCCACCACTTCCTCTGGCACCTCATTCCATACACGCACCACCCTCTGCATGAAAACGTTGCCTCTTTGCTCCCTTTTAAATCTTTCCCCTCTCACCTTAAACCTATGCGCTCTAATTTTGGACTCCCCCATTCCAGAGAAATGACTTTGTCTGTTTACCCAATCCATGCCCCTCATGATTTTATAAACCACTATCAGATCACCACAAAGCCTCTGATTCTACAGGAAAATAGTCACAGCTACTCAGCCTCTCGCTATTGCTCAAAATCTCTAACCCTAGCCACATCCTTGCAAATTTTTTCTGAACCCTTTCAATTTCACAACATCCTTCCAATAGAAAGGAGACCAGAATTGCACACAGTATTCAAAACGTAGCCTAACCAATATCCTGCACAGCCACAACATGACCTTCCAACTCCTATACTCAATGCACTGACCAATCAAGGAAAGTATACCAAACACCTTCTTCGCTATCCTATCTATCCGCGACTCCACTTTCAAGGAACTATGAACCTGCACTCCAAGGTCTCTTTGTTCAAAACACTCCCCTGGACCTTACCATTAAATGTATACAACCTTCCCTCGTTTGCCTTTCCAAAATGCAGCACCTCACATCTATCTAAATTAAACTCCATCTGCCACTCCTCAGCCCATTGTCCTATCTGATCAAGATCCCATTGTATTCTGAGGTAGTCTTCGCTGTCTATTACACCACCAATTTTGGTATGGTCTGCAAACTAACTATCATACCTTCTATGTTCAGAATCAAATCATTTATATAAATGATGAAAAGTAGTGGATCCAGCACCGATCCTTTGGCACACCGCTAGTCACAGGCCTCCAGTCTGAAAAACAATCCTCCACCACCACCCTCTCCCTTCTTTGAGCCAGTTCTGTATCCAAATGGCTAGTTTTCCCTGTATTCCATGAGATTTAACCTTGCTAATCAGCCTACCATGAGAAACCTTATTGAAGTCCATATGGACAACATCGGCTGCTCTGCTCTCATCAATCCTCTTCATTACTTCTTCAAAAAACTCAATGAAGTTCGCTGAGGGTTGTGATTCCTGGGAACTCACTGCCCAGAATGCAGTGAAGGAGGGTCAATCAACAGATTCAAGAAAAGAAATAGATATGTTTCTTTTAATAAATGGGATAAAAGACTATGGGGAGCAGGCAGGAAATTGGGGTTGAGGCCAGGATATGATCAATCATGGTCATGTTAAATGACAGAGTGGGACCAAAGGGCTGAATAAAAGTAAGGAGTTTATACTTCTGTTATACAGGGCATTGATGGAACCACATCTCAAATACTGTGTATAGTTTTACTATGTTTATTTTGGGAAGGGCATAAGCAAATTAGAAGTGATTCAGAATAAGTTTATTAGATTGATACCTGGATAGAGCAGGTTATCTGATGATGAAAGGCGAGCCTTGTTTAGACTGGAGTTCAGAAGAGTGGTTTGATTGAAAGATTCTGAATGGTCTTGACATGCTGGATGTGGCAAAGATGTTTCTTCTTGTGGATGAGTGCAGATTTAGGCGACGAGTCCTTAAAATTAAAGGTCACCCTTTCTAGCCAAGTTGAAGGAATATTTTTATTTCAGAGGGTTGTGCAACTTTCGAACTCTCTGTCTGATGTGGTACCATTGGATCCTTTTAAGGCAGATGTAGATAGATTCTTGTTAGACAGAGGAATCAAAGGCTACCCGTGATAGATGAGAATGTGGAGTTCAGAACATAAACAGATCAACAATGATCTTAGTGGCCAATGGAACAAGCTTGAAACATCAAATGGCCTAATTCTTTGAGCTCATCTGCTTGTTTATGTATGTTTGTAAATCTCTCTGAAGGCTATCCTATTCCACAGTAAAAAAAAAAGATGTTTTCTAAGTCTTTGTGGCAAGTTAGAGCCTTTATAATCTAATCTAACAGTACCCCTCTGAACATTCATGAAGGCCTCTATGTCACTCACCATAGGAAGGGAACAGAACTGGATACAGTTCTTACATGATGACAGTGTTGTGTATTTTTTGACTCATATCTGATTGTACAAGCAATTTGTTCTAGCATTGTACTTGCTTTTGAAACTATCTTGAGCCTTGAGGTAGTAAATCTTCAGACTGTCAAGTCCAGAGATTTGCAAAGTAGCCATCAAGATCACACAAGCTGAAATTTTGGAGGCTTCAGTTTCAAGACAGAACTGGCTGCCGTGGTGCTCTAACTGAGTTTTAACAGACAATATCCCACATTTACACCACCCCCTCCTCACTCTCACAAATCTTTCTCACCCTCTCACATTTCTCAACAAGGAGTCACAATACTTTTCAAGTCTTCAGATGGAATCCGCCATATGGGGAAACAATTTGGGAATCATTATTCTAGCCATTTCTCCCATTCAATTAGGTTTGAGCTGCAGTTCTACATGTTGCATATAGGTTTGCTGTTGGCCTTGTCCACATACATAACTTCATATTTCTTAATGAGACTTTGACTATGGATTCCATCTCTTTCTCAGGTCGATCTAGAAGATGGCAGGCACAACTCAAAGTAGATTAGTGACATTTTCTCTGATGTCCGAGCCAACAGTCATCCCTCAACCAACATATAAAATAGTTCAGTGACATACTATTAGATTGCTGTTTGTGAGACACTACTGTGAGGAAAAAAACCTATTATTTTCCCTACCATTCCATAGGCAGTTTAAAATGTTTATTCACCGCAAATCACTTTGTGATGTCTTGTGTTTGTGAAAGGAACTACAAAAATTCAAGTCTTTTCC